>NW_024749779.1:11537145-11832308 GCF_018991925.1 Homarus americanus | reverse complement strand
AAACACTCCAGCTAATGAACTGAATGCGTGCCTCAAGGCATCATACCTTTGGAGAAGTGTTCAGACACTCACCCTATCCACAAACATGAGAGTACATCTACAAGGAGATTAGGGTGCTGGACGGTTTGCAAACTTTTTTACTACAAATTGGGAATGGAACTTTCCCTGTTGATATACATATTGGTGAAAATGTTGTAGATATGGTGACAAAGATATAATAAGGTAAAGCTGTGGCTCTGGGTTGCATGCTTAGACAGCTAAATAAGAATGGTGATAAGCTGTGAATAAGTGGGTAATATGGTGTAATATAGAACAAGTGCCTCATGAGTGGATTATAGCATGCATTAATACCAATCTACAACGGGAATTGGTGTAAATAAATTTAAGTATCACTGCTAAGGTGTATGGTAGAATTATAACTGAACGTTGAAATTAACGAGACAGAGGAGTTAATTGGATTGGAACAGTGCTATTTTCACTGTGAAACAGCGAAGTACAAATGTGAGAAGGGAAAGCATACCTATGCCTTGTGGATCAGGGGTTGGTATATAATAGTTGATAATATAGGTGTCAGATTGTGAAAATGCATGGTGTAGTCGATCATGCTTGCAAAGTTATATGAAACATAATTCGAAGATTAAAAAAGAGAATAGACAGTAAATTATCTGAAAATGAAAAATGTATTTAGAAAGGGAAAAGGAACTAGAAAATCTGTATTTGTATTGGGAATTTTTAGTTCGTAAATCATGAATTACTAATTTATCAATTGGGTTAAAGTTAACCAATGGGTCGAAGTTAAACAATAAATAAGACAAGGCTGTGTTCCATCACCAACATTGTATAATATATATTCAGAATTCTTAATGAGAAAAGTTGTAAGTGATAATGAAGGACTAAATGTTAATGGCAAAGTAATATCAAATACACGCTACACAGATGATACTGCTATTATAACAATGGAAAAAGGTGAAATATATGGTTTAAGAGTTAATGCTGTAAAGACTAATATAATGTTTTTTTCTAAATTGGTAATAAATCCTAAAATAAATATCATGGTAGGCAACAGAGAACTTAAAAGAATTGACAAAAGATATGCAAAATAAAAACAAGAATATATCAAGCAAAACCAGCAATTAATAATATAAAACTTCTAATAAAGAGGACATTAACTTATAGACCTTTAAAATGTTGTGACATAGAAGAATGTAACAAATAAGTTACACTGAGGAGAAAATTAATGAAGAAGTACTAAGATTGGCAAAAGTTTCTAGATAAATACTTAAAACTTAAAAGTAATAAAAATTAAATTTATTGGTCATAATAATTAGGGATAAGAAGATAAAGTTGAGGGGATAGGCCAGACCGAGGCAGGGACTGAGATGGATGACTTAAATTGAAACCTGGATCCGTCGAGAGATATAAAATGTCAGAGTATTGGTAAAAACAATCCAAAAACGTGTAGCGCGGAGGACTGTGGTCACTAACCCTTGATACGAGGATGGCACTTTCGATTGATGGATTGATTGATTGACTACTCTCCACCATTCTTCAATTTCCCTCTCTTCTTTACCCCTCCCCCTCCCTCACCCTCAATTAGCCTCACGGCCATATTATTAAACAACATCTTCCCTTGAAGAATATCTTCATATCGAAAGCCGTATTTTTAAATGCGAAGAACCTTTTAGTGCAGCTCACGAAAGAGTGTGGTGGCATGAAAACGAACTAATTTCACCTAACTTTGAAGAGGTAGCTATGAGCTGCTTTTCGTCACCCTCCTCATAATTATTTTGTTAGTTTTATTGAATATTTATTGTCAATACGATTAACGTACAAAGAAACAAGTATTGGTAATTTTACAAATGTATTTTTTTTTACATTATTGGTTTTACGGCCCATATTATGACAGTGTAAAAGCTGTGTTCCCTGTCATATTACGACTTTCGTAAAAGATGTGCTGTCTGTCAATTTGTTATTGCCAAAGGCAAGCTGCTGGAGTCATCCCATCTTACTAACGCTAGTACTAATCTGGTAAGCACATTTACGGTAATTTATTAAACTTTTTAGCAGTTTTATAAGTGAGTTTCTGTCAGGAAAATATAAACTAGTGACGTTCTTGCCTAGAAATATTCCAATGGATAGAGGCAAATTTCACTGGGAGAAAATCATCTCAAAACTTTATGTTGCATATATTAATAAAGTAGGTCCATTTAAGTTACTTAATGCAACTTTTTAGCAGTTTTATAAGTGAGTTTCTATCTTGAAAATATAAACTAGTGACGTTCTTGCCTAGAAATATTCCAATGGATAGAGGCAAATTTCACTGGGAGAAAATCATCTCAAAACTTTATGTTGCATATATTAATAAAGTAAGTCCATTTAAGTTACTTAATGCAACTTTTTAGCAGTTTTATAAGTGAGTTTCTATCTTGAAAATATAAACTGGCGTCGTTCTTGCCTATAAATATTAATATGGATAGAGGCAAATTTCACTGGGAGAAAATCATCTCAAAACTTTATGTTGCATATATTAATAAATTAAGTCCATTTAAGTTACTTAATGCAACTTTTTAGCAGTTTTATTAGTGAGTTTCTATCTGGAAAATATAAACAGGGGAGGTTTATGCCTAAAAATATCAAAATGGGTAGAGGCAAATTTCACTGGGAGGGCATTATCACAAGGATGGTAATATTACATACAAAAACACCTTTGATACACTGGATCATGATATAATATGTAAAATACTGCAGGCTCTAATTTTTCATCACCATTTACAGTATTTCATTTTGGTAAACTTCCATTTGGCTGAATTAGGTGCATAATAAAACAAGTTCACTGAAAGCTGGAGTTTGATTATTTAATGAAAATGTGCCTTAAGCATATATGATACAATATTTTGGCTAATATAGAGGATTTCACAGCAGCTTCCCCCGTCTCAGTAATAGTAAGTTCGCCCACGGCAAGTGATAATTTATGCTAGGTTAGGTTAACTTAACTTTACTTTAACTTATAAATACTCTAACACCTTTTCCAACATTTGCCATAAATACGACCGTCTCACTATAAAACATATTGAAATTGCGGCGTTTATAAATTTGTTTTCTCTGATAACAAAAATTTTTAACCTAAGACAATATAATAAAGGCATATCAGCCCTTAAAGGCCATTTCCTATTATTTTATGCATTACTGTACATTTTTGTTATTTTTTAATTACATTGGAAACATGTGAAATTTTTTATTTCCCCGGTGTTTTTAACTATCAGGTTGAATTGGCAAAAGGAAATTTTTAGAGGTGCTATGTGAAGAAAGAAGACCGAAGGAGTGCTATGCTGACATTAGAAGAAAGTCGACGATGAAGAGGTGGGTTAGAAGAAGGACCAACCCACCACAGCTGCTGTACTGCCGGCATCCCCTATTTTTCAGATACCAGCTGGATGGAAGACGTGAGCTGTGCTGGACCCCACTAATGTACTGATGTGGTTGATGTTGTTGATGTACAATAAAAAGATATAATACCCTAACATGTGAAGCAGGAACATTGTTTGTGTATTATGAAGTATTTTCTCTGATTTTTGTTGATGTTTACTACAAAGAATGCAAGAGTATGACACTAACTTCGGTTTCCTGTATGACTTGGAGAAACTTCGAGATATGAAAGAAGACTACATCATGAAAGAGCGATGTATAGCTTTGGATAATTCATTGAATATTGGAAATTCTCACGATATTGATTGTGCAGACCTGTTCTCAGAGCTTCGAGTACTCCAAGAACTTATTCCTCAAGAAACAAACAGTGCACTTCAAGTCCTTCAGATTCTCAAGTCTCTAAATGGTTCCTTCCCTAAGGCAGAAATAGCATATCGGATTTTTTTGACAGTTCCAGTCACAGTGGCATCAGGGGAGCGGAGTTTTTCCAAGCTGAAATTAATAAAAAAATATCTAAGAACAACTATGTCTCAAGAGAGATTGAATGCATTGGCTATGCTCTCCATCGAAAAGGAACTAGCAGAAAGTCTGGAATATCAAGATTTAATAGCAGTGAACATAATGTGTAGTATCCCGATATAATAATGATATTAACGTGTCCATGTCACTGAGTGAATTAATAAATAGTTGTATCGAAGAGGTGTTTAATAAATTGTCCCTTTAAGAAGTAATATATGTGTATTGACATACGAGATAAGATAAGCGTATTGACGCTGAGTAAATAACATCACGGCCACGCTACCCAACTTCCTGTCTTTACATCCTCCTACTATAAATATTCTACCTAAATGCAATATCCTCTTCTGGTGAGTTTTGTCTCATTATACTGGTCCATATCCCTCAGCATTTAAACATGTTGCAATTCGTAACCATGCTTGTTTCTTTAATGTAACAAGCTTCCCACAAGTACTTTTATTTTGCAAAATTTTCTCCTCTCCAATCAAATAAACAAAGAAATCCCGGGAAACTTTGGAGGAAAAAATATCCATGACGAGAGCTGCTACAATACTAAATTTGGCGCCAACGAAGGTAAACAAACACACACAGAACCCATAATGCATCAGCGAAAAGACGACCATAATGCATCAGCGAAGGAGACAGTATTACCAGACCTAAAAAAATCATCCCGCACGAAGTGGAAGAGGTTCGAGCATTTAAAAATACCGCTTGAAGGAACAATACCTTCGAAAAGATTCTTCGTCGGAAGGGGTAGATGTTGTTTAATAATATGGCCGCCAGCCTTTTCCCCTCGTCCTCTCTCTTTTTTACCCCACGCTCTCACTCACCCACAGTTACCCTCAGCCTCCCTCCCTCCCTCGTCCTTCCTCCCTTACCCTCAGCCTCCGTCGTCGGTCTTCCCTCCTATACCCTCATCCTCCCTCCCTCATCCTCCCTGCCTTACCACCCTTCCCCCAATCCCTCACACTCCCTCCCTCGCCCTCACCTTCCATCCCTCCCTCTCCGTATACACTTCTCACATATACTGGGCATTGGAATAAAATACCTCAACCAAATCCCTCACCAGTCTGCTTTATTTCCTCTCCCAGAAATTCAGTTAATTAGGTCCCATCCCTCTCTCTTTTCCCCATCTTCCGCTTCATTTTAGAACGGGAATATAAATGTCAGCGAAACTTTTTTTTTAATTATCTTCCTTTCATGTGACGTGTTTGGGATGATAACGCCACATTCTCCCCTCTCTTGGTCACTTTATATTTCCCTGATTTGAACTATTATATAAAAGCAATATGTCATACACGCTCCCCACACTGCCTAAGATGTATTATCAAATATATGATATATTGTGTACACTGTGTCTATTAATACTAAGTTAAGCATTAAGGAGCTTAAAGAGCATTCTTAAAACTAGTATTAGCAGCATCTGTCGATCTCGTATATCCCTCAATGATACGCTTCACGCAGGTACGCCAGACGAGAAATAGTGCGCTTTCCCTGACAACCGTGATCACGCTCCTTTGATGGAACGAATAAAAAAAAAACCCTGATTGTCTGAGTTGACGACATACATTAATCTGGTAATCCCGGGGTGAAGTTTATGAGATAATGAGCGAGATTTTCAAGTATAAATATAGTCTTTGTGGATTGCGACTTTGAAATTTAGCTAACCTCTACAGGGGTGATAGAGATAGACAGATACTGTTACGACCCTTTGGCCTCTTAAGGGTGTAACAATATCACAAATTCACAAATTACACTTTGTACTATAGGTCCAGGAATAGATCCCACCAAATTATCACCTCATTACTACGGGGTATATTGAAATAAATGCAGTAATTTAATAACAGAATATATTAACACATAAACAAACAATAAGTATAACCGTATGTACTAAAATAAATAAATAAAAATTAAATCTGATCAAATAAATGACTCAACCGAGTGACAAAATAATGAACACAAAAGTAAAGACTTATTTAGTCTAGAAACTACGATGAACAACGTGGTCTATCCACCGCACTAAACCTCATAAAGAAGTAAGTTATTTTCCGTGGAACTCCAAAATATGATTAACAATAATCTTTCACAAATAATACTTTACTTGGTGTTATAAAAGTCGAGCAAGGTTTACACGTTATACCACTAGAAACATACTGTACAATAAGAAAGGAGATACTCTGTACCTAACTTAACACTGCTGGGCCCATACTAAAGTAAACAAAGCGAGCGGACGCGGCAGAAATGACGTCACAGACAAAAGACGTTCACGTTGCGAATCCACAACCAAAGATGGAACGCTCACTCGTAACAGATACAGATGCATATAAAGTCATGTGAACCCTTTGAGTTCGATGGATTAACTCTTTTATGACGATGGTTTGATATAATCCTTACAATAACATAGTTTAAATCAGTTTGAGGATGACTGTTTAACCTTTGAAAACAACGGGAATAACTCTTTCAGGAAGGTGCCACTAAGAGAGTTCAGCATCTCATGTGGCTCAGACATGTCAATAGTGTTCTTATTGTCCTCTCGGTATCTGTATTTTTCTGACTAAATGAACCGTTTCAATATCAATTTAACCTTTAATGATGATTGTAGTGTATTGGGAAGGAATGTGTGAGAGAAAGATAGGCAGTGTTCGAACGTGGGCTTCCAACAGGAGAGTTTATTAGTCCTGGGCAGATTATTACAGTTCACACCACCAATGGCACCACCTATTAACCCACATGAGCTTGAACCAGTAACAAACCCCCGGTTCATTACAACCTGCATGTGAAACAATAGCAGAGCGCCACGATACTACACTCCTTCACTTAAATTAGCATGTGCAGTACATTATGATTCCTATCACCTAGAAACGACCCGTTATAAGAACATAATACATAATACAGGATTATATCTATTTATTCATTAAATATACAATACAAAACATGAAACACTCACATTCTGATCTCACAGTCTTCACATTTGCACAATGCACATTATCTGGCTACCACCGTCAGCGGCCACTACTGGTACTTGGCACTTCACGACCGCACCCTGAAGCTTCTGGGACCCCCGGGGTAGTGACCGGTGAAGCATCAGGAAACTGGGTATCTGGGATGGCTGACCCCAATGTGAACTCATCCGACACCTCGATACCAATCGGAGTAGTACCTGAGATTGACGAACACGTTGCACGAGCGAAATGAGCAGCGTTCCTGGTTGAACCATCCACGAAACGATACGAGGACTACCCCACCTGCTTGGCAATTTGTACTGGCTTTGAGTAGCGTGGAATCATCTTTAGGACATGACCTTGGCGCCTGGCATGGGCATAGTCACCTGGTCTGAGGTTTGTCCCCTATGCACGATGTCTGTCGTCGTAGTGTCTCTTATTTCTGCTCTGCTGACGGCTCACCCGCTGGTTCAGACTTGGATCCTCCAGGACAGGAGAAGAGATCACCGCCGTGGTTCCGCCGTGGTTCAGTGTAGTGTGGCATGGTAGTGCGCCAATCGATTACTGAATTGAGGACCGGGATGAGGACCACAGATCCAGGTCTTGACTGTACGCACTTGAGCAGGTGTGAGCGATGCCACCACCTCCTATGCCACCACCACCTCCACACCTAGGACCAACCCTTCAATCACCCAACCACACCCAACGACCTCTGCCGACATTGACGCTAAAATTACATCCATAATACGCTACTGCACACCCTGTGTAACGGAGATAGGGAAACCTTCCTAATCCTCGTAAAAGAGGGACTTAAAGCTTACGGCCCTTCCGGCCATGAATATGCCGGAAACTTATAAAACCGAACCTGCCCTTACCATTCCCACAGCTCCCACCTCACCCCCATGACGATATACCCCCCAACCCCAAGACGACTGCAACCGAAACCTTCCCCCACCACCTCTGCCCCGCTCATACCTGACATCACCCAGACGACTGCCACTACCACAACCAACACCACTCAGACCACCAACAAACTTGACCCCCCCACTAACAAAGACACCTTAAAACAGAATGGCAGCGCATCCACCCACAAACCAGACAAAGAAGAAGAATACCTCGCCTCTCTCACTCCCCTACCAGAAAAAGAAAACTCGTTTGTGATTTATACCCTAAATTGACAAAGAAACCAGACAGCAGCCCCGACGACACCACTAATGCCAACTCCACCCCTCCAACACCCTCGTTCTGCGCATACAGGCACCTCCCCTACCCACCCGCAACAACACCCATCACGCAGGCTATATCACGTTCACGATATGTTTCTGCCGCACGCAATGAACATGTAAAACAGAAGAAGATATCAGAAACATACTTGTCCAGGGTTATTATAATGTTCCATAACATGAAAACACAAGGGGAGATAAACGGGGAACGGGAATATTGATAATACACTAGAAACTGCTATAATATATTAAAGTATTAAACATATTTACACTATATACACAGAAAGGTGAAAATTAAAGTACATAAGCTACAACTGAGAAACAACACCAGGGTCAAAAAGACAAGAACCTCTAATCCTACAATTAGCACATGGTATAAGTATTACCTATCACAATATACATTATAATTATAATCCTAATCCATATACACAATGAAAACTTAGCTGAGACGTGACCACTCAGTAGCACAAACACAAAACCCTCAGAGACACAGATACGCGTACACAGCGTAGGGCAGAACCGGTCAGAACAACAGCACGTCAAGAAGTCAGGGGAAAGAGCCACCCGCAGCCACTAGTAGACCTACCAACTAACCTCTGAGGTTAGTTGCCAGGTTGTTTATTACTCACTATAAGGATGTAAATATTGACTCAAATAAAACTTAATTCACAATACAACAATATACTATATAACCTACAACAATACATATCACACACAAACATAGTACAAACATAACACATGTAAGACGAAAAAGCATAAACACAATAACTCATTCCTAGAACGAGCTGACTACTTAGTTCCCATCATACCTTCCAGCTTAGATAAAATTTATGAGGTAATTTTACTAAAATTAGTATATTTAATAACCACAAATTACACTATGGACATACAGTCAGCTAAAAGGTTGAGTGATCGCTATACACAGTCACTGGGTGAACTGAGTAACACAAATATACATAAAACTTTTCCAAAGCAATCGTCAGTGCAAGAAATTCTTTTTCAATTGTTGAATAGTTCTTTCTGGTGTTTCTTCAATTGGAAGATAAATAACACACAGGGTGGAGTACTTTATCAGCAGATCCAGTTTATAGTAATACAGCACCGGTTTCATTATCACTGGCGTAATGTGCAGACAAAACTGCTTTTCAAAATCTGGGGTTTGTAACACTGGAGCACTGGGCAACAGTGACTGGACTCGCTCGAAGGAAGTTTGGCACTCCGGGGTCCACTTGAACTGCTTTATATAGCTGGCTAGGTCTGTGAGGGGCGCTGTTACCAGTCCGAAGTTTGGGAAAAACCTGCGGTAATATTCAGCTATTCCTAGGAAATGCAGGAGAGATTTGTGGTCTGCTGGCCGTGGAAACTTCTGAATGACCTCTATCTTCGCATCGATAGGTGCAAGTTTCGCTTGGCCAATGACATGACCATGAAAGACCACAGTGGCGTGTCCAAACTCAGTCTTGGTGAGTGTGACAGTCAACTCCGCATCTTCTAACCTAGTGAAGAGGGCCCTCATTCTTGACATGTGTTCTTCCCTACTGGACGATACCACCACCAAGTCATTAGGATATGCTTGTACCCCTTCCAAATCTGTGATTACAGAGTTGAAGAGATGCTGGAAGGTGGCAGGGGCGTTATGCATACCAAACGGCATAACACAGTACTGGTAAATCCAACTTAATGACGAATTCTGCTTGGCCAATACCGTCGATAACATCATCCATTATGGGTAGTGGAAAACAGTCAGGAAGGGTGATAGCACTGACCTTGCGGAAATCAGTGCAAGGCTTTTGACTACCTTCAGGCTTCGGCACCAGCAAGCACGGCGACGACCATTCACTGTTGCTCGGCTCCGCCAAACCATTTACGAGAAGGAAGTCCACCTCCGCTCGCAGCTCCTTCGTCTTCGTGGGGTTCATCAGGTAATAGGGTTGTTTGAGAGGAGATGCACTATCATCCATGAGGACATCGTGTTGAACGATCCGGCAGGGCCGTGGGACGTCATGGCAGATCCCTCGGAAGTCGTCGAGTAAACCCTTCAACTCCATGGACTGCAATGGTGTCAGATGCTGTAATTTAAACTCAATATTAGCCAAAAGTCATTATTATACAACTTGAGAGGATGGTCCAGGCAGTAATCTTCAGGCACAACTTCATTGTCTGGCACTTGATCCTGGATTAGTTCTGCCTCTGATTGTCTTACGTAATATGGCTTCAACAGATTGACATGAACCAGACTTTGAGTTCTCTTACGATCAGGGGTTTCTACCACATAATTTACAACAGGGGTGCAAGGGGGAATAACATTATTAAGGTTCACCACCAACTGATAACAGTGACATGTGCGACAGAAATTTGACATGTCCTTTCTCATCTCAGGCCAGAAGAACTGCCTCAGTAGCTTATTATGTGTCCTATTTACACCTAAATGACCTCCAGGAAAATCAAGTGCAACACTGAGAACATCATGCCTATATAAGTAGGAATCACTTTCTGCAGAGGAGTATCAAGGGGCCTATACTTCCTCATGAGTAGACCATTATTTGAATTATAACATGCTCCACCTGGTGCCTCTTTTTCATCAACAGCAAGACTGTGAAAGTGAGCAAGTTCTTTCTCTTCCTGGTGAGCTTTTGTGAGATTATCTCGTATTAGGAAAATATTCTGAATTTCTTTATCATTGGAAGGGTCATTAACCTCAAACAATTTACTGATAACCAATCCATAGTTATCTGAATCACTGACACGGTTCACGTCAACATTAGGAAAATCATGTAAATAATAATGGATGCCCCTCGAAATCGAGGATGGCCGGCCCGAGGGCCACTTAGGCGTGAATTTGTTTAAGGTGTAGAAGCTGTCGCCAACTCAACAACCACACTCTAAGTTAACGAATTGCATGACCCAGTGTCAAGTAACAGTTCGAGAAGACCGGACAACTCTCCAACAGCACTGGCTAACCATTATCCCGGAACACGATCCGCAAATCGATTAACATCCAGGTCCCCAATTGCTGCTGGGTAGACAGTGGCAAATGGCATAAAAAAAAACAAGCATGCTGACCATTACGCCTGTACTGTAGTCTAGACATTCATGCTTCGTGTCACCACACAACTGGGAAAAAGGTTAGGGTACTCCTTCTTTAGTGGTTCAGTAGGGCTTTTGAATGGTGGAACTAAATGAACTATAGTGTTGGGCACAAGAAATTTTCCCACGACACCATTGCCAAGCAAAAATGTTACTCTTTCTACTGGAAGTGAGTTATTCTGGACACCAACAGTCACATGCTGATTAACCAAATCAGAATTAAAAATACCCTTGCTAAAGAAATAGTGACTGCTCCAACACCCTGAAGGACATGTTCACCAGTATAAGCATCCTCAATGAACGGTACTGACCCATTGACCATTATACTGTGTGATGCACCAGTATCTCTCAAAATTTGTGCAGGGTAACTAACATCAGTAGAATTATCACTTGAAGCTAATCCTTTAAACAGAAAGGGTCCAAGC
Organism: Homarus americanus; assembly: GCF_018991925.1. Classification (NCBI taxonomy): domain Eukaryota; kingdom Metazoa; phylum Arthropoda; class Malacostraca; order Decapoda; family Nephropidae; genus Homarus; species Homarus americanus. The sequence goes on along the minus strand of NW_024749779.1, from coordinate 11,820,689 downwards.
AAGTCAGTACGGCTACCGCTAACAGAATGAACTGCCTTTGTTAACTGAGCAGCATTCTCCCGAACTAATTTGGGGCAATTAGCAGTTACCTGCCCTGGTTGCTTGCAATAATTACATGATGTCATTGATTCCATCTTAACAGCATTCTTGATTTAAACGATGGATATTGCGCCACCTTACTAGGCCTATTACCCTCATAACTAGACTCACATTCATACCCCGGCTTCCCACTAAGAACTTCATGAGGTCTTTGAGGTTTGTGTTGTAGGCAATGAGTTAGTGCATAATTATCTGATAAAATAGATGTTTTGCTAGGAGTGGTCACCTCTCGTTCATCTAAATACAACTTTATATCAGGATATACAGTGCATCAAAAGTTTTCACATACAGAGACGTAATCCAACGTTGGAACAGCTTTTCTTTGTCAGAAGCAAACTCCATATATGACTGTGATTCTAACTTCTTTAGATTACGAAACTGTTGTCTATACGCCTCTGAGACCAAGTTATAAGCTTGAAGGGTAGCATCTTTAAGTTTAAAGTAATCTTGACAAGTCTTTTTACGCAAACTAGTGAAGACACTTTTAGCTTTCCCTACAAACACTAATTTGAACCATGATTGACTAACACTCTTTAGGCCATTGCAGACACACAGCATTTTTTTTTCAAAATTGTATATGGAACACCTGAAGATCTTTATCATCAAAAGTAGGTACTAGTCTAGGCTGACTGCTAACATGAAAATTGTTCTTCTCCCCTTTTCTCAACTTTGTTTCTAATTCTAGTTTCCTTAAAACATGTTATCTTTGTTGCTGGGCTTCCTCTCTTTGTCTCTGGGCTTATTCTATCTCCATTTGTTTCAAAGTAACCAAGGTTGACACACCACTATCACCATCAACAGAACTTACATACAATAGCATTAATGCAAACGAAGAGAGAACACCTTTAACTACTACTGTAGGTACTCTATAACTATCCTTCGAATTTCAGACACGGTTGCTGAAGATTTGACCTCAATAGCATAATATATAAACCCAATCATTCTTTTACAGCACACACTTTTGTAATTTTTCCAGAGAAGGTTCCACAACAAACTCAGCTAATCTAAATTCCATATTGAGCTTATATACTCAATGTGTATAACCAATAAAATTAGGAATAAATAAAATTCATAACATAAAGAGAAAGAGTGGTGGTATAAAAGCTTTGAAATCACTATAAATATGAGAGCATCTCCAGCTATGACATCTGGGCGGCTGGGGATTGACTTAGATGGAGCGATGGATGAGGTAGAGCGGCCGTCCTCCCCGGCGGCGCCATGGAAGATCGCCTGGCAAGGGGGGAGGGAGGTCGGTAGCGAAGAAAGGTCCGTCCGTGCCGAGCCACTTGGTGAGGGCTGGTGAAGGTGGAGGTTCGGAGGGGGCGAGGACCGCCTTTCGAAGGACACTCTGGGTTGACGGTAAAACCCAGTTGGGGCCCTGGCAGAGTCGTGGGCTCGAGGACCGCAGCTTCCTCCTAGTGAGTCCACTTCCCCTCTGGGCGGTGGTGCCTGTTGTAGCAGGACTAGTGGGACTTTCGGAGTAGTGACATTGGCGACTGGAGGAGGAATGAGCACTTGACTCCTGGAAGGGCAAGGGGAAGAGCTGTGGTGAGCCTGAAGCCCCAGGGTAGGGGGCTAAAACACATAAACAGGGGAAAAAAATTGAAAATGGCCAAAACCATGAGGGCATGGGCACAAGCCCAAACAATCCGAACGAGCAAAACAAAACTCTTCCTTCGTAAATAACTAAGAAAGAAAACATCCTGGCAAACTGCTGGCTAAAAAATGCACAGATGGTGTGAAGAAATACAGACACAGACCATAATGCGAAGAAGCTGAAGCAGGAACAGAGTCTGGAAACGTCTACCTACAGCAGTGAGGCTAGGAAGAATGACCACCTGAATCTAACTCAGGTACGCCATGCACGACATAGACAGTAAGGAGCTCTTCTGCTTATGTACTCATTCTCTCAAGTTTACAGTTTTCTTCTAGCTAGTAGCAGCCTATACTGATATAAATGTGTTAATATTGACCTTGTCACCTCCTAGGGTGATATCTTGAGGTCTAATAAAACAAGTGCACTAGCAAAGCTCACCTTTCTAAAAACAATCTTTTCAGCTGTTTTTGAATCAGTGGACGATGGGCACGATTATGATGTGGTATATTCCGACTTTAGCAAAGCCTTTGACGGAGTCCCCCATGAAAGACAAATATGAAAAGCATTGGAGGAGATATTCTAAAATGGATTAGGGCATGGTTACAGGACAGGAAACAGTGAGTTAATATTAACGGCACTAAATCCGATTGGAGTAACGTCACAAGTGGAGTACCCCAAGGCTCAATACTTGGACCATTATTATTTATTATATACATAAACGACATAGATGTAGGAATATACAGCAATATAAGTAAATTTGCTGATGGCACTAAAATACGTAGTGTAATTAAATCTGACGAGGAATCAGCAAAACTACAGGATGATGTAAACAAATTTCTCAAATGGTCTGAAAAATGGCAAAGCAAATTTAATGTGGACAAATGCAAAGTACTTAGTCTAGGAAATGTAAACAGAGAAACCAGATACCAGATAAACTCCGATGTTAAAGAGAAATCCGATTGTGAGAAAGATTTAGTAGTAGCGATAAGTAGGCTTCTTAAACCTAGTAAACAATGTGTATTTGCTCGAAACAAGGCGAACAAATTACTTGGATTCATACAAAGGAGTTAAGTTAAAAGACTAGCGAGGTCAACCTGAAACTACCGGTATATCTTCAGCTTGTGAGACCTGAATTGGATTACACAGTTTAGTTCTGGTCACCGTACTACAGAATGGATGTAGAATCCCTCGAAAGAATTCAGAGGAGAATGACAAAAAACATGTGTACGGAGACTGGTTAATGCATCTTAATCTGTACTCCCTCGAGAGACGTAGAGTGAGGGGGCGATATGATCGAGGTGTATAAATGGAAGTTGGGCTAAACAAAGGTGATATAACAAAGGTACTCAAACTATCCAACTAGGAGCGAAATCGTAAACATGGTTATAAATTAGATAAATTTAGATTTGGACGAGAAATAGGTAAATATTGGTTTAGAAATAGAGTAGTGGATGGGTGGAACACGTTACTAAACATCATCATTAACTCGAATACCCTGGATAGCTTCAAACATAGGTTGGATGGATATATGAGCGATAGGGGTTGGATGTAAATGTGACTGCCCAGTATGGGCCAATAGGCCCACTGCAGTTTCCTCCATTCTTATGTTCTTATGTTCCTAGCACATTCCCGTAACACACGACACACTCCACAGAAGGGGTGGTTGCAAAATGTTAGCTCTAAGCAGATAACTGATACTCGTCTTGGTTTAAGGACACCTTCGTCAGTTAAATACCAACCTCCTTCTTCTCCAAATTAACATTTGAATATGAGCTCTCCTTATATGGAGACATAGGGCATCTATGGTTGGTGGAAACAAGTCAACGACTTTCTTTGTTCAGTGGAATATTGCATTTGTTGTATAGCTGTGAATTGAGCTGAGTTGAGGAGTCGTAGAATTTGCAAACAAATTCTTCAGCATCTTTCAGGACTGATTCGATAGGAAAGACGTCTTCTCCTAAATGTCTAAGTAATTCTTGGCACTTCATAAAGACATTCCAGGCAGTTTGTTTTCCAATGCCAGCAAATTGGCAAGTTTTGTCAGATCCAATTAATGCATGAAACGCCAGCAAAGTTTTTCTTGCAACATTACTAATCTGAAAAAATATATACAAGAATATACTGTTTCTTCCTTCCTGTTCTAGTCTGCATTCATACATGTTGAGAATGACTGGGCATTTGCACCACAAGAAGGACCAGCGCCACATCAAATTATGTTAACTTTTTAAAATCCAGAATTCTTTGCTTTTTCAGCATGAAGTGGGACATGATTATTTGCCTCTTCATGACTGCAACTGAGGGCAGATAATCCTTGTCAGTGTTGGTGACAATGTTACCAACATTGTCACTGGCAACATCTTCAGCAAGTTTATTCGCATCATTTTGTTTTCTTCTTCCTCTTTGGTCCAAAATCTTTATGTTTCATCTCATCAACACCCATATCATCAATGACCAAATTAAACATTGACTTTGTATAAACAAAGAAATAAATTGCGACCATCTTGAAAATGAACATGGCTCCCATCAGCTTATTTTTTTTTTAAGTGCATTCTCCTACCCACAAAATATGGGGTCAGACACAAATTGTATGTCTTTATCTTGTCTAGCAGCTAAAATGTTTTTTTAATATATTTTAAATAGTAGCCATTTTAAAATCTAAGATGGCCGCCCAAGAGCAAATTTAGAGTAGCAACATCACTTTTTATTATCAGTAACATCACACTCTCTCTTTTTCATTCCTGCATCCTGACTATTATATCAGTTGTATATTTTCAACTATGGCTGCTGTATTTGTCAAACTGTCAATCATCATCATCATCATCTTCATCATCATCATACATGTAACAAATGAGATATAATGTCCCTTTATATTCTATTATTTCTTATTATTTATCTGTATTTCTCTATTTCTGTTTTATTCCTTAATTCCCTTTTCTATTATTTCCTCTATCTTTAGTTCTTGCTCTTAAATCTTTTTCTACTTATTCTTTACTTAGTATAGAGAGTCAGGTGGAACAGGAGGGAGGAGTGAGGGGAAAGGACGGATGAGTGGTTAGTCCCCTCTAGTCACCAATCACCCCAAACTGAGTGTAGAAGACGTGTGTGAGGAGGGCTAATAGTCACTACTACTACTACTACTACTACAACACTTTGCTGTTACCCGGGATCGAGTATGACGATTATCCTGCTATGATACAATGCAATGCGTTATTTAAGAAGTTTCCTTCGTTGGTGAACTCTGAATTGACTTCAGGGGCCGATACGGGATCGGGAGTGTCGTCCACAGATGTTGCACATATAAAGGACTATATCTAGTGACGGAAGGGCGGCGGGAGCGCCTTTCGTCACAGGCACTAGTCTGCCTCGGTATGTAGTTGGACTAACATGTAAGCATTGGCACCTCCTGTGGTGCTCCTCCAAGCGTTACAGTTTGGAATGATCTTCTCCTAGGCGAGGGACTCAATTTGACACTTTTTCAGGTCTTGCACCTTTTCCATTGCCCGCCAGTGTTACGTTTACTATTCGTTAGGTGACTGTAAAGTAACTGCTTTGGCAGTCTACTGTCGTCCATGTGGGTAACATGACCAGCCCAATGTAGTTGTTCATTGATAATGGTAGCCTTGATGTTCCTACAGCTGGTGTCAGAGAGAATGGAATTTGTTGTCTTGTCTTCCTAGCGAACTTGGAGGGTGGAACATAGACGCCTTGCTGTCATACAGCCGGATGGGGAAGACCACTGATCGAAATGCGTGCAGCTTTGCAGATAATTTCAGCTCCCTACTGCTGAAGACAGCTGAAGACACATCTGACCCAATGTTCGCAGTAATGGATAGGTGCGAGCCAAGATACTGAAAGTGGGTAACATTAGAGAGGGTAGTACCGTTAACCTGAATCAATGGTGGAGGTGGGGCTGAACCAGGGAAAGGCTGAAAGAGAATGTTAGTCTTACGTAAATTCACCTCAAGACGGAATGTGCATACGCACCTGCATATACAGGCGGGGTTTCCTCAGCTGAGTGGAATCATTTAGTGCTAGCCAGATAATAAAGTTACAATAGTATGAAAGGGTCATGAATGCTTGTTTTAAGTAAGGTGTTCCTTTGCAAAAGGGATCATTTATGAGGAAATATATTGTGAATATGTTTGAATCTTCATCTTGTAAATGCAGCGAAGTTTTGTTTAACCTCTTTACTATGAAATGAAACTTCCCAAAATGAATAAATCGTCTGATGATAGCCAAAATCAAATAGATAAGAAGACCTCGTAATAAAGGGACTAATTCGCTTTCAAAACAATCAGGAAGTGGGCACCTTCTATTAATTATAAAACAAACTTGATATTTACAAAATATTTCATGTAGTTAAGCTGTCAGCAGTCAGGTATAGGATCAGCAAACCACATACTTCAGTGGTGCAAGACAGTAAGGGAAATGGGTAAAACAAAATATTTTATTCAGCTGGGGAAGTTCCATCTTGTAGTCAAGGTTTTTTAGTTTAATAAATTTATTGGCAAAGCTTGTAGTACAGTTTGTCTATTCTGAGTAATTCAGTCAGGTCTTGACACTGAGGGTGGTATCACTTCTCACTGCCACGCAGGACAGAGGTTCATACACAAAGAAATACATCATATTCATTAACAGCTATACTTAGGGTGGTCCCGAAATTTTTTTTGGTTTAAATTTCAACGACCACCCTGCCTAAGTGTGTGTATACTATTAAAACAATGATCTGTCATTTTTTAAAAAATTTGGATAAAATTTAGAGGTGCCATAAAGACTATCTAGTTTTTATATTGAACAAGTACCGGTAAATGTGTAAATCGTATACAATACATAGTCAATATCAATACAGTTAGTTGTTAATAGTTGTAATACAGCAAAATCAATGAAATTTAGCAACACAGGTCATTCTTCTTGAGTGCCTCTATTACAGTCCTTTTTAGAGAGTTTGGAAAGTTCTTTCGATGATCACTGACCACCTGGAGTAGAAATTGGCGTTGTTCCTCATCCTTTGTTATTACATGGATGTAATCTTGGATGAGTGCCACACCTCTCTCAGCCACATCGTTAACCACTTTCATTGTCTTGAGCTTCTTTTGTGCCTTGCAATAACCTGCATTAGTTTGCCACAAAGATGGGGACAACTGTAGAAAGTCAGTTGGCAGATTGAGCATGTCAAAAAATTTACTTGTTGCAGAAGACACAAAATCTTCAAGGTGAATGTCATTCACGTCTTGAGGCTTAACCACTGCCTTCATGCGGTTACCATTTTGAGCCTTTTTTAGACTGTCCACCATCCTCTGCTTTGTTTCATCACCAACATTCATATCAAAGAAGGCAAAGCCAACAACTTCTTCATTGAGGTACCACAGATGATTGATAAATTTGCGGCAAGCCTCTTCTGAAACCTCCTTGTCAACTTTTGTGTAGTCAGAAATCTTCTTCAGGAAGAGCAGGTCATTTGCTGGAGCTTGAACTGGCAAAGTAGCCAGGAACCATGCTTTAAAGTATACAAGGACAGCAAATCGAACCACCCTACCGAGTCCTTTGACTTCTCGGGCTGTCAACTTGAATTGTGACCGGAACATCCATATTTTGAAGGAATACAACAGCTTTGCCATCCACCTGGCTCTGTGCATGGCCCCAGGCTTCCTGAAAGATATCTTGCGGTGTGGAGTTCCTCCCAGGAATATAACAACCAATTCGAGTAATTCTCTATAGTCTTCCCGTGGCTGATTATCATTAAGGAAGCTCAATGCATTTTTCAGCAGACCTTCTCGATTTTCAGTCACAACCAAATCCATTTCTTGATCAGTGGCAGCTGTACTGTAGTCACTCTGCACAATGTTGGGCCAAAATGCTTGAAATCTCTTAAAAACAAGTATATCTGGCCCAGTTGATGGACCCATTACACGGTCAAATACTCCACCGATCACAACCTCATGCACATGATGACGGCATGGCAACCATAGGAGATTTTTCTCCAGTTTAATTTCGATGAGCTTACAGGCCCCAGTGTGGCGTCCAGTGTTGCTGCTTGTAATGTCAAAAGACATTGCCACTATATAGTCTTTTAATTTCCAATCTTTGACCACTTCAACCACAGCATTAGCCATCGCTTCACCAGTTCCATTGGGCAACTTTGATACATTCAGCAATTGTTCATTCTCTTCATAGGACACAATGATTGGCAATCGATCATAAGTTTCTTTACCACCAGCTGTTTCAGGAAGTAGCTTTCCATCCCAATGAACAACAAGAGGGAGTGTTGGATCAAGATTAAGTATAAATTGTTCTTTGGCAGACTTAAAAGACTGAACTCTCAACTTCATTCTTGATTGTCGAATTGTCTTCCGGTTGACTACTATGTCTTCCACGTTGTGACCTAAAGTTTGAGCTGCTGCAGCAATCAAATGCACAGCATCACGATCACTAATCTTGGTGCGATCTAGTGCTTTGGCCAGAACAGGGGACATTATGTTTTTTGCACGTGGTTTCCCAGGTTTTGATTTTTTGGGAGGAGAACACTCTGACGCTGAAGAATTTACTTGTTCCTCAGACTCAGATGATGATGAGAATGGCGGATTCATTCCTTGTTTTTCATCTTCTTTTGTTTTCTGTGCCAAAGCTTTTGAAAAGCGAGCACGTTCTTCTTCTTTTCGTATTGCCAAGCGGACTTCTTTTGCTGCTAGTTCTTTATCAACTCTACCCAAGTATCCTTTCCTTCCATCTCGTTGTGCTAGAAGGAATTGCCGATCTTCTTCAATTTTGATCATTGTCAAAGCATTTGCATGAGCAATGTCAAATAGTTTACTTAATTGTTCTTTGAAAACTTCTTCCTTTATTTGCTGAGCTTGGCTTCTCCTCTTGGCAGCTTTTTGAAGGCTTTTCCATTTCACAAACATTTTTTCAACTCTTTCTCGGGCATGAATTTCTGAGCAAGTTGGTATTCTTGCCATTTCCCAAAATGGGAGTACTTGCTTGATCACTTCCTTGGCACTCTCTTTGATGGTTGCTTTGTTGACTTTGTGAATTTGAAAGAACAAACTCATAACTTCCCCAGTAGAAGGCAGTTTTAGACCAGTCAAAGCGTGTGCAGTTGGCCCAATCAACCATACTTCATTGTCTTTCCTTGTCTTTGGCTTTGTGCCACTACCACTAGTACTAGCCATCTAAAAAGAGAAACCATTACTATTATTAGTATTATATGATATATAATTTAGGGACAATAGGTAACACAAACTCACACCCAACATCCAGTTTGTAGAGTCTAGGATGTTGAGCTTGATAATGAGTACAAAGAAGTGACAAAAAAATTCTCTATAAGTCCAATTGGATATGTGGCACTCACAGATAGACCTAAGCTCATTCATGGATTGACAGAATACAGACACCTGCACAACATGTCAACAATCTGCCATTATATAATATATATATATATTAAGTAAGTTGTGTCAAGTTGTGCCCCTGGCTGGTGGCACCCCTAAACATCCCTCAATTTGGTTGAAATTGTTTGGGTTATATTATTTTGGTAGTTCTTATAAAAGGGCAGGGTGGTTGTGATCATATTCTGAAAAAAAATTTTTAACCCCCATTTCGGGACCACCCTGAGCTATATATGTATAGAGGTCAGATTCATGTGGGTAATGTCACTGTTCACTGCCATGCAGGACAGAGGTTCGTACACAAAGAGATGCATCATATTCATTGACAGTACATATACATATATATACACACACACATACACATATATATATACATATACATATACATATATACATATACATATATATACATATATATACACATATACATACATACATACATACACATACACACACATACATACATATACATAGGTCAGATTCATGTGGGTAATGCCACTGTTCACTGCCATGCAGGACAGAGGTTCGTACACAAAGAAGGAAATACATCATATTCATTATCAGTATATGTAGGTCAGTGGATCACATACATTGGAGTCATATTCTAATTGAAGACTAATCAGTGTGGGCTAGCAAATTTGGGATAAACAGCAAGAATGTCCTCAAGCACCCCTGATTCAATGTAGTAATTACATAGTTCAGGATACAATAAGTCAGGTAGCCTGATGTCTTTGACAGTGTCACATTCAATAATATAGTGTTCAAGTGTATGCTTTAGAGGTTTATCACAAAGTTTACATGCTGAGTGTTCCGGTATGGGTACAGCGTTACTAACTTGCCAGATGTGTCTGTATCCTAGCCTAATTCTGGCCACGACTAAATCACATTGTCTGGTTCTGTCCTTATGCTGGCCATACCGGTACCTCTTGTCACAAAAATTTTCATATTTACTAATGCTACAACTGTCAGGTCTTTCTGCATTTCTCACTTCTTCTAGATCAGAGTTCATGATTATGACTTGAATGTTTTTAATTACAGCATTGGACAGGCCAAGGTCACGGTCAACATTTTCTTTGTTACATGCCTCATTGGCCAGTCTATCAGCACGGTCATGATACCTGATTCCAACATGGGACGGAATCCACACAAATTCGATACGAAAATTGTTCTCATTGGCGGTTATCACATTCTTTTTAATATTACATACAACTTTAGACATATAGCCTGACGGGCTGTTCATTGATTTCAAAGCACTTTGAGAGTCACAGAATATCACCCCACCTCCATTTTCTTTGAGGTAGTCTGTGGCTAAGTAGATTCCAGTTAGTTCAGTTTGTGTTTTGCTGGCCCAGTTGTTCAGCCTCTGCTTGTTTGACACTACCATCTCTTTTTCTTTATATATTACAATTGCACAGCCTGTTCTACCTGTGCTTGTCTGCACAGAACCATCAGTAAAAGCATAACATTCACTTGATTTAATACTCTCTATGTGTCTGTTAATAGTTTCTAGTGTGACACATCTCATCACATCGGTGTTTAACATTTGCTTACTACCAACAGGAGTGTAAGTAATAGGAACTGATATATCCAGCCAAGGAGGAATGGCATTAATAGGTTCGTCTGGGGTGATTTGGATACTCAGTTTCAAGAGATCTGCAACACTCTTATAAAGCCACGCCCCAAAGAGAGTCTTTTGTTGAAGGTTAGCGAGATGGTCGGGATTACTTAGATAGAACATCAACTCAGTTTGAGCTGTAGTTTGAGAACCATTGTTCTTCAAAACTTTGTCATAAAACAGGGAGGGCAGTCCGAGCTCTTTCCTCATGTTTACAATTCTGGTTGATTTTGGGCAACCAAGAATGATGTGCAAGGCTTCATTTTGCACTACCTCAAGGCTGTTGAGTTGTTTAGGAGGAATAGTCACAAGATGGAGAGCATGATAGTCAACTATAGAACGAATGAAGTGAAGATAGAAAGTACGAGCATAGGTGCTGTTAATTCCATAGCCCTTGCCAGCAAGGGTTCTGAGGGGTTTAATGCTCTGCATTAGTTTGTCACGAAGGTTGCTGACAAAGTTTGCATCATTCACACAAATTCCAAGATATTTATAGGAGCTACATAGTTCCAAGGGCATGCTGTTAATGTTATAGTCAAGAGGCAGAGGGTGAGCAGGACGAGGATTCAGAACCCTCGACTAGTCAACAGATATTATGAGACCACATTCAACAGTTCTCCAAGCAAATACATCCAGCAAGGCTTGGAGTCTGAGTTTGGTTTGTGTCATAATGCAGATATCATCAGCATAGCATATTACGGCTTCGTTTGGCTGAACTAGAATGTCAGCAATAAGCTTGTGCATCAGTATATTAAAGAGCATAGGACTTAACACTCCTCCCTGAGGCGTGCCAAACTCAAATGACCTCATTCTGGTACTTTATGTCCCCTAAACAGAACACTGTTGGACAGATAACCCTTTATCCATGTCAGGAGGTTACCTTGGATGCCAAAATTAGCTAGTTGCTCAAGTATAATGTCTCTATTATCTACATCAAAGGCTGATTTAAGGTCTATGAAGGCTGTTTGTGTCTTATCTTTTGAGTGAACAAGATAATCTGCAAAGCATGTCTGTGTGCTACGCCCGGGCATGAACCCGTACAGATTAGGGGCGAGTTTGTCTTTGACTTGCAACATGAGACGGTTTAGAACAACTCCTTCAAGGACTTTACACATACAGGATGTGAGTGAAATTGGCATGAAGTTTGGAGAATTAGCTTTAGGGATTGGTACTATGATTCCATGAGTCTATGTCTTAGGCAGAATACCCTGTGTGAGGCTCATTTGATACAGGTCAAGCAGTGGATGGTTAGGGATCTCATTCAACATTCTCAGGGTGTTATAGGTTATGCCATCCTCACCAGGGGAGGATGACTCACCTTTCATTAGTACTGTTGTTAGTTCGTGGTGCGTTATAGGAAACTGGTCGGTATGGTCTGGTGAGGAACAGGCTATTTCAATATTGATTCCCCTATTAATGTGTGTGGTGTTAAGATATTGCTGTATGTCAGGAGGCAGGGAAGTGATTTGTGACACACTAGACCATTGGTCTAATAGCATGTCAGCATATTCTGCAGGGCTGTGATGAAGCTGGACTGGGGTGGGTGACTTGGTAATGGCTCTAATTTTGTTCCACACTTCTGCTAGAGTGGTTGTTCTATTAATCCCCTGTAAGAATTGTTTCCAATAGGTGTTTCTCACCTGACCTTTGAGTTCACGAAATTCTCTGTTAGCTTTGAGGAATGCCAAGAGGTTATCACTTGTTTTATTTTGATTATAAGTGTTGGCAAGCTGTTCTACCTTCTCTCCTTCTTTGGTGAGGATGGGGTCATGTGTCCAAAGAGGTGGTTTAGTGCTGCCCCCCTTCCTCCTTGACTTAACCCAGGTGGTATAATATGTGGTAATGACATTTACAAGATCACAGCAAAATTCATCCACTGACCCAGGTGTATATCCAGCATACCATCTGTGGATATAGGCCTTGAAGTGCAGTTTAAGATTATCTGGGATGTTAATTCTGAGCTTAGGATGGGGTTCACACTTAACATCAACAACAGTGTATTCAGTAAGTATTGCATAATGATCACTGACTAGGTGGTCTGAGATGACCTTAGCCTTGACATAACTGTCTACTAGGTTATACCCAATCACATAATCAAGTCTGCCTCCCTCAGATGTGTCACTTTGTCTGCGTCGTATACAGTGATATTATTATTATTCATGTAATTCACGAACACCCTCCCATTAGAGTTACACTGGACATCACTGAGGACAGTGTGACGAGAGTTAAAGTCACCCATACTCAGCATAGCATTGTTACCTGATGGCTTTGGTAACACGTCCGCTCGCAGCTCATTACACCGAACATAGATGTTATACAGCGAAAATTGACTGTTTGCTGCCTTTACTGTAAATTGTTGATAGTGAATACTTTAATTATTGTTGTGAGTTTTAACCCATTTACAGACCAGATCATTCTTTACATAAGTGAGCAGGCCACTTCCTGCTCCACTATTATATGCTGTAAACCCAGCTATCCTGGGTGCAATTTTCTTCTGGGTGCTGGACGTGTAAGGTTCTTGTAAACCAATTACATCAATGTTAAAAACTTTAACAAACCATTGTAGGTCATTAATTCTGCGGTTAACACTCCGGATGTTCCATGAATTGAACCTAAGCGTTCGTGTTACTTTTTCCACCTTGAATTTAGCATAGAGAGTCTCGCGCTGGCTTCATAGAATAACCTGACCAATAAGTTGACCATTTCAGATTCTGCACCTCTGGATTTGTTGATAATGTTCCTCATAGCCCTTATTCCAGTAGGATTTCTATACACAGTTTCCTTCATCAGACCCGCAAGTTCCTCCACCGTAAACACTGGAAAACGTACAGGGTCATGGACATGTTTCCAGACCTGGGATTATTAAAGAGACCACTCTGGCTGTCTGGGGCTCATTCTCCCCATTCATGCTTCCATCACTATCGGTCTCGCTCTGGCTACTCACCTTCAAGTTGGCATCATTATGAGAGGAGGCACCAGTTCCTTCGGAAGCTCCACTAACACTATCACTGCCATTGTTCACTGGTACACTTACTTGGAAGGCTTTAACCTGACCTGCATTGGCTAACGAAGGAGAGTCACTGTGCCTGTTGACTTCAGGTGGTGGAGGCGATCCGGCCGCATTGGCATCATTGAGTGGGACCGCTATTGTGGCTGGAGGCGGCCACTCAGGACAACTGGGGTGACAGGCCGTCACACCCTCCTCCCTGGACCTGGGACACTGCCCCCTTGGTGGGGAGGTGTTGCAGTTGATTTTAGGCGCTGGAAGCGACCCCGCAGTGTTGTTGTTGGCATCACTGAGTTGGACCGCTTTTGTGGGTGGAGACGGCCTCCTAGGACAACCTGGCTGCCAGACCGTCACACCCTCCTCCCTGCACCTGGAACACTGCCTCCTGGGTGGGGAGGTGTAGCTGTTGATTTCAGGTGTTGGAGGCGACCCGATAGTGTTGACGTTGGCGTCACTGAGTGTGACCGCTATTGTGGGTGGAGGCGGGCTCCCAGGGCAACCTGGATACCAGGCCATCACACCCTTCTTCCTGCATCTGGTACACTGCCACCCAGGTGGGGAGTCCTGCTCTCTCCCCTCCTGAGAGGCAGTTTCCTTGGTGGGGCAGCTCCTTGTGCTATGCATTCCTGTTCAGAAGCCGCAGGTGGCTGTCTTGTGACAATATTTCGCCACATGATTGACCCCGAAGCAGTTGTATCACACCACAGGGGGAGGAGTCCACCGACTGATGTTGCTAGGGGTACCGTACATGCTGCCGAAGAAGCGGTACTCCTCAGGAGGTGGTTCCTTCCTTTTCCAAACAATGATGATCCTTCTAAGTTGTGCACCATCCTTATAAATTCTTCTTGCTCTGTGGATGCCCTGAAGTGACAGAGCTCTACTGGGGGGAATACCCATGGGGAATTGGGTGACAAGGTATTCCTTCATTTTTGGGGGTCGAACAGGTACATCCCACTTAATGAGATGTAGTGAGCCGACCTTTCCATCAATGAAGCGTTGGATAGCATCCGTCTCCTCTCGGCCTACATAGACAAAACGAAGGGGGTTACCTGGCACGACAACATTCAGTGGAGTCGCGCAATATTCCTCATTCAGGGCAGTCAACCAATTAATCTTCATCAAATTGGTTGCGTTCTCGGGGAAGGCAAGGCGCATGTAGTTACCCCGGGGAGCAATGGGAGGGATGCACCAATTGGCTCTCCTCTGCTTCCTTCCCTGGGTCCTCATTTTGCGTTTCTGCTGACGTGTCTTAAAATTCTGAAAGCCAGCTTCAGTGTCGCCATGACTGTCGTCAGGAACATCGGCAGAGCGCCGCCCAGCGATGACTCCTGCCATGGTTAGATTAGATGGAATCTAGGTCTTATACACTGGGGCAGAGAGGCGATATGTAGGCCAGCGGTGTCCTTGAGGCGTAAACCCTCTTATAGGACAAGGAGAGCCTGACATCAACGGTGTGAGGGTAGGTGGGACTCCTGAGAGCGGAAGGAGTGTGGTGTCGGGGGACTAAGGTAACAGGAGTATTCTCAGTTTATAAGCACTTTTATTACACTACACTTGTTCTTAATAGTATCTCTGTTTTTCTGGTTAGATACAGTATCAATGGCAATTTTAGTTTCAAAAGAACTATCCAGCGTGGCACCATATGAGGGGGGGTTTGTTTATGCAAACCTTTACCGCATGACCGGGGGTGACCGCGGGAGTAGGCCTGCCTGGCTGGCACTTACACACCCACCCCACAGTACTCAACCCACGACGCGTTAGTTCACTTGTTTTACAGGCAACATATTTTCAGTTGTTGACCTATCGGTTAAGGTAATCCTCCAAGTGATAGTGTTAGGAAGAACACCTAATATTCAGCAACACCCTGTGAGAATCCTGCTCCTCTAATCCCAGTGTACCACCGTAATCTTAAAAAGATCACATGTGGTCCACCACACACCCACCCTACACACACTCTGAGGGGAAACTGTGTAGTCAAGGGGTTATAAACAATAAGTAGATTCAAACATATTGTCATACACGGCGTATGTACAATGGTGCATTGAGTTGTGCATAGTGAAATATTTTTAGGCATGTTACCCTCAACTAATGTAAATACATTTTTTTTGTATAATTATGTATGAGCAAGGCTGGTACTTGATACATAATTGTTTTTTTTGTATGTATGTAGGTATTTTTTCAACTTAATGTGGGAGTTGTTTAATATTATTATTAGGTTTGTAGTCCCTTGGAATATAGAGCTTTGTCAGTCACTGGCTGGCCTTGGGAGTAGGAGGACGTCTCAGTTTGTCAGTGGTGGATACCTTTTCAAATTGGGTTTAGTTAAGTATTAACTCTTCAGTGCAGCTCTAGTATTATTTATGGGTGTAAAGTCCAATCAATGGTGATATAACAAAGTAGTTTATTGTTTATTTATTGTGCATATATTAGTGGTTTACTCGGGATTGTTTATTCTTTAGTCTCTTGATTTAATTTATCTGTTCATGATTTAACTTGCACACTTATTATGGTAAATTTTACTTAAATCTTTTGTAATGCATATAATTCCAAACCTTCACTCCTGAACTGTTGGGATAAAGAGGGCTGTGTTTGGACCTCGGACTAAGGTGTGCTTAGTTGCCAATTTTTTGTGTTTTGTTGTGCCATATGTTCCCCTCATTAGTATATTAATCTTTAACGTAATTCAAGTTGATAAGTTATGGCATAACAATATCTATAATCCGTTTACTCATAAATAACTCTTTTTGCAAAGGAACATCTTAATTAGATACATGAATTCATCCCCCTCACATTCTATTGTAACTATAGTAATGTCATCTGCTAGCGCTAGCCGATTATACTCGGCTGACGAAATCCCAAATGGGAAAGTGTTTTTCTGCACTGTTATCTTTCCCAACTGATATGCACTTTCCCTCCTCACCAACTAGTACTCCGCCACCTCCCACAAAAAGACACCTAGCCCGACACACCCCTCCACTCCCCCTCCCGCTCACTAGTAACTGATTCAGTTTCACACTTTAGGGTTCAAACCTCAGGGAGAGAGGGGATTGGCGATGCCAAGTGGCAAACATATTAATGGAGTCAACTGTATATGAATATATGATTGTGAATGCATTTCATCATGACTATAATATATTTTCAGTATAGTGCTTGGTTTTTTTCAATAAAGACAATATATAGGATGAAATAGAATAACTTTACGAAAAAAAAACAGAGGCTATTCACCGTAGAATTTACCATATTGTTTTATAAATTTTACATTTGAAATTATTTTCACCTCAAGGGATAAGCTGTCATATAGGAATATAACATACTATGAGACGCTTGATTAAAAATACAATCTCGTCATGTGAACCATTAAAGGTGGATCCACACCATCATAACAATATTGTGAACATTGTCGTCAGTATGTTGGATAAAAGATGTCAACATTGTTGAAAAGAAAGTTGAAATAATCACTCGGTCTACACTAGCCATACATTATTTCTGTTGTCGATAATGCTCCGAACACTAATATTGCGAACGTTTTCATGTAACTTTCACAACTTTATTTATATCAGAGTTACCATCATAATTTACCCACATTGCCTTAATTAAGAGGCCCGGTCAGACGGGCTTTGGCTGAAAATCTAGTGACATCCATGCCTCGGAGGCTAAATAGTGGAAGTAAAATGTCCCTTTCCTGTAAAGAATTACCTAAAAAATCATGAAAACTCTTTTTATCTCTTTTTCTTGTTTATATTCTTCCTCTCCATCCTTATCATTCATCTCTCCTTCTTGTTTCATTTGGATTTGCCTCTTGATTAACCCTTTATTTAACCCCTCCAACTCCCATTTCATTTGCCTCCTTTGCCCTGTCACCATTCTTCTATCGTATCCTTCTCTTCCTCCCTTTCTTAATCTCTTCATCATTTTCCTTTTAGTTCTCCCTTCTTCTCTCCCACTAACTCAACTTTTGTTTTTCTCTTCCTCCTCCTCATCAAGCATCATCTTTTGTTTTTCCTCTTCTTTTTTTCTTCCACTAGACTCTTCCTCCTTGTCTCTCGTCCAATTCTTATTTCTCCTCTTATGCATCTGTGTCAGTGAAAACCCACTTGGAAACATATGGCGTCTGCTAGACTTCAAAGTCGAGTACTCAGCTTGCTTCTACAATGTTCAGACGCCTCCATTGTGCCCAGGGGCTCCAAACACAGCTCTCTACTCAAGGACTTGATATTAAACATCTTTTCTCTTTTATCAAAGCACCCAGGAGGAGTCTAGATGCAGGGAAAACAATAAGTGCTTCTCATATTGTTGCCAGACAGAGGAGATGCCCTTGTCAAACAGACATGCGGATGGTGAAATATTTTCCAAGAAACTGCGTTGACGGAGGGAAGAAATTTATGTACGAAGGTCTGAGCTAGTTGTCATTCTTATTTATTTTGTAGTTGTGTTCCGTTGACGACACTACATAAGTAGAGGTAGGTAGGTTAGGTAGGTTAGGTAGGTAGGTTAGGTAGGTAGGATGGTTGATTGGTAGGTAGGTAGGTAGGTAGGTAGGTAGGTAGGTAGGTAGGTTGATGGGTAGGTAGGTAGGTAGGTAGGTTGATGGGCAAGTAGGTAGGTAAGTAGGTTGATGGGTAGGTAGGTAGGTAGGTTGATGGGTTTGTCGGTAGGTAGGTAGGTTGATGGGTAGGTAGGTAGGTAGGTTGATGGGTAGGCAAGTAGGCTGATGGGTAGGTAGGCAGGTATGTAGGTTATTGGGTAGGTAGGTAGATAGGTAAATAGGTAGGTAGGTAGGTAGGCTGAAGGTTAGGTAGGTTGAAGGTTAGGTAGGTAGGTAGGTTGATGGGTAGGTAGGTAGGTAGGTTTATGGGTAGGTAGGTAGGTTATTGGGTAGGTAGGTTTATGGGTAGGTAGGCAGGTTATTGGGTAGGCAGGTAGGTAGGTAGTCTGATGGGTAGGCAGGTAATTTGGTAGGTTGATGGGTATGTTGATGAGTAGGTAGGTAGGTAGGCAGGTTGATGGGTGGGTTGGTAGGTAAGTAGGTAGGTTAATGGGTAGGTTGATTGGTAGGTAGATAGGTAGGTAGGGGCGGTGGTGCCTGTGGTTGTAAGGGCGGAAACGATCTTCCTGCTCGTTACCGCTGCACACACGCTCGTTTGCTGGTGCGACCAACACTTGGGGGGGTTGGACAGAGGTAAGAACGGCGCTGGTACCTGTGTCACCGTCAGATTCACCCCAGCCGTCATACAGTCACTATATCCCCCGCTGTTCGTCAAATTCCGGCTGTGATCTCATCATAGGTCCTGGACTCGTGGGCTGTTTTCCCAGACCTTCACAATTCGTCTGTTAATCTCTTGACACCTACCCCAAACCACTACCGCAGCCGCCATGACCGCCAGCTCCTCTCCAACGTCTGTGCCCTGGTGTTTTGTCTGCTGTATCAAGACATCGGCCGCTGTCGCTCGAGTGAGGAGTTGAATGGACACTTCCCCCTGAGAGTGGATCACTGCGTTCCAGAACCTTCCTCCAGGGCCACTGCCGTAGGAAATATGTTTATTGTTTCATTCTATTGTTGTTTGATTCCATTAATTGCTGACTCCCGTTCATTGTTTGATTCTATCAGTTGTTGATTCCATTAATTGTTTGATTCCATTAATTGTTTAACTCCATTAAATGTTGACTGCATTAATTGTTTGACTCCCGTAATTGTTATTTGATGTTTGTCGAGTGGTGTCAGAGTTTTGTGTTATATTTTTTATAGTAAAGAGATGTCAATCTCAAACGGTTGTTTGTTATTCCTCAGAAAACCATGGTCCTTGACTTTCCTTTATTAAGATCCTGATTAGACTGGTAAGGGATTTCTATCCCTAAGTCCCAGGCCTTTACAGTGGTAGAAGGACTTAGCGAGACTCCCAGAGCGGTGATGATGGCTACTGGAGTAGGAGTGAGCACTCGACTCCCAGAATGGCGAGGAAGAGCGCTGTGGAGAGCACAAAGCCTCAGGGCGGGGAGAAGTGGGCTCCGCTGAGGCCGACTTGGAAGCCGGAGGGTGGGACCTCGGTCTGGTGCCCTCGGTAGAGTGGACTCTCCCCGAAAGGCCTCAGTGGACCCTCCAGGAGAGGGAGGATGCCCTGGTGTCTGGTGGAACTGAAGGTTGCCGCTCAGCGATGCCAAAGCTAACTGCCAGAAGATGTGGGAAGAAGCCATATCTCATTCCGCATGGCGAAGGAGAACCGCCACCCACTCAGAGCACACCGTACATCGACTCTGGCCAAACCTGTCGACGTCCACACACGGTTCCAACGTGTCGGAACCTGTCCAAGCACCTCGGGGCAGAGCAGGGCACCGTCTAGGGCTGGGGAGAGGATGAAGGCGAACAGAACTGCAAAGAAGAGAGGCCGGCGAAACGGCGTGAAAAAGCACACAAAAAATGGAAGACGCCGAGGAGGAGGGGAGAGGGGGAGAGAATCCCCCCCCCCCCTGCACACCTGTCCCACCCTAACCCGGCCGAAAACGAGAGGCTGCCACCCGTTCGAAAACACACAGGAATAGGGAGGAAAGGGGGACTAAAGACGCCTCTCCATGCCAAAGATCTGAGCCAGACAATGAAACCGAGTAACGACTTGGCGTGTGGGCCTGAACGAGAGAAAACACAAACAGAGGGAGAGGGAGAAAGAAAAGTAGGGTGGGAAAACCGAAGCCTTTCTAAACCCGAAGAGGAGGAATGAGTACCAACTCGGAAACCACAGCACGTGGCTACAAGGTACAGGAAAAAGAGGCAACAGCACTCACACAAGGAGGGTCACCCACGTGGGGAAAAACAGTCAACTAAGAGAAGCCCTTAGCGTGACGCACCACACAAGAAGAAAATGGGGGGGAGGGGAGGCCAGAACACATGCACAAGGGAAGGCAAAAGCCAGTAAAATGGCCGAAGCCAGGTGGGCACCTAATAAGCCAAACAACCCGAACCTAGAAAAACAGTACTCCCCCCTCCTAATTGACTAAGAAAATAAATCATTCCTGCCTACTGCAGACTTAAAAAAGCACAGATGGTGGGGAAGGACAACAGACACAAACCATAATGCGGAGAAGAAGCTGAAGCAGGAGAAGAGCCTGGAACGTCTATCTATAACAGTAGGCCAGAAAGGAATGGACATGTGAGTTGACTTTCAGACAGGCAGTGACATGGTGCAGCTCTCTTGCGCAGTCTCCTATTCCTTGTCATGTTATATTCTACTGCTAGTGCAGCCTACACTGATCTAGATGTGTTAAAATTTGGCCTGTCTCTTCCTAAGGGTGATATCTCAAGACGTCTAATAGCAAGTGCACTAGTGAGTTCATGTCACTAAAATAAGCCCTCGGTACACAAGGAGGCAGCATGGACGGTACTGCACTCAACCGCATTTTCTTCCCAAAGTTGTAAACTTAGGTAACCATTTACACCTGGGTGAACTGGGAGCACCTAGGAATCGAACAACTGACCCCCAAAATAGGTAACTATTTAAAAAAAAGGGTTTCTTCAAAATTACTTTGTTTTTATTTATATTTCTTATATTCAATTACATTTTTAATTTGCATTTGCTTTAATACTTACTAACTGGGATTAAATTAATGTATGTAATGTTCATATTTATATTATATGCTAAATGTATATTTTGTTTTACAAAGACGACTATAGCAATGCACGATTTAATAATAAATTGAATATTTCTCCAAATTTTTTCCTCACAGTATGCGACACACGGACAGCACTGTTATTTCATATGAAAAACAAAAATAAACAAACCTAGCGCTAACTTTAAACGCAGTTAAACCCATTTTTTTGATTCGTTTCATACCATTTTTAATTCCATATTTGGAACAAGGAAATAAAACTAGGTCAGGGTAGTCAAATTAATTCTTTCATGATTAGGTTTGGTTAGGTAAACGGCTCACATTTCTCATATCGAAATTATTAATCAATATCATTATTAAAATATTCCTGCAATAAATGAACAAAATCAATTAGATTTATCAGGTGGTTACCTTCTTTTACACACTTATCTTGACTTGTTATCATCGTTTTACTCGTATCAATAATTAATTCCTAACCTACTACCTTTTAAGCATACTTACCATGGCCATCCGTGACAGGCTCTACAGAAAGGGTTAACAGTTCCTCAGCATTTCTCTCTGGTAAATTGTCATTGTTATCTGTTAATAAAGATGCTGTATCTAGTAATGATCCTAATACTGATATTACAAAAAACATAATTTCTTACATTATTATAAATAAATTTAAATATCCCGGACAGAAACAATTAGAATCAACTTAAGAATCCAAATATTTTCAACCTTAAATTTTCATTCATATAAGTTATAATAGGCATAATTTAAGAATCCAAATATTTTCAACCTTAAATTTTCATTCATATAAGTTATAATAGGCATAATTTAAGATTTACTTTACCGGCTACTGTGAAAACTGTGAAAACAAGATGACCATTATCTGTATATTGAACTGGAATAAAGTGGCTGCTGCATACCAGATTGGAGGTATTGAGCTGTTTTATCCTTCAGATGCGTTATATTTACTGTGTGCTTCCATTCCAAGCACCTGTTAATAATGGTCGATAATTAACATTGCATATAGTACAGTCAGAGAGTAGTTTTGAGTTCCTATCTAAGTACAGCACTGGTAGTGGGGCAGTCATGGTGTTGAATTGTCCGTTTTGTGATAAAAGTACCAAATTTGAAACACACATTGAGAAACATCTTAGAAAGAAGTCTGGATACAGGGCCATTGTAAGCAAATGGCCACAGAAGGGCACCATGTTGTTACTCATCTACTTGACTCAGTGGGTATATACCTCACTAGACTCGAATAAAAGTTTTGCATTCTGGTTTATTTGACAGGTAGGACAACATATGGGCATGTCTGTGATATTACTGTATGACATTCGGAGTAAATGTTTTTCAAAAATAACTAAACTCAAACAAACATTAGGATTTCCAGATAATACCTCATGTGTAAACATACAATCATGTAATTCCACAAATTGATTTTGTTAAAATAACCTCCTGACACACATAATGGATCAAAACATTTTCCAATAACTAGACACCCACAGATTCCACTCAAACACGTGCAGTTGGCTCCACTCCTGCTTTTAGCACTTAGAGTTGCCAGTCCTCTCTCTCCCTGAGGTGTGAACCCCGAACCCAGAAGTGTGAAACTGAAGCATTCACTAGTGATTGGGAGAGTGGAGGGGTGTGTCGGGGTAGGTGTCTTTTTGTGTGGGGGAGACGGAGTACTAGGTGGTGAGGAGGGAAAGTGTATAACAGTTGGGAGATAACGATGCAGAACAACGCTTTGACCATAGGGGCTTCGTCTAGCTCTAGCAAGATGAAAATAATATAGTTACAATATGATACGAGGAGGATGAAATCATGTTTTAAGTAAGGAGCCTCAGGGATGTCTTCTGAACAGGTGATGAGATCCCTTTTAGTACTCAAGCGCAATCTTCCTTCATCTGAAAGTGCTCGGGGGCAAGCCTGGCCTTCATGTTTAAAGAATTTGTCAAGGTTTCCATCCCGTGCCAAGCAAGCAATATACAATCGTGAGAGAAGTGTCACATCACTTCATTGATGTCTATTGCTGCTTACCTTTTTTTGGCGATTCTGGTATTGGAGCTACTGAACAACTTCAGTTTATTGCGGTGGGTTGGGTCATTGATTGTTTTGATCTTTTCTACAAGACGCTCTCTTGTGAACAGTGGACAGTGTCCACTGTTCACAAAAGACCACTTCCTGGTCTGTAATCACTTTGGTGTCCAAAAACATTAAGTCCTTGCTCTCCTCTTTAAAAGCGTTGCCGAGATCTTCAATCTCACAGACGAGTGAATTGATATTTTCCTTGAAGTCTATTTATACACTTGGTATTTTATCATGGTGCCTAATCTCCATTTGTGTTCTAATGTTCGTTTGCATGTCCTCAAACTCCACAGTCAACTGGTCAACCTCAGGGCCAGCAACCATGTACTGTTGAAGGGCATTTTTCTTGCCTAAGAGACTTCCTGCTCCTCCATTACTGTTGATGCAGCCATTGTTCTGCTCATATGCCTAATCAATGGCTATGGATGAGAACATGCCGCCATATCTCTGAGATGAACTGGTAACCAGCGGGCGTAGTTGGTATCGTTAAAAGCGAAAAGCCATGGGGTGAGTTCCGTCATGGCATCAAGGTATGCATTGAAGTCTGCCTCTTGTACGGCATGTAAAAAGATGAACAGTGACAGCTCCATTACCATGACGGTTGCCCAGTATTGGAATAGGGGACGACTATCTTCCTTTGATTATGCCATTCCATGAAGTCTAGTGAAACTTCATCACTAGTGTTTGTGTGGTATTAGTAAGCACGACGTTGCAGGATTTACAGTGGCGCTGCTGTTACTTGGTGTGTACGCCTTGTACGTGCAACATGTGAGGTTCTCAAGTAGGAGTCAGCGGTGCCTACCGTTGAAAAGTCTGCTTGCTCCAGAATTTAAACCCAGCCACTTCCTTGTAACTGTTCACCAAGGGTTTTCAAAAAAGCTATCTCTATGTGGAGACCACCGAACAGCATGACTTACTTATTTTTTTCCCATTCTCCTCTGACCACTTCCATTGGATCTGTTTTGCAATAGCACAGAGGTGATTGCAGGTGTTTGGCCAACATTGAGGTATTTCTAATTACGTTTATTGAGTGTCTTATCATCGCCATTAGTGTTGGTATGATTCTGTTAATTTTGTCACTGGTGCTCTCAATCACCTGCCGTGTGCCCTCCATTGAGCGGTATTCTTCCTCGAGTTTCACGTTCCCCCTTTTGAGCAACCACTAGCTGATTGATGCTGATGACAATGGGAAGGACATCTGTCCAGTAGTGAGGCAAAACACTCGCTGTTTTTGACAAACAGGAACCACCGACAATCACGGTCCCTGTCTGGTTATAAATTTTTTGACCTGAAGTTGAATCTTGAATGAGCAATATTCTTGTCCCATGGAAAGACTCCTATGAGGTCGATGAACTAGGATTGTGGTCTACGTTATCCAGGGCACCATTCATACAGTTGTGTGGCCCCGAGTACAGCTAGATAATTATTAAGTTTGGTCATCTTGAAAAAAGGTTGAGCACCACTATAATTAACGCAGATGTAAGTGATATATAAATTGATGAACACAATATTTTTTGATGATTATTTAACTTTGAAATAATAAAATTCGGACAAGCAAATTTCTTTAAAAAATTTGTCAGTGCAAGAAAAAAAATCCGGACAAGTAAATTTCTTGCAGCACTTTTATCATCGATGAATACATTGATTTCCAGGTCATTTTCATCCAAACACTCCTGGTGTATTCTTTCGATCTGGCCGAGGGTCTCTCTGCAAGTTTTTGTTATGACAGTGCCGAGAATATCCCATTCGGCATTGGGATTTGGGTTATTTTCTGTTGGGTTGTTTATTAGCCCATGTTCGAGCTGCTATCTGAGAGCAAGTGCTACCGCTGGAGCCTCCAGACGCTTAGTGTTAAAACCTCTTCTGGAGGCTTGCTGCCTTCGCTCTGTTGGAGCGACGTGAAGTGAGAGCTTGGCTCGATGATCAGTGTCACAGTGGTATGACCCACTCATGGCTCGGGTGATGAGAACATCATGGCGATCTCTTTCTCTGACAATGATGTAGTTAATGTGATGCCAGTGTCTTGATCGTGGGTGTTGCCACGAACCCTTGAACTTGTTGGTTTGTCTAAACAAGGTATTGGTTATAGTGAGGTTGTGTGAAGCACACTTGCTGAGTAGGAGTAGGCCGTTGGGGTTACACTTGCCTAGTCCATTTCGCCCTACGATCTCTTTCTCTGACAATGATGTAGTTAATGTGATGCCAGTGTTTGGATCGTTAGTGTTGCCACGAACCAGTGTCTTGATCTTGGGTGTTGCCACGAACCCTTGAACTTGTTGGTTTGTCTAAACAAGGTATTTGTTATAGTGAGATTGTGTGAAGCACACTTGATGAGGAGGAGTAGGCCGTTAGGGTTACACTTGCCTAGTCCATTTTTCCCTACGATTTTTTACCAAATGTCAGCATCTCTGCCAACTCTGGCAATAAAGTCACCTAGAAGCACAACCTTATTTTCTCTGAGGATAGAGGTTAGCACTCTGTCAAGGTCGGCGTAAGAGGCTTTCTTGATGTCATCCTCTGCATCTAGTGTTGGGGTGTATACACTGATGAAGAAGGCATGACATGAGTTATTCAGTGGGACTCGGAGCGTCATGGGGCGCTCGTTGATCCAAACAGGCATTTCATTTAGACTATGCAGGATATATTGGTGGATGGCAAAGCCAACCCCACAAGTGCGGTTTCTCTCCGCAGCAGGCTTACCCTTCCAAAAGAAGGAATGGCAAGACCCCCTTTCTGTGAGTCGACCCTCGTCTAGGAGTTAGGACTCACTAATGACTGCTATGTCGATGTTATACCTAGCAAGTTCTTTTGCCACAAGGGCAGTACTTCTTTCAGGATGCTCATTGGTACCAGTATCCAGAAGGGTAATGACATTTCATGCAGCGATAATAGAACCGGGTTGTCCCTGCAGCCCAGAGTGTCCTTGGAGAGGCGGTCCTCACTCCCTCCGGACCTCCACATTCACCAGATATCGCTAGGTGTCTCGGCTAGGACAGACCCTTCTCCTCTTCCGACCTCCTATGGCTCCCTCCCCCCAGGTCAGGCGACCTTCCACGGCGCCGCCGGGGAGGATGGCCCTTCTGCCTCCTCCATCGCTCCGTCTAGGCTGGTCCCCAGCCGCCCAGACGTCGCAGCCGGAGATGCTGGCCCCGGGCAGTGCTTAAAACCCCCGGCCCTGCCATTGAAGATGTTGCAGGCTCTGGTTTCCTGGTTCTGGCCACAGCAGGTGCAGCAGGCCCAGGCCCCCTCCACCCAACATCCTGTGGCACGGAGATCCCACCCTCGCTTCCCCACCCCTGACCCATTAGTGTTCTCAGAGACCTGTTCCGAGACAAGAAGTGCCGAGTTCTCACAGGGGCTGCCTGACTTCTCCGACTCGGACCAGGAGTAGTTCTCAGCAACCTCTCTAGACCATACAAGGCCCAGGCCTTCGACAGGATAAGGTACCTTCCCCGCACAGACGGGCGCTTCCCTCTCTTTTATGACACCTGATGACATCATCAGCCAGGGGACATACAAATGCGCTCGGGTCCCACGGAAATGGTGTGTGCACTGGCACCAGGGGAAATGGGCCAGTTTTTTCGAGATTAAAGCAGAGAGAGGATATAGTTTTCTCTCCCTGGTCCGACCTCGATGTCCGACGACGGGCGGACAACTAGGTTCGGAGTACTTCGAGTTCCGGTAGCTCTGCCTGTCGAGAAGGGAGATGGTCCCAGCTCTGTCAGGAACATCCCTGGTCGCGACCCTGGACTCCTTCGACTATCTGGCCTCCTGTTCCGTAGCAACGGTACAGGACAGTAGGAGGTGTGAGCAGGCAATCGGCCAGGCCATCTTTTACGTGGGAAAAGGTGGGCCTGGACCTCCAGTCGATCTGGACGGTGGCGGATGGCTGGAACAACTCCCCCATCACCTCCCCCTCACTGGCCCCGATAGTCTTATCCCCCCCAGGATGACCAGGTGCCAGACGAGTTGGAGTTCCTATGGGCTCTCTCCCATGACATATCTCTCAGGTAGCAAAGGCCACCCTGACCAAGGACTCCATGGAGGGGCAGAAGGAGGCCCTCGCCTTCTCCACTACGGCAGGACTGGCCCAACTAGACGCCTGGTTGAAGGTACTGGCCGACAACCCTAACTCCCTCCACCCAGACTCGGCATCCGGCGTTTACTGGGCCCTATCTACCCCTGCTTCTTGACTCGCTTCCGCCTCGGCCATCAACCTTCACCCTCAACTGGATAAGGCCGTAGGGACCCGGCTGAACCTCCGGCGGGAGACCTTTAGACACTGGGATGCGGAAGTGTGGCAAGACCTGTTACGGCTGGCACCCATCCCTGATCCCACAGGAGGCCCTGCGGGAGTGCTTGGCCGCACAGCCAACCTTCATCACGGTAAATGCTGCAAAAGGGGGTATTGGAAAGGATAGAAGGGCGTGTATATCTGTCACGGTAATTCACGGTTCCCAAGAGGACTCGAACAGGAAGAGAGTGGTGGTGGATCTCAGCCACCTGAACCGGTTTTTCAAGCTGCACCATTCTCGAATGGTGTCGGTAGCTCAGGTCCTCCTCCATCTCAAACAGAGGGCCTGGTTATTTTCCATCGACCCTTAAGATGCCTACTGGCAAGTCCCATTGTTCGTCCCAATCCACTGGAGGGTTCGGTCTCTTCGTAGCCCCGAGAATCAGCCCGAGAGTCTTAACCAGAATCGTGAGGTTCTTGGCCAGGGAGCTCGCCCACCGTAAGGTAAACGTCCTCATGTACCAGGACGACTGGCTGACATCGGCCTCGTCCAAGGAAGAGAGCGAATCAAGCACCAGAGTGACATTGGCCACGGCGGAAGGCATGGGCTTCAGAATCAACCACCCGAAGTCCTCCCTCTCACCATCACAACAACTGGTGTGGCTGGGAATGGAGTGGACACTTCCACGGCTTCCCTCCGCCTCTCCCCAGACAATGCACGACAAATACTCCGGCGCCCCTTTGTCACCCCAATGTCGGCCAGCTACACTCGCCGCCGGTGGGAGACCCTCCTAGGCTCCCTCAACTACGCAGCAGATTTGGTACGCCAGGGTCGTCTGCTTCTCAACCGCCTGATCAGGGAGGTCAAACCCAGGGATCTCGCACGTCCCATGCCCCCTCACCTGTCCGCCCATCTACGCCCCTGGTTGTCTCCCGACGTCCTACGCTGATGAACACACTGAGTCCCACCAGAGCCCACCCTCTTTGTAGCGTCGGATGCCTCTGATGTAGACTGGGGTTACCAGTCTAACAAGGGTCACCAGCAGTTCGAGGGCTGTGCAGTGAGTGGAGGGTGGCTCATATCAACGTACGAGAGCTATACGTGGTGTGGAGATTCCTGGAGGAGAACCAGAAGACCCAGGACGAGTCCATCTGCTTCGAATTGGGCAGCACAGCAGCCGATTTCTACCTCAACAGGCAGGGCATGTCCTGCTCATCCCAATTGCTGTCACTCTCGGAGCAGATCTTCAAGGAGGCACACCACCGGAGTATCCACCTGTCCGCTCGCCCTGTCCCGAGGATCGAGAACGGCTGGACCGATGCTCTATCCTTCTTCAAGGGGACGTCACTAGAGTGAACACTACACAAGAGTGCGTTTTAATCACTGATAGACCGGTGGGGTCGACCGGAGGTGGACCTCTGCCTCTCAGTTATTCGCTTAGCTCCCAGATCACTTGTGTCAGTTGACGCCGACACCACATGGGGCACAGACGCCTTCACGGAAGACTGGAACAAGTGGACAACTATCTACCTGTCTCCGACCCTTGCTCCAAGGTCCTGCTACAGGGCTGCCACAAGCTTTGCAGCTTCAAGTCAGATTCTCCTCCTGGCCCCTTATTGGCCGGCTCAACCATGGCTCTCAGAGCTACTCGGCTGGTGTACGCATCCATTGATGTTGAGGAACACCTTCATTTTCGATCCCCTCGTTGCCAGGCTACAGAGATCACTTCACTTTCAAGCGTGGAATTTCACAGTGCCTCCCTGAGCACACGGTTTTCGCCGAGAGTAGTGGAGGACATTTTGTCCGGACTAAGACACTCCACTAATCGACAATACGAGTTCTGCTGGAAAGCCTTCCAGCAGTACCTCAAGGAGCATGGAGCTCTCACGCCCAGTGAAAGTCTAGTTTTAGAGTTCCTATCATCTCTAGCGAACGAGCCAGGCAGGTCTATCCCGACCCTTTCAGTCTACCTGGCTGCTCTCACCGGCCCCCTGGATTACGGGTGAGGGGTGAAGGTTAACAACAGGTTGGTTACCCTACTGAAGCAGGGCCTGTTTCACCAGCGACCACCTGCTAGACCACCCCGTACCTTCTGGTCCTTGGAGAAAGTCCTCACTCCCCTGTGTTCGGTAAGTACTACTCTTTCACTCCTGTGAACTATACTGACAACCTATCCTAAGAGCCACTGGCGTTATGTTTTCTGTTTTTCCTATGTTATTGTTACTATGAAGGTCTTACCTTGACATGGATCAATCTGATATCTGTCTCACCCCAGGATCCATTCACCATCCGACCATCAAAGGATCGCCTACTACAGAAGGCCCTATTCCTTGTAGCACTGGCCTCGGGCTTCAGGTCCTCCCAGCTCAAGGCACTCGTGAAGTTCGACTACTGGGCCTCATTCGCCCAAGGAGATTCTGCAGTGTCCCTGGCACCTTCTCCCACCTCCATGGCGAAAAATGAGAGGGAGAACCACAGGCTCCAGCCAGTAGCGGTTCCGGCATGGACGGTGGAGGGAGAGCACCACCAACTCTGCCCAATCGGGACATTCTGCCAATACCTCTCCGCTACGGCGATCACACCACTGGCCATCATCATCTCTTCGTTCACCCTCGGTCGGGCCGCCCGCTGTCAGTCAGAGGACTGGCAGACAGGATACGGCAGGCTATAGAGGAAGTTGACCCTGGGAAGGCTCCACGTTCCCACGCCATACTGGTGTAGCGGCTTTACTGGCCTTCTTGAGAACCCACTCCCTCTCACAGATTTGGGAAGGGGGTCAGTGGAAATCGGCCTCGTGCTTCTTAGCAAGATACCTGTCTCACCAGGTGTCAGACGCACCCTGCCTGACAACGAGACTCACCCATCGATCCACAGATAGCACGCTAGGAAAGACATATCAATGTAGCTTAGTATAGAATAAATAAAATTCAAATGGTCCTGGACGTGCTCACTGCTCCCCTTACTTCTTAGCACCCTCCTCCTGTGGAATTTAGCAAGTACACTAGCGAGCTCATCTAACTAAAATAGGGAGTTTGAAGCTTGCTGAAAAGCTTTTTTTTTGGTGAGTAAGCGAAGCTAGTAAACTCACTTACCCCGCCCTTCCTTCGGCTCCATCCTCCTGTTATTCCTGATGTAGTGTTTTGGAAAGGAATGGACACGTGAGTTAACTCTCATCCAAGCAGTGACATGGCACAGCTCTCTTGAGGAATTTCCTATTCTTTGTCACATTTTTTTTCTACTGCTAGTGCAGCCTAGACTATTCTAGATGTGTTAAAATTTGGCCTGTCACCCCCTTAGGGTGTTATCTTGTTAGGTCTAAAAGCAAGTGCACTAGCTTCACTCACTCACCAAAAATAGGATTTTCAGCATGCTTCAAAGCCCCTATTATACAGTGTGTTGTGTCAACAGTGTCCTTAATGGGCAGTCATGCCTATGGGAACCACTTTCAGTTTCACTTTCGTCCTTCATAGATGGCACGTCACGAAGAAAATAATTGGTTTCAAGGAGAGTTCAATTTCTTTCCTCTATATTCCTTGGATTTGACAATACATCAGTTATTTCTCAATTCTTCTTTAATTTCAAATAATTAATGCACTATGGCTTGCTTATAGTCATGTTTATTTGTCATCTTACATAGAGAATGACATAATTTAATTTTTATTTATAATTTTGTGCCCTTAATAAGATGTTCTGACTATTATTCCCTCATTCGTCCATTCTGGTGCTCCTTCAGATATGTTTGCTAGTAGAAAAATATTTCTTAATTTTCAAAATAAATCAGTTTGTTCACAATTGCAGAATTACAAATCTAAAATATTATGCTTACTGTTACTCGGGCGAATGTTTTCCCTCTCTGTTTTTATAGCTCAATTCATAAAGGTGTCCAACATACTGGGCGTGTAAATCCCCGGCCACACTAATGGGGTGACATTGGTTTATATCAGTGCAACTTGTTGGGAAAGTTTTGTTTCACTTTTAGACCGACAGAATGGAACCCAGTTCAGACTTTTCTGAAGGGGTGCCAAAAATATTTTTACCAGGGCTGCTGGGGAGGGGACTGAACCTCGAGGTGGGACAAATTTCTTAAAACCTTATACGGTATCTTCAAAACGGATTGTCCGATTGACACCATTCAGGTGTCAGTTGATAGATGATAACATGGGCTTTGTTTTATTATGAATGTATTTATTTAACTTTTATTTTTTAAATCCAACATAACTTTTGTTTAACCTAATTTTTTCATCAACTTCTTCGGGACGAAATCGAATCAGGATGGGTAACTTTCACCTTTGTATTTGTGTCAAGAGGAGGCTAAAGAGTCACGGCTTTTAAATCCTTTGAATAACGAGGACGAGGAAGCAAGAGACTGTACTATGCCCACCCAACTTAGATTTTCCTCAAGAAGACGCCATTCTCAAGGGAAATGAAGTCTCGTGGCACAAATCCTGTCACTTGAAGTACATTCAGCAAAAGGTAAATATATTCTATTATCTATCATCCATGAGAACATTTGTGGCTTCAACACACATGAATATGTATGACATTTTCAGAACATAATGAAGTCAATATAAGTAACATATACAACTTAGAATTATACTTACTTACAAAGAATGTCGCAACTGATTTGTAAGTGAAGAATAAATTACAGTTAGTTAAAACTCAGAGAATAAAATGTTTGAAATGTTGACTACCAATATAAATAATTGCATATTCTTAACAATTTATATCTGAATATAGGTAGATAACAGGTATGTATGACTAAAATATTAATACTAGTATAAACATTCAATGCAAG
The DNA here is from genome assembly GCF_018991925.1 of Homarus americanus. NCBI lineage: Eukaryota > Metazoa > Arthropoda > Malacostraca > Decapoda > Nephropidae > Homarus > Homarus americanus. The sequence goes on along the minus strand of NW_024749779.1, from coordinate 11,788,281 downwards.
GTTCCATCACTGAAGATAGGTAATGGTAAAAATTTTCCAAACCTAAGGTAATGGGGGGTCCAACAGAGCCCTAGAAGGAAAAAAAATCAGGAAGATACATTTAATGCAATTTACAGGAATTTACGAACATTTAAAGTTCTTAGCGTTAATTACGGTGATATCCCACCACTACCACCTTTATGTTGCAGTTTCCGGTTACCTGTGGTAGCACTAATTAGAGGTGAACTGGAAGCAACATTCATAAATGTTTATGGGTTAAGTTTTGGAACCCAAATGGTCTTTTCTCCATTTATTAAGAAAATATACTATTGCACAATAACTGGGATATCACCGTAATTAACTCTATGAGCTGTGAGCATTAATAATGGACGAAGCTTGGGTATATCTATCCTCTTAGAGCACCCGTCTCAGTGGCTCAGAGATGGGAGTTCAACTAGCAATAGCCGGCTACTTAATTGATGACTCTGCGGTCAAGGTGTGAGGGGACAGTGAGAATACACCGTCATATATCCACTTGATGACTACTCATGGCTCATAGGAAAGTTACCGTGGGTGATGTAATTATATAAGCCGAATGTATATAACCCACATTTATATAAGTATTACTGTCTGTTAGACAGGGGCTAATACATTGGTTTCTGACTGAAAATTAAAATAAAGAAAAAAAGACTAGTATATGAAACTATAGATTAATTTTTTTTTTACCCTTCTACACTTATGTTCATATAAGTTCGGCGTGGGGATTTTTGGTCGCACATTACCTATCTATGGCTAATACTTTAATGTGTTCAATTGCTAGGTGGACAGAGCCGAAATTAACAACCTGGACAACGAAGCAATAGAATATTCAAGGGCCAGCCATATCCCGATCCAGCAAGATGTCTTTTCTGTGTGGAGCCAACTAGCTGAACTAACAGGGGTTATCTGGTCGAAGACACAGTATACACGCAACGTGCAAGAGGAGACATAGTTGCCATCGATGTTCATTATCATCGCTACTGCTACAAAGCCTTCAACCGTCGCTACAACTTAGTGGAAGATTCGGAGAGAAACCGCATTTTTACAAAAGAAAACAGTATCATTAATGTACATGAGGAAATCTGCAGCTTCATCTCTGAAGAAACTTCTGGTGGGGTGTCTATTTTCAGACTACAACACCTTGCGCAACGCACAACAACTGTATTGAATGAAATAAGAATAAAGTGTGTCTTCCACGGGACTTGCCTTAAATTGGCAATTCTAGAACCCCTTCAGAAATGTTTTAGTTAGGTTCCAGTCTATCTCTTTAAAAGTGAAACGAAACTTTCCCAACAAGTTGCACTTGAAAACTTATTCTCTCCAATTCATGTTACTCCACTATAGGCCTCATGCCGTACATTGTGTTGCAGAAAGGGGTGAGTGTCCACACTATGAGCATGGCAGCGTGCCAGTCGGTGATCAGCACTAGCGAGAGAGAGAGAGAGAGGTAGCGTTATGTTGTGCGAAAAGGAGGATATTACAAGTGAAAATATAACAAATATGGTGTAAGCAATGGTTTTCCCAGCGACATAGAAGAGGAAGCTTCCGACAATTTTTCTTAGAGTTAGTTATGGAATGTGAAAGTGATTTTTAGAATTACACACGAATGCCAATGACTTGGCAAAAATCTTGCAGAGAGCATCCCTAATCACCATGAGAAATTTAGATCCTACCTACAAAACAGACAGCAAAAATGCGCTGTTCCTATCCCCTGTCACGGCAGATGAATTGCTGACCATCATAAAAATGTCCAAAGATGCAGCATTTGTAACTCCTCCTTCACTAGTGGTATCTTTCCGGATAAACTGAAAATTGCCAAAGTTCACCCAACTTGTAAAAAATCTGAGAATGAAAGTTGTTTCAAGAATTACCACCCCATATTAGTCCTACCAGCCATAAGTATGATACCGGAGACGCTAGCATGTAGTAGACTAAATTCCTTCTGCAGTGTCAATGACATCTTTACAGACTCTCAGTTTGAATTTAGAGCTAGAAGGTCAACTGAGAATGCTCTGTTATCCTTTACAAATGGCATCTTAAACTCCTTTGATGGCAGTCAATTCATAGTCGACCATACCATCCTCCTGGCAAAGCTTGAGCATTACGGCGTTAGGGCTTATCACGCAAATGGTTTACCTCATAACTGTCTAACAGGAAGCTATAATAATCATCAATCTGACACCTCACCAATTTTGAATGGCGTCTCTCAAGGTTTCATTCTTTGTCTTGTAATGTTTTTGTTGTATATAAACGATATAGTCCACTGCAGCACACCCGTCAAATACAGCTTATTTACAGACGATAGTAATATCTCTGCCAGCAACTCAGATCTCCATTCCTTGACGAGAATTATGAACGCTGAATTGACTAAAGTCAGGACCTGGGTAGCACGTAATAAACTGACCTTAAACTTCGAAAAAAAAACACTACACAATCTTTCACAGAAGGAAAATCCTACCCCCAGATTTAGATCCCCCCTGTACCATGGTAATACAATCTTCAAACGTGAACAAAATACTAAATTCCTTGGAATTATTGTTGATGAGAAACTTAGCTGGAGAAACCACATACAAGCCATTCACAGTAAAGTCAATGAACAGTGTGGTATACTGTATCACACTCGTCAGTCACTCAATCTTGCAGGAATGAAAGAAATATTTATGATCATGCTTACCAACACTTGATACACTGTCACACTCTATGGGAGACCTCTGCTCTTCAAAAAAACAACCCCTGATCACTGCACAGAAGAGAGTTGTGCAGACAATGATTTACTTGAACAAAATTTATCATACTAACGAACAATTTGCTAAATTGAAAATGTTAAAATTCGAGGATATTAACATCTACTGCTGTGCCCTATTTGTTAATAAATCTGCCAATCACTTGATTGACAATAACTATTTCCAGTTCCAGAATAATCAGAGACACAACTTAAGATACTTAGAGCTACTAAGACCACCCCCATGCTCTTCGATCAATCCCAGACCTCCATAAAATATCATGTTGTGAAGGTGTAGAACAACTTACCCCCACCCATCCGAGCAAAGACTACGCTCCCTTCCTTTAAATCACATTTATAAAAGTCTGTTGTCTAAGTATTAATATTTTTGTAATACCTACTTTATATTCATACTTGCCGGCAAGACATAATACTGACAGCTTCTGTCCTCTTGTTCCACCTTAATATAACCTAGATATCACTCCTCTGTAAAATATGCATATATTCTAATGCAAATGTAAAAAAAAGAAAATAGAATATATAAAATAAATAAATAACGAAGTGATAACTGTGGTAACATTCTGATATGTTCCTACTATCACCATGTTACGTGTACTATTCCAGATGATACCAAATGTTACATAATACCTCTTTGAGATAAATGTCCAGTATATATCAGGTGCCTTCAGGAAAGCTCAGGCTCTCAACTGGCTCAGCCATGTTAATATTGTTATTATTTTCCACTCTGTATCTACTGTTGTTTTTTCTGGCTAATAAACTGTTTCAATATCAATATCAATATATGCAGAAGATAGAACAAATTATTTGCAAAGAGGATAATCACCTTCTTGAAAGCAACTCACCAGTAGCTCTGCTGAAGGCAACACAGCGCTCTCTTGCCGTCGGAGGTTCCTAAACTAGCCTGCATTATTCTACTAGAATATCAAAACACAATTTAAGCCTCATCGTACCTGAAACATTGATACTATATACCAAATGGTGAAGAATAATTTCTTTAAGGTGAGATTCTATAATTGTAGTCGGTAATAGGTGGGCATGACAAAACAGAGATTATTCGTCTTCTATGGTGTTTTGTTTAGTATTCAACAGTGTAGAAAAGTAAAACAAAATTGTCTTATGAAGCATTAGACATATGAAGTAAGTTATGCAATTTGCATGAAGCAAATAGAAGATATTTGTGGCCAAAATGCAAGTGACTATTGAAATACACTGTTATGCCGAGGAATAATTTACTGTAGTATTATATTTTTTGTGAACTAGGTGTTTTGATTATTTTCCTTTTCAAGCAGCATTTATTTTGGCAAGTTTTAGTAGATTTTCTTGCATATATTGATGCATGCACTACATAAGAATTTTCTAGAATGTGTTGCATCATTCTTGCGATGAATTTCTTACGTTTTGTAAGCCTAGATCATTCTAGAACTTTCCAGGCGTATCTCGTTCCGACCTGCAACGCCTGGATGGTGCTAAAATGTTCTGGGCGCCTGAAGAGAGGTATATAAATAACCAGCAAGGTGTCTGGTGACTATTTAATTAAGATCTCAGATTGCACGAGAAACAATCAAGGCTCTGAAAATCGTATATTTGGGCTCCCCAAAACTTAGACTACCCCCAGTGCGTCCACGTCCTGGAATGGCCAAGCAGCGTTGCCCCGCGGTGGCGTGATACATGCACGTTTACTACAGTGCTCTGATTGGCTGACCGAACGTGGCGTTGTAGGAAGAATGTCCCTACTCTCTAAGTCCTCTTCTTTTCCGGCAAGGGAGCCTGTGATAGTGCAGGGCACCCCTTGTCCAGGGGTCACCGGTATGTGGCACCATTTTTAGACATAACTTATAGACACAGGCAACTTGGGCGCAGAACCCTACGGGCCCGACGCCCGTCCACGGTGGGGAGGGAGGGGGGGGGGGCGTGTCACTGGTCCCAGGCAGGAGCCCTTATGAAAAACAATGAAAAATCCAAACCAGTCTTCCGAAATTCACAGTGATACCCTTATGCAGAAGGAAAACCCATCCATTAGTAACCAATAATGCCCAGATAGAATACAAAAGCAGAGGCACCCTCCTGGGCCTGCATATATCCACGAGAGGTTACTCCCATCATGTCCACACCAAGAAGGAAAAGGCAAGAAGAGAGCTCAGAAAACTATACCGCTTTAAAGCGCTTCCTGAGAAAATAAAACTCCGCCTGGTGACATCATTTATCACACCGTTATTAACTTACCCAGCAGTACCTCTTCATACTATGAGCACCATTCAAATATTAAAATTACAGGTGGTCCAAAATGAAGCCCTAAGATTCGTCACAGGTGAAAGATACCCCTACACCAGAACCACAGCCGAGATACATAGAGACCTGAGAATAAAACCCAACAACCAGCAGCTGCACACCCTGGCCAGCAGAATCTGGCAAAAGATAGAACGATCAGAGCAAGAACTTCTTCAAAGACTCCCACCAGATAACGACAGCAACTATACATGGTTCCCAAAAAGTTACCAAATCTCAAAAGGTCTATTACCACCCCCGATCTACACGGCCAGGCAATAGACAACCTCCCTAGACCAGTATCCGCCAGTAGGGTCGGCGGAATATGAAATAAGGCCCTTAAAACACCCATATATGGGGCAGGGTACGATGTCTAGTGCCTGTACCGACAGACAATAACTAACCCATGACAACCCTAGCAACCCGCTCTCTCTTACCATCTCCTAAAGTTCTTCAATTTCCGAACTATAACTTCCTTCCCCCACCTCTAATCTTCTTTCACCCCTCCTTTCCCTACAAAAAGAAAAAAGAAAAAAAAAGCCCTGTCATAGGCAGGAGTGTGATGTAAACAGGGAAGATGACCACACGCATTAGGATTAAGCATAGAGATAAGGGACACCCTATTGGAAGAGGAAAAGTTGCAGAAATCACCTATAACAAATTTCAAGCCCCATTAACAAGAATATTTAGTTCCAACGAAGGTTTCAAAGTAATCTGCAAAGATGACTTTGATTCAGACAAAATCCTTTCAAAAGAAGCCAGAGATGTATTTTTACAATGAAGGACTTATTGTTGTCATGCCCCCAGAACAAAAGGCAAAAAGATCAGTTTTTGTTCGCCAAGTCGACCAGGAGATCGGGAGGAAGACAGCTGAAGATCTGAGTGATAAATTGGATCGTCAAAACAGTTGGATGAAGATCGAGGAAGTTATCAAGATAAAAGACTACACTCATGTTTTCAAGATTACCTTCGAAGAAGTTTCAATGGCTGAAAAAGTATTACAACAAGGTTTTCTTATCTTTAACATATCTGTAACACCTCAACAAATAAAGAAGGAAAGATTCATCAATCTGCAAACTTTTTTTCTTGTTACAAGTATGAAGAACACACAACGAGAAACTGCCCAGAAGAAGAGAAAAACACTGTGCAGACAACGACCATACCTACACTGAATGTAAGAACGTACATGTCGGCTGTCTCAACTGTAAGAGAAACGGGAATGCACATATAGGTCACAGTACGTTAGCAATGGCATGCCTAATAAAAAGATATGATAAAGTGCAAGGAACATGAAAGGAAAGACACCACATACGTTGAAATAGCCAAGAAAGTTGTCCAAAAGGTTCACATACCAGAATCAACCATCTTAAATTTAAGCGAACGAATACACGACAAGGTAATGATCAGTATGATTCACGCACATCTGCACAATATCATTGCACCCGGATCACACAATGATAATGCTAAGGAAAATGTTTAAATTGAATAACCAACCAGAGATGATATTCCCAGAGAATCTAGAATCTAAGAAATTATTTCAGGCAACATACTCAAGTGAACTGAAAGAAAGACTAAACCTAAGAAAAAGGTATGAACAAGGAACAGCAGCTGATACACAAGAAATACAAGAGACTGATAGAGACCCCAGACAAATGACTAGACGTGACAAAGAGAAGACAGAAACAACAAAAGGACAGTCTAGGACTCTACAAGACAAAGGATAAAGAGGAGAGAAGAGAAGATGGAGACTGATCACAACAGACAACCTGAATCTGCTGAAGATATTAGATTAAAGGTGATCACTACACCAAAACATGGAATCCCAACATCGAGATAAATAGGAGGGACAATAGCAAAAAACTGTGAAGGAAGGATATACAAGTGGACATATCAAGATAAATCCTAAACAAAGAATACGTTTGGACACTAATCATTATGGACAAACTAAAGAATATGACCAATTACTTTAAAATACTAGACCCGTCAGAGTTCAGAAGAGTTAGAAGCAGGAAACAGAATGATAGGTCTCCACTACAACTGCCACAATCCAAGTTTAAGAAATAATGGACAACAGACAAACAGTAAGAACTTTAAGAGTAATACAACACAACGTAAGAAACTGGAAGACTGAAAGAATTAACCTAAGTAATATATATCATCAAATTTACCCTGACATTATACTAATAAACGGTCATGGTGAGAAAGACAACAACTAATATGTAAACCAAAGAAATAAATCGGACGAGAAAAATTACGGAGTAGCTAGAGCGGTTAAAAGAAACTTAAATATAAACTAATCGATGACTTCCATGATGAATTTCTATCAATAAAAATAAATACAACTCAAGTAGACGTAATGATTGCTACTACTTATCTGCCACCGAGACGACCCTATTTACCTGTAGAAAACCTATAAAATTGGTTGACACTCACACCCTATGTACACTCGGAAACCATAATTTAGCCCATCTGGGTTGGTGCTGGAGGTTAGAACAGTGTCCTTTCTGGACGGGGGCCCACTCAAACTATCAATGGTAAACACACACATGAACAGACAGTCATAGCACGGCTGTAGATGACATTATGTATAAATATTGTATATGCATTTTATACTCTGCATTATCTTCTATTATATATGAAACACTATTAAAAAATTCCATATGTTGTGGTTACAAAAGGATGAACAGGAAATAAACACTTCCCAAACCACTTAGTGAATTCACACAACGCTACAGCGCTGGTGTGTGTGTGTGTGTGCCAGACCACGATGCTTCCTATCATTCGCCAGAACTATATATGAAAAATCGCTATTAATTTAACTGGTCAGATATCCTTTTGGGCCTATAAGACGGAATTGAACCTTAAAAATCAGGGCCCAAAATTTGGGGTCGTCTAAACACCGGTATAAAATTTTACCCCAAATATTGTGGTTTAGCATGTCAAGAGGTGATGGAAACATCGTGAAACACTACAAGGTCCTACCACTAATTATTTTACATTGAAACTTACGCTTGGGGAAGCTGATTGCACAAGATTACGGGCATATTAAAATAGTAAAAATGTATTATAAACCTGTCTAACATAATGTAAAAGAACAATATACCCGGGTAATACCCTGGAGGCTTGATTCTAATGATCACCAAAATGTATCAGGTCAACTTCACCTACCATAGTTCCAGCAAATAACAGATGCCTTATGACGCCACTAGTGTTTACACTACACCAGCCGGTAACATTTGATGACATTATCAAGTGAATTGGCTTATTTTAAATAACCAAACTATAAATAAATACAAAATTAAAAAAAAAGATCCAAAGTGAGAAACAATATATGGAATGGTTAAATATATTACAGTATATTATAAATAAATAAACAAAATAAATCGGTAAATCAATTTCTGGCAAATGGAAAATAAACAAAACAAAAGATGCACACACGCTTCCCTCTGACAGGAGGGTAAGAGGGGGAGATAAAAGGTTACGAGGCCGCTTTGTGTCCGAAGCGCTAGTACGTAATTATACAATTCATTTAAAATTTAATTTTGGTACATATTTAAAAACCTTAAATTACATGTGATCAGGTCACTCTCATTTGAAACAATTATAGTGTGTAATACTTGACCATCCCACCTGGGCACATGAGGCCCAATGTAACGCCACGGGCAACATACCACAACACACAAGTTATGATATGAACCCCTTCCAGACGTCACACATTGGCGTTATGTTCCATCGTGTTTCTGTATCTTAAGTGACTAGTCATAGCATCAATACATGACAGTGTTATTAGTATAATATTGTAACTTACCTTTCAGTTATTGCTGTAAATCATGGGACAGGAAGGATACATAAATTGTAATATCAAGTGTATGGTTCGGGCTTCAAAGCCACCCCAAGTCAGACAACGCACACACAAATTCTACACTGTGTGTGTGTGTGTGTGTGTGTGTGTGTGTGTGTGTGTGTGTGTGTGTGTGTGTGTGTTCTGTAACATTGCTTCACCTTTGCAGGTAAGATGTTTAATAAAGAGGTTTCTCCCATTCTCATTGTGAGCATCGTCTCCAGAGCACATTATTTCATCAAAAACCATGGTTCATCTCATTTCTTCCTTGCGGTAATTATATCCATATGGTTAAGTGCTTGCTTTCATTTCTTTTATTTACCAAAATAATGTGATCAGTTGCTCGTTATTTAACATATACATGCACTAGAGCATCAAAATTGTTTTGCAGGCATTAATTATTGGTTAACTGAAACCCAAAAATATTTTCACATTTATTATGCATAAACATTGTAAACATATCTATGTGATTATTGTCGTATATAAATATATGTTTAATGTCTGACAGATTCCCAAGAGTTTTGCATATTAATGCGTAGATTTTGTAAGCATATTTATGTGAAAATGACGTAAAACCACATAGAAAATACCTGGACAAATTCCCAGAGTTAGAAGTTTGTGCGTTCGTACAGATGTTGCCCCGTGAGAAAGCTACCGTGGGCCTCCATGTGCCCAGGTGGGATGGTCAAAGTATTATTAATTTTAAGTGTAAATAAATGAGGAGTGACTGATCCATGGAATTTAAGGTTTTGAAATATGTAGTTAAATTAAACACGATTTTCATAGTTATGCGAATACGGGAAGCATCGGAGTTCACACATTAATAACACAAGCCGCTGTAAACGTTGTGTGGGAGTCACCAAGTATTTGGAAGTGTTTAAATATTCCAGTCATAATTTCGTAACTACAACCTATGTTATTTTTTCTTCGCGGTTCATATATAATGAAGATAATGCAGAGCATAAAATGCCATATACAATATTTTATACATAATGTCATCTATAAAGCTGTACTATGATTGTGTGTGTTCGTAGTGTGTTGCCTCGTGATAGTTAGAGTGGGCCCCCGTCCAGAAAGGACATTGTTCTAACCTCCAGCACCGACCCAGGTTGGGCTAGAGATTATGGTTTCTGACTGTACATCTTAGGAGACTTTAACGGGAGACACAGGATTTTCGACAATTCAATTTCAATTTCATTTTCAATATTTATTCCTTGATAGAGGAAGCGGGATCCTAGTGCTGTCACTAGGTACCCCTGTACAATACTACCAGAAGTATCTGGCAAGTGTTACAAGTATATAAATATTATAAAGGTGCCTACTAAAGCCTAAGAAAGAAAGGAAGGATATTCATTTTCCACTTTATCAATATTATTTACATAATATCTGGCCAGTATGGGGAGGATCATCATTTCTCCGTCAGGGGGTCGTGGAATGGTGGTCCAGCAGGCGCCACGGAAGCGTTGTGTGTGGGGACATCTTATGAGGAAGTGGATAAGGGTGCCAGTATCGCACCCAGGGGGGTTTCCTGGTTGCCCGGAACCCCCCTTCCAGGTACTTCATGGTGCGGCCAACCCATACCTGACCTGGCCACACCTTAGTAACACGAAGGTTGGGTCAGCTTACCTGACCTCACCCCATGCCACGGTAACTTCCACCACCTCTGCCATTCCCATGCACCTGAATGTACTTGATATACAGCACTGCTAGACAGTGTGAAATATTGAGATTTAATGTGTTTTTTTCATTTTCTCATCTACATTGTGCATATGCTATAGATTTTACACATTTATAAATTATTTTTCATCCACTTTCACATATTTGATGATTTCGCAAGTGTACTACAAATAACTGTATCGTATGATAATACGGCGTTGGAAATCGAGCATGCTGCGTCAGGGAACATGTTCCACTTCACTTTTCATACTTAGTTTGTTGTAGTTACATCAACTTTGGATGCCAGAGCCTTCAACAACGCTATGTCTACCAGTCAGCAAACAACTATCAATCGTTTTTTCTCGAAAAGGTAAGTTCTCATATTAGTCTCGTGCTGTTAAACTATTACTGTTATCTAATATACTATAGGACTAGGCATGTGTGTGTGTGTGTGTGTGTGTGTCTGCTCTGGGAAGCCGACACGGCACAATCGTTTTTCATCAAACTTGGTGGAAAAATCGAAAAAAATTCGTACAGTGCAACAAACCTGGTCCCATATCGTATGGTTCCTTTAGGAAGCCATTACATAAACAATTTATTTACTCTGGAAAACGATGCAAGTATACGGACTTGGTGCACCCTTATTCGCTGTACGCTGTCAGCCCAGGATTGCAGTTATCGTACGGCTCCCTCGTCCTCCCCCCACTTTTTTTCTTAGCCTACTTTATTTTTAATGTTGTTTGAATTAGTAAAGGAAGGAAGCTGAGGAAATAGAAGAATAACGAAGGGAAACAGAAAATAGTTAGAGATAACTGGTGGGGGGAGCTGAGTTTCATCATGCGTCTGGATGCGCAGTTTCAATGTAACCAGATGACCTTACAGCTACAGTGTATACTTATTCCTGTGGGTGGAAAAGGAGTATAGATGAAAAGATAATAACAGGAATGCATGGAGAAGATTGCTACAATAGACACAGGGTGAATATAGACAGTGAAACAGACAGGAGGTTGACAAATATAGACAGATTCATACATGCACAAATAGACAATATGGCAACTCGCAGGACAGACAGACAGCTGACTGACTGGTTCACATGATGACTGTGATGACTTAACACAGGTGATGACTTAAGCAGATGGTGACAAATCTAACCAGAATCAAGGTCACTTCTCTTCATAATATAATTTATCTCGGAATCATCATCGGTGATTCATAATAATTTTTTTTTATGATTTTAACTTCTCCTTATTGCGCATATTTCATTAACTAAATATTCTAACCTTTATTCTATTCCTTCTTATAGTATATTAGATACTGTGAGTGTCACGACCACGACCATCATTATAACACACAGGACCATGATTATACCAACCACGACTATGATTATAACAACCAGGACCATGATTATAACAACCACGACTATGATTATAACAAGCACGACTATGAATACAACACCCACGACTACGAATATAACAAGCACGACCATGATTATAGCAACCACGACCATGATTATAACAACCACGACTACGAATATAACAACCACGACCATGATTATAGCAACCACGACCATGATTATAACAACCACGACTATGATTATAACAAACACGACAATGATCATAACCACGACTATGATTACAACAACCACGACCATCATTATAACAACCACGACCACGATTATAACAACCACGACCATGAATATAACAACCAAGACCATGAATATAACAACCACAACTATGATTTTAACAACCATGACGATGATTATAACAACCACGACCATGATTATAACAACCACGACCATGATTATAGCAACCACGACCAGAATTATAACAACCAGGACCATGATTATAACAACCACTACCATGATTATAACAACCACGACCATGATTATAACAACAACGACCATGATTATAACAACCACTACCATGATTATAACAACCCGACCATTATTATAACAACCACGACCATAATTATAACAACCCGAACAGCAATTATCGCATCCACGAAGCATTATTTTAACACTACGACAATAAGTATAGCAACCACGACCATGAATCTAACAACCACAACCATGATTATGACAACCACGAATATGATTATAACAACCAAGAAAATGATTATAACACTCACGACCATGATTATAACAACCACGACAATGATTTCAGTATAAGAACCACGAATATGATTATAACAACCACGACCATGATTATAACAACCACGACCATGATTATAATAACTGTAATGAGACGAATCTCACAGAAGAACATATATGGTAGGAAGTATAGAGTAGGAATGTAAGAATGGAAACTTGGTAGCTGGCTGGATGTTATTTGCACAGCGTCACTACGCTTATCTTATCTCGTATGTCAATACACATATATCACTTCTTAAAGGGACAACTTTAAACACTCTTGATACAACTATTTATTACTTCACTCAATGACATGGACATATTAATATCACTATTATATCGGGTACTAACACATTATGTAACGTTACTTGACACTGCTCTCGGACACACCTGAATGAATACACTTCCCACAGTAGGTAACTCACCCTAGGACGTTCTGACAAGACTCACGTGTACCCTGACGTAGGCCCAGTGAGTGCTGGCTGGGCTGCCTCCTATGGGAGAGTCTGCTTAGCTGGCGATGCCGTGGTCTGGTCGGAGGTCTCCCTCCCGACCTGGGAAGGACGTCGTGACTCTGCAGTGGAACTGAGTGACGACCGAAACAGGAGAGAGATGACAGCAACCAGAATGAGGATCAGTATGACCAGGATCAGAATGATAATCGTAATGGAATGCCCGTGGACGGGACTGTAGGGCCTTTATATGTCGGCCCAGCCGCTTCTGACCTCTAACAATTAACACTAAACTGGTTTGATCTGGATAATTGTGTGCAGGTGTGGTCCTGGCCAGGTGTCTTGGCTAGGTGCGGTTGAAGGTCACCGGCTCACGTCATTGGCGGGCGGTCAAGTCCCGGTCGACCTGAGGTGTGTCAACCCGGAATGTGGTGGTACCACGAGGTCTGTGGTGTACTTGTTGTTATATGTGACATAATTCTCAGGCTGGCTTTGGTCTGACAATCAATCATTACACAACCGACCATGATCATAACCACGACCTGATTATAACAACCACAGCCCATGATCATAGCAACCACGACCATGATTATAACAACCGACCATGATTATAACAACCCCAACCATGATTATAACAACCGACCATGACTATAACAACCACGACCATGATTATAACAACCACGACTCTGATTATAACCACGACCATAATTATAACAACCGACCATGATTATAACAACCACGCCCAGTTATAACAACCACGACTATGATCATAACAACTGCGACCATGATTATAGCAACCACGACCATGAATAAAACCAATAAAATGATTATAACAACACGACCATGATTATGACAACCACGCCCATGATTATAACAACCAGGACCATGATTATAACAACCACGACCATAATTATAACAACCACGACTATGATTATATCACCCAACCATGATTATAACAACCACGACCATGATTATAACAACTACGACCATGATTATAAAAACCACGATCATGATTATAACAACCACGCGTTATCATAACCCGACCCAAATTAAAACAACCACGACTATGATTATATACCCACGAGCATGATTATAACAACCACGAACGTGAGTGTAACAACCACGACCAAGATTATAACAACCACGACCATGATTATAACAGCCAGACCATGCTTATAACAACCACGACCATGATTATAACAACCGACTATGATCATAATCACGACGCAGTTATAACAACCACGATCCAGTTCGACCATGATTATAACAACGACGACTATGATCATTACCGACCATGATTATAACAACCACGACCATGATTATAACAAGCACGACCATGATTATAAGCGACCGTGATTATATCAAGCACGACTATGATTATATCTACGACTGAAATTATAACAACGACTATGGTTATAACAACCACGACCATGATTATAACAACCACGACCATGATCATACCACGACTCTGATTATAACAACCATGACCATGATCATAGCAACCAGACCATGATTTCACCATAACCACGACCATGACTATACAACTCGACCATGATTATAACAACCACGACCTGATTATAACAACCGACCACCAGTTATAACCGACCGATTTAACAACCAGACCAAGATTATATAACGACCCTGATTATAACAACCACGACCATGATTATCAACCACCCATGATATTACACGCCCGCGAGTTATGCAACTACGACTATGATCATAACAACTGCGACCATGATTATAGCAACCACGACCATGAATATACCAATCACGAAAATGATTATAACAACAACGACCATGATAATGACAACCACGCCCATGATTACGCGAGACCGCAGATTATAACAACCGACCATAATTATAACAACCGCACTATGATTATACCCCAAATGATTATAACAACCACGACCCTGATTATAACAACCGACCATGATAATAAAAACCACGATCATGATTATAACAACCACGACCATGATTATAACAACCACGACCATAATTATAACAACCACGAGTATGATTATATCACCCACGCCATGATTATAAGAACCACGAACATGAGTGTAACAACCAATGACCAAGATTATAACAACCACGACCATGATTATAACAACCAAGACCATGCTTATAACAACCACGAATCATGATTATAACAACCACGACCATGACTATAACAACCACGACCATAATTAAAACAACCACGACTATGATTATATCACCCACGAGCATGATTATAACAACCACGAACGTGAGTGTAACAACCACGACCAAGATTATAACAACCACGACCATGAGTTATAACAACCACATTCATGCTTATAACAACCACGACCATGATTATAACAACCACGACTATGATCATAATCACGACCATGATTATAACAACCACGATCATGATTCACCATGATTATAACAACGACGACTATGATCATTACCACGAGCATGATTATAAATAACCACGACCATGATTATAACAAGCACGACCATGATTATAACAAGCACGACCGTGATTATAACAAGACGACTATGATTATATCACCCAGACCATGAGTATAACAACCTACGACTATGATTATAACAACCACGACCATGATTATAACAACCACGACCATGATCATAACCACGACCCTGATTATAACAACCATGACCATGATCATAGCATCCACGACAATGATTATAACAACCATTTAACCATGACTATAACAACCACGACCCATGATTATAACAACCACGACCCTGATTATAACAACCACCATGATTATAACTAACCACGACCATGACTATAACAACCACGACCAAGATTATAACAACCACGACCCTGATTATAACAACCACGAATGATTATAACAACCACGACCATGATTATAACAACCACGCCCATGATTATAACAACCACGCATGATCATAACAACTGCGACCATGATTATAGCAACCACGACCATGAATATACCAATCACGAAAATGATTATAACAACAACGACCATGATAATGACAACCACGCCCATGATTATAACAACGAGGACCATGATTATAACAACCACGACCATAATTATAACAACCACGACTATGATTATATCACCCAACCATGATTATAACAACCACGACCATGATTATAACAACCACGACCATGATAATAAAAACCACGATCATGATTATAACAAACTACGACCATGATTATAACAACCACGCACTATAATTATAACAACCACGAGTATGATTATATCACCATTGCGCATGATTATAAGAACCACGAACAAGAGGTAAATAACCACGACCAAGATTATAACAACCATGACCATGATTATAACAACCAAGACCATGCTTATAACAACCACGACCATGATTATAACAACCACGACCATGACTATAACAACCACGACCATGATTATAACAATCACGACCATTATATCAACCACGACCATGATTATAACAACCACGACCATGATTATAACAACCACAACTATGATTATATCACCCAACCATGATTATAACAACCACGACCATGATTATAACAACCACGACCATGATTATAAAACCACGATCATGATTATAACAACCACGACCATGATTATAACAACCACGACCATAATTATAACAACCACGACTATGATTATATCACCCACGTACGATTATAAGAACCACGAACATATGTAAATAACCACGACCAAGATTATAACAACCACGACCATGATTATAACAACCAAGACCATGCTTATAACAACCACGACCATGATTATAACAACCACGACTATGATCATAATCACGACCATGATTATAACAACCACGATCATGATTATAACAACCACGACCATGATTATAACAACGACGACTATGATCATTACCACGACCAAGATTATAACAACCATGACCATGATTATAATAAGCACGACCATGATTATAACAAGCACGACTATGATTATATCACCCAAATGAGTATAACAACCACGACTAGGATTATAACAACACCGACCATGATCATAACCACGACCCTGATTATAACAACCATGACCATGATCATAGCAACCATGACCATGATTATAAATAACCACGACCATGATTATAACAACACCGAACATGATCATAACCACGACCCTGATTATAAATAACCATGACCATGATCATAGCTACCATGACCATGATTATAACAACCACAACCATGATTATAATAACCAGCACCATAATTATAACAACTACGACCATGATTATAACAACGAGGACCATTATAACAACCACTACCATGATTATAATAAATACGACCATGATTATAACAACCACGACCATGATTATAACAACTACGACCATGATTATAACAACCACGACCGATTATAAAAACCACGATCATGATTATAACAACTCACGACCAAGATTATAACAACCACGACCATAATTATAACAACCACTAATTATGATTATATCACCCACGAGCATGATTTATAACATCCACGAACATGAGTGTAACAACCACGACTAAGATTATAACAACCACGCGATTGTAACAACCAAGACCATGCTTATAACAACCAGACCATAATTATAACAACCACGACTATGATCATAATCTCGACCATGATTATAACAACCACGATCATGATTATATAACAACCACGACCATGATTATAACAACGACGACTATGATCATTACTACGACCATGATTATAACAACCGCCAATCATGATTATAACAAGCACGACTTCATGATTATAATAAGCACAACCGTGATTATAAGCACGACTATGATTATATCACCCACGACCATGAGTATAAAAAACCACGACTATGATTATAACAACCACGACCATGATTATAACTAAACCAATTAATCATGACTAACTAAACCCTGATTATAACAACCATGACCATGATCATAGCAACCACGACCATGATTATAACAACCACGACCATGATTATAACAACGACGACTATGATCATTACTACACGACCATGATTATAACAACCACGACCATGATTATAACAAGCACGACCATGATTATAACAAGCACGACCGTGATTATAATAAGCACGACTATGATTATATCACCCACGACCATGAGTATAACAACCACGACTATGATTATAACAACCACGACCATGATACCGTGATTATGGCCAAGCAATGACTTGATTAGATCACCCACCATCATGAGTATAACAAATGACTAAGATTATAAATAACCACGACCATGATTATAACAACCACGACCATGATCATAACTACGACCGATTATAACAACCACATCATGGACTGACAGTAACCACGACCAAGGATTTTAATAAACTAATAACATGATTACAACAACCACGACCATGATTATATCAACCACGACCATGACTATAATAACCACGACCCGATTATACACCACGACCTGATTATAAGCCAACCATGACCATGATTATAACAACCACGACCATGACTATAACAACCACGACCATGATTATAACAACCACGAATTTCTGATTATAACAACAACGACTATGATTATAACAACCACGACCATGATTATAATAACCACGCCCATGATTAAATAACCACGACTAAGGATCATAAATAACCACCATGATTATTCGTAACCACGACCATGAATATACCAATCACGAAAATGATTATATAAACAACGACCATGATTATGACAACCACGCCCATGATTATAACAACCAGGACCATGATTGTACCGAACTACTTACCATAATTACAATAACCACGACTACGACTATATTTCTACCCAACCATGATTATAACAAACTGACGACCATGATTACATCAACCACGACCATGACGATAAAACCACGATCATGATTATAACAACCACGACCCAGACTTACAACAACCACGACCATAATTATAATAACCACGACCATGATTATAAACCACGGCCCTGATTATAACAACCACGACCATGATTATAATAACCACCACTACGACTATAACAACCACGACCCATGGATTATAACCACGAACCTGATTATAATAACCATTGACCATGATTATAAATAACCATTTAATATGATTATAACAACTATCAGCCCATGATTATAACAACCACGACTATGATCATAACAATCATGACCATGATTATATAAACCACGACCATGAATATACCAATCAATGAAAAATGATTATAATAAATAACGACCATGATAATGACAACGCCCATGATTATAATAACGAGGACCATGATTATAAATAACCACGACCATAATTATAAATAACCACGATTATGATTATATCACCCAATCCATGATTATAAATAACCACGACCATATGATTATAAATAACCAGACCATGATTATAAAACCACGTATCATGATTATAACAACCACGACTCATGATTAAAATAAACCACGACCATAATTATAACAACCACGCGACTATGATTATATCACCCAATATACGATTATAAGAAATCCATTGATGAGAAACAAACTACCACTAAGATTACAAAATAACCATTTATTCATCATTATAACAATCTAAGACCATGCTTATAATAACCACGACCATGATTATAAATAACCACGACCATGACTATAAATAACCACGACCATGATTAGCCAATCACGACCTCCTGATTATATCAACCACGACCATGATTATAATAACCACGACCATGATTATAACATCCAAACCTACGATTATAACAACCATACTACGATCATAACAATTCTATGGCCTACGATTATAGTAAACCACGACCATGAATATACCAATCACGAAATGATTATAACAACGACCATGATACGACAACCACGTTCCCATGATTATAATAACGAGGACCATGATTATAACAACCACGACCATAATTATAACAACCACGATAAGATTATATCACCAAACTATGCTTATATCAACCAATGACCATATTTGAGCAACCACGACCATGATTATAGCAAACCACGACCATAATTATACAACCATGACCATGATTATAACAACCACGACCATAATTATAACAATTCACGACTATGGATTATATTCATTTATATACGATTATAAGAACCACGAACAGAGCAATAACCACGACTAAGATTATAACAACCAATGACCATGATTATAACAACCAAGACCATGCTATAACAAACTACGACCATGATTATAATAACCACGACTATGATCATAATCACGACCATGATTATAATAATCCAATGACTATGATTATAACCACTTACTCATGATTATAACAACGACGACTAAGGATCATTACTACGACCATGAGTATAATAAACTATTAATTCATGATTATAAATAAATAATGACCATGATTATAATAAGCACGACTATGATTATAAATAAGTACGACTATGATTATATCACCACGACCATGAGTATTAACAACCACGACTAGGATTATAACAACACCGACCATGATCATAACCACGACCCTGATTATAACAACTATGACCATGATCATAGCAACCATGACCATGATTATAACAACCACGACCATGATTATAACTAACACCGACCATGATCATAACCAATTCCCTGATTATAACAACCATGACCATGATCATAGCTACCATGACCATGATTATAACAACCACAACCATGATTATAATAACCAGCACCATAATTATAAATAACTACGACCATGATTATAACAACGAGGACTATGATTATAACAACCACTACCATGATTATAATAACTACGACCATGATTATAACAACCACGACCATGATTATAACAACCACGACTGATTATAACAACCACTAATGATTATAAAACCACGATCATGATTATAACAACCACGACCAGGATTATAACAACCACGACCATAATTATAACAAACTAATGACTATGATATCACCCACTGAGCATGATTAAAACATCCACGTAACATGAGTGTAACAACCACGACTAAGATTATAACAACCACGACCATGATTGTACAACCAAGACCATGCTTATAACAACCACGACCATAATTATAACAACTACGACTATGATCATAATCTCGACCATGATTATAACAAACACCATCACATTTATAACAACCACGACCATGATTATAGCAACGACGACTATGATCATTACCACGACCATGATTATATCAACCAAGACCATGATTATAACAAGCACGACCATGATTATAACAAGCACAACCGTGATTATAACAAGCACGACTATGATTATATCACCCACGACCATGAGTATAAAAACCACGACTATGATTATAACAACCACGACCATGATTATAACAACCACGACCATGATCATAACCAAAACCCTGATTATAAATAAACCATGACCATGATCATAGCAACCACGACCATGATTATAACAACCACGACCATGATTATAACAACGACGACTATGATCATTACCACGACCATGATTATAACAACCACGACCATGATTATAACAAGCACGACCATGATTATAATAAGCACGACCGTGATTATAACAAGCACGACTATGATTATATCACCCACGACCATGAGTATAAACAACCAATGACTATGATTATAACAACCACGACCATGATTATAACGCACGACCGTGATTATAACAAGCACGACTTTGATTATATCACCCACGACCAAGGAGTATAACAACCACGACTATGATTATAACAACCTCGAATCTTGATTATAACAACCACGACCATGATCATAACCACGACCCTGATTATAACAACCATGACCATGATCATAGCAACCACGACCATGATTATAACAACCACGAACATGATTATAACAACCACGACCATGATTATAACAACCACGACCATGACTATAACAACCACGACCATGATTATAACAACCACGACCCTGATTATAACAACCACGACCATGATTATAACAACCACGACCATGACTATAACAACCACGACCATGATTATAACAACCACGACCCTGATTATAACAACCACGACCATGATTATAACAACCACGACCATGATTATAACAACCACGCCCATGATTATAACAACCACGACTATGATCATAAATAACCGCACTATGATTAAGCAACCACGACCATGAATATACCAATCACGAAAATGATTATAGCAACAACGACCATGATTATGACAACCACGCCCATGATTATAACAACCAGGACCATGATTATAACAACCACGACTATGATTATAACACCCAACCATGATTATAACAACCACGACCATGATTATAACAACCACGACCATAATTATAAAAATCACGATCATGATTATAACAACCACGACCATGATTATAACAACCACGACCATAATTATAATAACCACGACTATGATTATATCACCCACGAGCATGATTATAACAACCACGAACATGAGTGTAACAACCACGACCAAGATTATATCAACCACGACCATGATTATATCAACCAAGACCATGCTTATAACAACCACGACCATGATTATAACAACCACGACTATGATCATAATCACGAACATGATTATAACAACCACGATCATGATTATAACAACCACGACCATGATTATAACAACGACGACTACTATGGATCATTTCACGACCATGATTATAACAACCACGACCATGATTATAACAAGCACGACCATGATTATAACAAGCACGACCGTGATTATAACAAGCAACGACTATGATTATATCACCCACGACCATGAGTATAACAACCACGACTATGATTATAACAACCACGACCATGATTATAACAACCACGACCATGATCATAACCACGACCCTGATTATAATCAAACTATGACCATGATCATAGTAACCACGACCATGATTATAAATAACCACGACCCTGATTATAACAACTACGACCATGATTATAACAACCACGACCATGATTATAACAACCACGCCCATGATTATAACAACTACGACTAGATCATAAA
Organism: Homarus americanus; assembly: GCF_018991925.1. Lineage (NCBI taxonomy): Eukaryota > Metazoa > Arthropoda > Malacostraca > Decapoda > Nephropidae > Homarus > Homarus americanus. The sequence continues at coordinate 11,765,356 of NW_024749779.1, read as the reverse complement.
TAACTGCGACCATGATTATAACAACTAACGACCATGATTATAACCACGCCCATGATTATAAATAAAATAGACCATGATTATAAATCCACGACTCATAATTATAACAACCACGACTATGATTATATCACCCAACCATGATTATAACAACCACGACTATGAATATAAGAAGCACGACCATGATTATAACAACCAGGACCATGATTATAACAACCACGACTATGATTATAACAACCACGACAATGATTATATCACTCAACCATGATTATAACAACCACGACTATGATTATAACAAGCGCGACCAAGATTATAACAACCAGGACCATGATTATAACAACCACGACCATGATTATAACAAACACGACCATGATCATAACAACCACGACCATGATTATAACAACCAGGACCATGATTATAACAACCACGACCATGATTATAAAAACCACGATCATGATTATAACAACCACGACCATGATTGTAACAGCCACGACCATAATTATAACAACCACGACTATGATTATATCACCCACGAGCATGATTATAACAACCACGAACATGAGTGTAACAACCACGACTAAGAATTATAACAACCACGACCATGATTATAACAACCAAGACCATGCTTATAACAACGACGACCATGATTATAACAACCACGACTATGATCATAATCACGACCATGATTATACCAACCACGATCATGATTATAACAACCACGACCATGATTATAACAACGACGACTATGATCATTACCACGACCATGATTATAACAACCACGACCATGATTATAACAAGCACGACCATGATTATAACAAGCACGACTATGATTATATCACCCACGACCATGAGTATAACAGCCACGACTAGGATTATAACAACACCGACCATTATCATAACCACGACCCTGATTATAACAACCATGACCATGATCATAGCAACCATGACCATGATTATAACAACCACGACCATGATTATAACAACACCGACCATGATCATAACCAATACCCTGATTATAACAACCATGACCATGATCATAGCAACCATGACCATGATTATAACAACCACAACCATGATTATAACAACCACGACCACAATTATAACAACCACGACTATGATTATAACAACGAGGACCATGATTATAACAACCACTACCATGATTATAATAACTACGACCATGAATATAACAACCACGACCACGATTATAACAACCACGACCATGATTAAAGCAACCACGACCATGATTATAAAAACCACGATCATGATTATAACAACCACGACCATGATTATAACAACCACGACTATAATTATAACAACCACGACTATGATTATATCACCCACGAGCATGATTATAACATCCACGAACATGAGTGTAACAACCACGACTAAGATTATAACAACCACGACCATGATTATAACAACCAAGACCATGCTTATAACAACTACGACCATGATTATAAAATAAACTACGACTATGATCATAATCACAACCATGATTATAACATCCACGAACATGAGGTAATAACCACGACTAAGATTATAACAACGACGACTATGATCATTACCACGACCATGATTATAACAACCAAACCATGATTATAACAACACCATGATTATAACAAGCACGACCGATTATAACAAGCACGACTATGATTATATCACCCACGACCATGAGTATAACAAACATGACTATGATTATAACAACCACGACCATGATTATAACAACCACGACCATGATCATAACCACGACCCACGACCATGATTATAACAACCACGACCATGACTATAACAGCCACGACCATGATTATAACAAACAACACCTATGATTATAACAACCACGACCATGATTATAACAAGCACGACCATGATTATAACTAAATCAAGCCCATGATAATAACAACCACGTCTATGATCATAACAACTGCGACCATGATTATAGCAAGCAACCATGACTATGAATATACCAATCACGAAAATGATTATAACAACAACGACCATGATTATGACAACCACGCCCATGATTATAACAACCAGGACCATGATTATAACAACCACGACCATAATTATAACAACCACGACTATGATTATATCACCCAACCACTTTATAACAACCATGACTATGATATAAGAAGGAAGACCATGATTATAACAACCAGGACCATGATTATAACAACCACGAGACTATGATTATAACAGCCACGACTATGATTATATCACCCAACCATGATTATAACAACCACGACTATGATTATAACAAGACCATGATTACAACAAACAGGACCATGATTATAACAACCACGACCATGATTATAACAAGCACGACTATGATCATAACAACCACGATCATGATTATTACAACTAATGACCACGATTATAACAACCACGACCATAATTATAACAACCACTAATATGATTATATCACACACAGCATTATAACAACCACGAACAAGAGTGTAACAACCACAACCAAGATTATAACAACCACGACCATGATTATAACAACCAAGACCATGCTTATAGCAACCACGACCATGATTATAAAAACCACGACTATGATCATAATCACGAATTATTATAACAACCACGATCATGATTATAACAACCACGACCATGATTATAACAACTACGACTATGATCATTACGACCATGATTATAACAAGCACGACTATGATTATATCACCCACGACCATGAGTATAACAACCACGACTAGGATTATAAATAACACCGACCAGGATCATAACCACGACCCTGATTATAACAACCATGACCATGATCATAGCAACCATGACCATGATTATAACAACCACAACCATGATTATTACAACGAGGACCATGATTATAACAGCCACTACCATGATTATAATAACTCCGACCATGATTATAACAACCACGACCATGATTATAACAACCACTACCATGATTATAGTAACCACGACTATGATTATAACAACTACGACTAAGATTATAACAACCACGATCATGATTATAACAAACTACTATCATGACTATAACAACACGACCATGATTATAACAACCACAACCATGATTATAACAACCACGAACATGATTATAACAACCACGTAACATGATTATAACAACCACGACCATGATTATAAAAACCACGATCATGATTATAACAACCACTTAATCATGATTATAACAACTAATGACCATGAATTATAACAACCACGAGTATGATTATAACAACCTAATGAACATGAGTGTAACAAACGACTACAAGATTATAACAACCACGAATCATGATATAACAACCAAGACCATGCTTATAACAACCACGACCATGATTATAACAACCACGACTATGATTATAACACCCATAATCTAGATTATAACAATCCCAATTATGATTATAACAACCACGACCATGATTATAGCACCATCGAACATGATTATAACAACCACGACCATGATTATAACAACCACGCCCATGATTATAACAAACTGACCATGATTATAACAACTAAGACCATGATTATAACAACTAATTAGGATTATATCACACCATATTATAACAATCACATTATAATATAAACCACATCATGATTATAACAACCACGACCATGATTATAACAACCACGACCATAATTATAACTACCATGATTATATCACCCACGACACATTTGTAACAAACACGAATATGATTAACAACTATCTACCATGATTATAACAACCACGACCATGATTATAAAACTAAGACCATGATTATAACAACCACGACCATGATTATAACACCACGACCATGATCATAACATGACCATGCAAGATTATAATTAAACTACGACCATGATTATAACAACAATGACCAAGATTATAACAACCTAATTTAATTTGATCATTATCACGATCATGATTATAACAACTCAATTACCATGATTATAACAAGCACGACCATGATTATAACAAGCACGACCATGATTATAACAAGCACATCAAGATTATATCACCCACCATGATTATAACAACCACGACTATGATTATAACAATCACGACCATGATTATAACAACCAATACCATGATTATAACAACAACACTCATGATTTAACAACCACGATCCATGATTATAACAACTACGACTATGATTATAATAACCACGACCATGATTATAACAACCACGACCATGATTATAACACCCAACCATGTATAACAACACGATTTTAATAATAGCAATGACCATGATTATAACAACCACGACTATGATTATAACAACCACGACCATGATTATAACCACGACTATGATTATATCACCAACCCATGATTATAACAAATACAGACCATGATAATAAGCACCACCATGATTATAACAACTACGACCATGATTATAACAACTATGATTATAACAACAAGCACGATCTCATGATTATAACAACTACTACTCATGATTATAACAACCACGACCATGATTATAACAACCACGCATCATGATTATAACAACTGACGACCAAGGATTATAACAAACTACTATTCATGATTATAACAACCACGACCATGATTATAAAACTCACGACCATGATTATAACAACCGTAATCATGATTATAACAACTCACGACCATAATTATAACAACCACGACCATGATTATATCACCCACGAATATGATTATAACAACCACGAACATGAGGTACAAATCACTATGATTATAACAACCACGACCATGATTATAACAACCAAGACCATGATTATAACAACCACGACCATGATTATAACAACCATTTAATTATGATCATAACCACGACCATGATTATAAATCATCTACCATGATTATAACAAAGCATTATCAGATTATAACAAGACAGCATGATTATAAACCACGACTATGATTATATCAACCACGACCATGATTATAACAACCAATGACTATGATTATAACAATTACCTCATGATTATAACCACGACCTGATTATAAAAACCACGACCATGATTATAACAAACCAAGGACTATGATTATAACAACTACTTAATTCATGATTATAACAACACTGACCATGATCATAACCACACCATGATTATAACAACCAATGACCATGATTAGTAACCATTACCATGATTATAATAAACTACGACCATGATTTTACACAACTAGGACCATAATTATAACTTAACTACGATTATGATTATAAATAACCAGGATCTCATGATTATAACAACCAATACCATGATTATAACATCATGATTATAATAACCACGCATATGATTATAACAACTATGATTATAACAACCACGACCATGATTATAAAACCACGATCATATTATAACAACACATTAGATTATAACAACCATCTGACCATAATTATAACAACCAACTATGATTATCACCCACGATCATGATTATAACATCCACAAACATGAGTACCACGACTAAGATTATAACAACCAATGACCATGATTATAACAACCAAGACCATGGTTATAACAACCACGACCATGATTATAATAACCACGACTATGATTATAATCAATGACCATGATTATAACAACCACGATCATGATTATAACAACCACGACCATGATTATAAATAACACGACTATGATCATTACCACGACCATGATTATAACAACCACGACCATGATTATATCACCCAAACTATGATTATAACAAGTATTTAATTCATAATTATAAAACCACGACCATGATTACCATTATTAACAACCACGACCATAATTAACAACCGACTATGATCTCACCACGACTATGATTATAACAACCACGACCATGATTATAACAAAGACGACTATGATTATAACAACCACGACCATGATTATATCTCCCACGTCCATTATTATAACAACCACGACCATGATTATAACAACCACGACTATGATTATATCACCCACGGCAATGTCTATAAAACCACGATTATGATTATAACAACCACGACTATGATTATAGCAACCACGACCATGATTATAAGCACGACCATGATTATAACAACCACGACAATGATTATAACAACCACCACCATGATTATAACAACCAAGACTATGAATATATCACCCACGAACATGATTATTACAACCACGACTATGATTATAACAACCACGACTATGATTATAACAACCGCAAACATGATTATAACCACGACCATGCTTATAAAAACCACGACTATGATTATATTATCCACGACCATGATTATAACAACCACCACTATGATTATAACAACCACGATTATGATTATAACAACCACGACTATGATTATAATAACCAGGTACATGTTTATAACAACCACGACCATGATTAAAACAACCAAGACTATGATTATAACAACCACGACCACGATTATAACACCCACGACTATGATTATAACAACCACACCTATGATTATAATAATCAGGTACATGATTATAACAACCAAGACCATGATTATAACAACCACGACCATAATTATAAAGACCACAACTCTGACTAAAACAACCACGACTATGATTATAATAACCAGGTACATGATTATAACAACCACGACCATGATTATAACAACCACTACTATGATTATAACAACCACGACCATGATTATAACACCCATGACTATGATTATAACAACCACACCTTTGATTATAATAACCAGGTACATGATTATAACAACCACGACCATGATTATAACAACCAAGACTATGATTATAACAACCATGACCATGATTATAACAACCACGACATTGATTAAACCACCACGACCATGATTATAACAACCACGACTATGATTATTACAACCACGACTATGATCATGACCACGACTATGATTATAACAACCACAAACATGATTATAAAGACCACGAATATGACTAAAACAACCACAACTATGATTATAACAAGCACGACCATGATTATAACAACCACGACCATGATTATAATAACCACTACCATGATTATAACAACCACGACCATGATTATATCACCCATGACTATGATTATAACAACCACACCTATGATTATAATAACCAGGTACATGATTATAACAACCACGACCATGATTATAACAACCAAGGCTATGATTATAACAACAACGACCATGATTATAACAACCACGACAATGATTAAACCACCACGACCATGATTATAACAACCACGACTATGATTAATACAACCACGACTATGATCATGACCACGACTATGATTATAACAACCACGATCATGATTATAAAGACCACGACTATGACTAAAACAACCACGACTATGATTATAACAAGCACGACCATGATTATAACAACCACGACCATGATTATAACAACCACAACTATGATTATTACAACCAGGACTATGATCATGACCACGACTATGATTATAACAACCACGATCATGATAATAAAGACCACGACTATGATTATAACAACCACGACAATGGTTATAGCAACCACGACTATGATCATAACCACGACCATGATTATATAACCCACAACCATGATTATAACAACCAAGAACATGATTATAACAACCACAACCATGATTATAACTAACACGACTATGATTATAACAACCAGGACCAAGATTATAACAACCACGACCATGATTATAACAACCACGACCATGATTATAACAACCGCGACTATGATTATAACAACCACGACCATATTTATAACAACCACGACCATGATTATAACAACCACGACTATGATTATAACAACCACGACTATGATCATAAGCATGACTATGATTATAACAACCACGACCATGATTATAACAACCACGGCCATGATTATAACAACCACGACCATGACTATAACAACCACAACTATGATTATAACAACCACGACCATGATTATAACATTCTCGTCTATGAATATAACAACCACGAGCATGATTATAACAACCACGCCCATGATTATAACAACCACGACCATGATTATAACAACCACGACCATGATTATAACAACAATGACTCTGATTGTAATAACCACGACTATGATTATAACAATCGCAAACATGGTTATAACCACGAACTTGCTTATAACAACCACGACTATGATTATATCATCCACCACCATGATTATACTAAGAGTATGATTATTACAACCACGACTATGGTCATAACCACGACCATGATTATAACAACCACGACTATGATCATAACAACCACGACCGTGATTATAACACCCACGACCATGATTATAACACCCACGACCATGATTATAACAATCACGACTATGATTATAACTACCACAACCATGATTATAACAACCAAGATTATGATTATAACAACCACGACTATGATTATAACAACCACGACTATGATTATAACAACCATGACCATGATTATAACAACCACGACTATGATTATAACAACCACGACCTTATTTATAACAACAACGACCATGATTATAACAACCACGACTATGATTATAACAACCACGACTATGACCATAACCATGACTATGATTATAACAACCATTACCATGATTATAACAACCACGACCATGATTATAACAACCACGAATTTGAGTATAACAACGACGACGATGATTATATCACCCTCAACCATGATTCTAACACCTACGACCATGACTATAAAAACCATGATTATGATTATAACTACCACGACAATGATTATAGCAACCACGACCATGATTATAAAATCAAGACCATGATTATAACAACCACGACCATGATTATAACAACCACGACTATGATTATATCACCCACGACCATGACTATAAAAACCACGATTATGATTATAAGAACCACGGCCATGATTATAACCACGACCATGTTTATAACAACCTCGACCATGATTTTTTAAACACGACCATGATCATAACAACGACCATGATTATAACAACCACGACAATGATTATAACAACCACGACCATGATTATAACTACCACGACTATGAATATAACAACCACGACCATGATTGTAACTACCATGACCATGATTATAACAACCACGACTATAATTTTAACAACCACGACAAAGATTATAACAACCACGAACATGATTAAAACAACCACGACTATGATTATAACAACAATGACCATGATTATAATACCCACGACCATGATTACAACAACCACGACTATGATTATACCAACCACAACTATGATCATGACCACGACTATGAATATAAAAACCACGACCATGATTATAACAACCACGACCATGATTATAACAACCACGAAACATGATTATAACAACCACGACGATGATTATAACAACCACGACCATGATTATAGCAAACACGACCATCTTTATAACAACCACGAACATGATTACAACATCCACGATCATGATTATATAAACCACGACCATGATTATAACACCCACGACCACGATTATTACAACCACGACCATGATTATAACAAACACGTCTATGAACCAAGACCATGATTATAACAACAACGACCATGATTATAACAACAACGACTTTGATTATACCAACCATGACCATGATTGTAACAACCACGACTATGATTTTAACAACCACGACCATGATTATAACAACAAGGAACATGTTTATAACAACGACGACGATGATTATATCACCCACGAATATGATTATAACAACCACGACTATGATTATAACATCCACGACTATGATTATAACAACCGCAAACATGGTTATAACCACGACCATGCTTATAACAACCACGACTATGATTATATCATCCACCACCATGATTAAAACAACCACCACTATGATTTTAACTACCACGACCATGATTATAATAACCTAGAGCATGAATATAACAACCACGACTTTTATTATAACACCCACGGCCATGATTATAACAACCAAGACTATGTTTATAACAACCCCGACAATGGTTATAGCAACCACGACTATGGTCATAACTACGACCATGATTATAACAACAACGACCATGATTATAACACCCACGACCATGATTATAACACCCACGTCAACGATTATAACAACCACGACTATGATTATAACAACCACGACTATGATTATAACAACCACGACTATGATTATAACAATAAGACCCATGACTATAACAACCACGATTATCATTTTTGCAACCACGACCATGATTATAACACCCACGACAATGATTATAACAACCACGACTATGATTATTACAACCACGAACATGATTATAACAACCACAATCATGATTATTATCACCACGACTATGATTATAACAACCACCACCATGATTATAACACCCACGACAATGATTATAACAACCACCACCATGATTATAACAACCACGACTATGAATATATCACCCACGAACATGATTATAACAACCACGACTATGATTATAACAACCACGACTATGATTATAACAACCGCAAACATGATTATAACCCCGACCATGCTTATAAAAACCACGACTATGTTTATATTATCCACGACCATGATTATAACAGCCACCACTATGATTATAACAACCACACCTATGATTATAATAATCAGGTACATGATTATAACAACAAAGACCATGATTATAACAACCACGACCATGATTATAAAGACCACAACTCTGACTAAAACAACCACGACTATGATTATAATAACCAGGTACATGATTATAACAACCACGACCATGATTATAACACCCATGACTATGATTATAACAACTACACCTATTATTATAATAACCAGGTACATGATTATAACAACCACGACCATGATTATAACAATCAAGACTATGATTATAACAAACACGACCATGATTATAACAACCACGACATTGATTAAACCACCACGACCATGATTATAACAACCACGACTATGATTATTACAACCACGACTATGATCATGACCACGACTATGATTATAACAACCACGAACATGATTATAAAGACCACGACTATGACTAAAACAACCACGACTATGATTATAACAAGCACGACCATGATTATAACAACCACGACTATGATTATAACAACCACACCTATGATTATAATAATGAGGTACATTATTATAACAACCAAGACCATGATTATAACAACCACGACCATGATTATAAAGACCACAACTCTGACTAAAACAACCACGACTATGATTATAATAACCAGGTACATGATTATAACAACCACGACCATGATTATAACAACCACTACTATGATTATAACAACCACGACCATGATTATAACACCCATGACTATGATTATAACAACCACACCTTTGATTATAATAACCAGGTACATGATTATAACAACCACGACCATGATTATAACAACCAAGACTATGATTATAACAACCATGACCATGATTATAACAACCACGACATTGATTAAACCACCACGACCATGATTATAACAACCACGACTATGATTATTACAACCACGACTATGATCATGACCACGACTATGATTATAACAACCACAAACATGATTATAAAGACCACGAATATGACTAAAACAACCACAACTATGATTATAACAAGCACGACCATGATTATAACAACCACGACCATGATTATAATAACCACTACCATGATTATAACAACCACGACCATGATTATATCACCCATGACTATGATTATAACAACCACACCTATGATTATAATAACCAGGTACATGATTATAACAACCACGACCATGATTATAACAACCAAGGCTATGATTATAACAACAACGACCATGATTATAACAACCACGACAATGATTAAACCACCACGACCATGATTATAACAACCACGACTATGATTAATACAACCACGACTATGATCATGACCACGACTATGATTATAACAACCACGATCATGATTATAAAGACCACGACTATGACTAAAACAACCACGACTATGATTATAACAAGCACGACCATGATTATAACAACCACGACCATGATTATAACAACCACAACTATGATTATAATAATGAGGTACATTATTATAACAACCAAGACCATGATTATAACAACTACGACCATGATTATAAAGACCACAACCCTGACTAAAACAACCACGACTATGATTTTAATAACCAGGTACATGATTATAACAACCACGACCATGATTATAACAACCACTACCATGATTATAACAATCACGACCATGATTATAACACCCATGACTATGATTATAACAACCAGACCTATGATTATAATAACCAGGTACATGATTATAACAACCACGACTATGATTATAACAATCAAGACTATGATTATAACAAACACGACCAAGGATTATAACAACCACTTATTAATTGATTAAACCACCACGACCATGATTATAACAACCACGACTATGATTATTACAACTAATGACTATGATCATGACCACGAATATGATTATAACAACCACGATCATGATTATAAAGACCACGACTATGACTAAAACAACCACGACTATGATTATAACAAGCACGACCATGATTATAACAACCACGACCATGATTATAACAACCACTACCATGATTATAACAACCACGACCATGATTATAACACCCATGACTATGATTATAACAACCACACCTATGATTATAATAACCAGGTACATCATTATCACAACCACGAACATGATTATAACAACCAAGACTATGATTATAACAACCACGACCATGATTATAACAACCACGACAATGATTAAACCACCACGACCATGATCATAACAACCACGACTATGATTATTACAACCACGACTATGATCATGACCACGACTATGATTATAACAACCACGATCATGTTTATAAAGACAATGGTACTCATGACTAAAACAACCAATGACTATGATTATAACAAGCAATTTAATTCTCATGATTATAACAACCACGACCATGATTATAACAACCACGACTATGATTATTACAACCTATGATCATGACCACATGATTATAACAACCACGATCATGATTATAAAGACCACGACAATGACTAAAACAACCACGACTATGATTATAACAACCACGACCATGATTATAACAACCACGACCATGATTATAACAACCACGACTATGATTATAACACCCACGACCATGATTATAACAACCAAGACTATGATTATAACAACCACGACAATGGTTATAGCAACCACGACTATGATCATAACCTTGACCATGATTATAAAACCCACAACCATGATTATAACAACCAAGAACATGATTATAACAACCACAACCATGATTATAACAACCACGACTATGATTATAACAACCAGGACCAAGATTATAACAACCACGACCATGATATAACAACCACGACCATGATTATAACAACCGCGACTATGATTATAACCACCACGACCTTATTTATAACAACCACGACAATGAGTATAACAACCACGACTATGATTATAACAACCACGACTATGATCATAACCATGACTATGATTATAACAACCACGACCATGATTAAACAACCACGGCCATGATTATAACAACCACGACCATGACTATAACAACCACAACTATGATTATAACAACCACGACCATGATTATAACATTCTCGACTATGAATATAACAACCACGAGCATGATTATAACAACCACGCCCATGATTATAACAACCACGACCATGATTATAACAACCACGACCATGATTGTAACAACCATGATCATGGTTATAACAACCACGACTATGCATATAACAAACACGACCATGATTATAGCCCCCACAACGATGATTATAACAACCACGACTATGATTATAACAGCCACGAACATGATTATAACAACCACGACTATGAGTATAAAAACCACGACAATGATTATAACAACCACGACCATGATTATAACAAGGACGACTATGATTATATCAGCCACGACCATGATTAAAAAACCTACGTCTATGATGATAACCAAGACCATGATTATAACACCTACGACCATGATTATAACAACCATGATTATGATTATAACAACCACGACTATGATTATATCACCCATGACAACGACTATAAAACCCACGATTATGATTATAACAACCACGACTATGATTATAGCAACCACGACCATGATTATAACCACGACCATGATTATAACAACAACGACCATGATTATAACAACCACCACCATGATTATAACAACCACGACTATGATTATATCACCCACGAACATGTTTATAACAACCACGACTATGAATATAACAACCACGACTATGATTATAACAACCGCAAACATGATTATAACCCCAACCATGCTTATAACAACAACGACTATGATTATATCACCCACGACCATGATTATAACAACCACCACTATGATTATAACAACCACGATTATGATTATAACAACCACCTACCATGATTATAAAGACCACGACTATGACTAAACAACCACGACTATGATTATAATAACCAGGTACATGATTATAACATCCACGACCATGATTATAACTACCAGGACTATAATTATAACAACCACGTCCATGATTATAACAACCACGACCATGATTATAACAACCACGACCATGATTATAACAACCACGACTATGATTATAACAACCACACCTATGATTATAATAACCAGGTACAAGATAATAACAACCACGACCATGATTATAACATAAGAACATAAGAACATAAGAAAGTGGGATACTGCAGGAGGCCGTCTGGCCCATACAGGGCAGATCCCTTTCACACCCATCCCAGCACTTCCATGTGCCTATCCAACTTCGTCTTGAAGCTCCCTAGCGTCCCCGATCCTACTATAGCACTCGGTAGCCTATTCCACATATCCACAACTCTATTACCAAACCAGTGCTTGCCTATATCCTTTCTGAATCGGAATTTATCTAATTTAAAGCCATTTGTTCTAGTTATTTCGTTATTACTGAGCTTCAGAACATCTTCCATTTTACCCATGTTAATCCCACTTACCCACTTGTACACCTCTATCATATCTCCCCTAACTCTACGCCTCTCTAATGAATGTAAGCCTAAGCTTTTCAGTCTTTCTTCACATGGAAGGTTTCTAATATTATGGATCATTTTTGTCATTCTTCTTTGTACTCTCTCCAAAGAATCTATGTCCATTCTATAATAAGGACACCAGAACTGAACCGCATAATCCATGTGTGGCCTCCTCACTAATGCTAGGTAAAGTTTCAAGATAACGTCAGCAGTTCTGTTACTCACAGACCTAGATATGAACCCAAGAATCCTGTTTGCCTTGTTGCGAACGCTAATACATTGTTTTCTAGGTTTCAAATCGTTGCTAACAAATACACCTAGATCTTTTTCACAAACTGAGTTTTCTATTTCCGTGTTACCTAGTTTATACTTAACGTTTGTATTCGTCTTCCCTATCTGTAGTACCTTGCATTTATCAGTATTAAAATTCATTTGCCAGTCTACTGACCACTCATGTAAGGTATCTAGATCTCTTTGAAGGTGTTCAAAGTCACTGTCTGAATTTATCACTCTCCCCATTTTGGTATCATCTGCAAATTTACTAATCCTACTAGTTATACCTAAATCAAGATCATTAATGAATATAACAAACAGCAGAGGCCTAATACAGATCCCTGGGGAATCTACTTTTGACCGCACCCCAGTCTGACTTTAATCCATTTATGCTGACTCTTTTGTTTCCTACCAGTTAACCATGACCTAATCCATTTTAATACTGATCCACCTATTCCATGTGCTTCTACCTTCCTTATCAATCTCTCATGAGGGACTCTATCGAATGCTTTACTGAAATCTAGATAAATTATATCATATGACTTATCATTATCTACCGCTTCAAATACTTCTGAGAAAAAGCTAAGCAAATTTGTGAGACAAGAACGTCCCTGGGTGAACCCTTGCTGAGAAGAATGAATTAAGTTGAATGTTTCAAGGTGGCTTCTGATTTTTGTAGCAATAATTGACTCTAGCAACTTGCCTATGATTGACGTGAGACTAATGGGACGGTAATTTGATGCTATTGATTTATCACCCTTTTTGAAAATCGGAACCACGACCATAATTATAACAACCACGACCATGATTATAACAACCACGACAATGGTTTTAGCAACCACGACTATGATCATAACCACGACCATGATTATAACACCCACAACCATGATTATAACAATCACGAACATTATTATAACAACCACGACAATGATTATAACAACCACGACTATGATTATAATAACCACACCAGGTACATGATTATAACAAACACGACCATGATTATAACAAACACGACCATGATTATAACAACCAAGACTATGATTATAACAACCAAGACTATGATTATAACAACCACGACCATGATTATAACTACCACGACCATGATTATAACAACCACGACCATGATTATAACAACCACGACTATGATTATCACTGGTCAACATAAAAAAAAAATTCTCATGGTTCTGGATCAAAACAGTCTGATTCTAGTGTAATTGTATGTGCTGAACTCAATTATGACATTCGTATAGCTGTATAAGGCTCAGTTTTCCAGAACCAGCATATCTATATATTTAGTGTACCATGCTATTCATACAGTAATTTATATGCTCATTGGCTCCACTTATGCAATTATTTTGTCCTGATTTGTGCTTTTTTGTTTGTTTCAGTTTGCTGATTCATGATATTGCATATCTACACCTGCATGATTTGTAATTACTCTGAAATTAACAAAACATGGAACGTCGCAAGTGTGTGAACAGTGCTGACAGTTTTTGCTACATATGTGGTGCCTTCATTCCTGGTAGCCTCAAGAAACCAATCACAAAAGCTGTTCGACTGAACTACAAAAGTTACTTCAAATGTCATTTGGGTGACCAAGACAAGAAATGGGCACCTCATGTAGCCTGTAAGTCTTGTGTTAACCACCTGAGCGAGTGGATGTGTGGTAAACGAAGTTCAGGAATGCCGTTTGCTGTACCAATGATATGGCGTGAACCTAAAGACCACAATAGTGACTGCTACTTCTGTCTCACAAATATTAAGTGAATAAAAATCAAGACATGAGGCAAGGTACAGCACCCCAATATTGCTTCTGCAATCCGACCAGTACCGCACAGTGCTGAACTTCCAGTCCCAAATCCACCGACTGAACAAGAATTGAGCGATTCCGATTCTACCTCTACCTCAATGGAAAACGACTACCAGGATGACTCTGAAAATACCAGGCCTAAACTATTTACTCAAGAAGCGCTTCATGATCTCATCAGGGACCTAAACTTGTCAAAAGAAAAGGCTGAAGTTTTGGGATTCAGACTAAAGCAGCGTAACCTGCTAGAAGATGGAGTGCATATCACTACAGCGCGTTACCGACATAGACAGCTGTCTGCATTTTTCAAGATGGCAAATAACCTTTGTTATTGCGAGGACGCAGTATCTCTCATGCAACAACTCTGCAAGTCTGAAACATACAAGACAGAGGATTGGAGGCTGTTTATAGACTCAGGAAAAGACTCTCTGAAAGCTGTTCTTTTACACAATGGCAATCGGCTTCCATCTGTCCCAATAGCACACGCAACAAAAATGACTGAGAGCTATGAAACAATGAAAATTCTGTTGGCCGCTATAGAGTATGAGAAACACCAGTGGAAGATATGTGGCGATCTCAAAGTCATCAGTTTACTACTGGGCCTTCAGAGTGGCTACACAAAGCACATGTGCTTTTTGTGCTTGTTGAACAGCAGAGCTGATGCAGAGCACTATGTGAGAAAGGATTGGCCGACAAGACCAAGAGATGCGCCTGGAAGGTTTAACTGTACTCACAATCCGCTTGCAGATCCAGAAAAGATATTTTTGCCTCCACTGCATCTAAAGCTCGGTTTGGCTAAAAATTTCATCAAAGCTATGGATCAATTCGGTGCTGGGACTCTATACTTATCTCAGAAAGTAGGTGGTGTGGTTTCCGAAGCCAAGTTGAAAGCAGGTGTCTTGAATGGACCACAAATTCGTATACTAGTTAATGATAGCGAATTCACCAAAACATTGAACCCACTGGAGAGAAAAGCATGGGAATCATTTGTCAGTGTGTCAAAGAATTTTCTTGGAAACTATCGTGCTGACAACTACAAAGAAATCGTAACAACCATGCTTCAGAATTATCATGCATTGGCAGCAAGGATGTCCTTGAAATTGCATTTTTTCCACTCTCATATTGAATTTTTCCCAGGTAACCTTGGAGACGTTAGTGATGAACACGGCAAAAGATTTCATCAAGATATCGCCATAATGGAGAGCAGATAGCAGGGACAATTCAGTCCTAACATGATGGGCGACTATTGCTGGACACTGCAACGAGAAGAGAGCAAGCTGTACAAGAGAAAGAGTAAAGTTCAGAAGCACTTTTAGAACTTCTTATTTTGTCATTATAAAGGATTTGAACTTATGTTTTTGGTACAATTTTTTATGAGCTTATCTGTGATAGGTTTAAAATTGTATCTTGCATGACGCGGAAATGTTACTATATTTACTATTTTTTTTATTCTTTAAGAAAGAAGGTCTGATGGTAGAATGAAACATCCAATTAATATTCATTAATACGAAATTAGTCATGAAAGCACAGTCACATGAGATAATCTCATCTTTTGCACGACACGTGATGGAATATTAAATATTTGTACCTACAGGTATTGATTTTTTTATATAACCTGGTCTGATAGAACAAAACAAATATCAGATTCGAATTCAGCAATATGAAATTAGTTGTGTGAGCATGATCTCATATGTGAACCATTTTGGCTGTTGACCAGTGTTATAATAACCACACCAGGTACATGATTATAACAAACACGACTATGAATATAACAACCACGACTATGACTAAAACAACCACGACTATGATTATAACAACCACGACCATGATTATAACAACCACGACCATGATTATAACACCCACGACTATGTTTATAACACCCACGACCATGATTATAACAACCAAAACTATGATTATAACAACCACGACCATGATTATAACAACCACGACAATGGTTATAGCAACCACGACTATGATCATAACCACGACCATGATTATAACACACACAACCATGATTATATCAACCACGATCATGATTATAACACCCACGACCATGATTATAACAACCAAAACTATGATTATAACAACCACGACCATGATTATAACAACCAAAACTATGATTATAACAACCACGACCATGATATAACAACCACGACTATGATTATAACAACCACGACCATGATTATAACAACCACGACCATGATTATAACAACCACCATAATTATAACAACCAACGACAATGATTATAACAACCACGACTATGACTATTATAACAACCACGACCATGATTATAACACCCACGACCATGATTATTTAAACACGACCATGATCATAATCACGACCATGATTATAACAACCACGACCATGATTATAACAACCACGACAATGATTATAACAACCACGACCATGATTATAACTACCACGACTATGAATATAACAACCACGATCATGATTATAACAACCACGACCATGACTATAAAAACCACAATTATGATTATAACAACCACGGCCATGATTATAACCACGACCATGATTATAACAACCAGGACCATGTTTATTTAAACACAACCATGATCATAACCATGACCATGATTATAAAATCCACGACCATGATTATAACAACCACGACCATGATTATAACTACCACGACTATTAATATAACAACCACGACCATGATTATAACAACCACGACCATGAGTATAACGACAACGACTTTGATTATAATTTTAACAACGACGACCAAGATTATAACAACCACGAACATGATTACAACAACCACGACTATGATTGTAACAACAACCACCATGATTATAACACCCACGACAATGATTACAACAACCACGACTATGATTATACCAACCACGACTATGATCATGACCACGACTATGATTATAACAACCACGACGATGATTATAACGACCTCGACTATGACTAAAACAACCACGACAATGATTATAAAGACCACGACTATGACTAAAACAATCAAGAATATGATTATAACAACCACGACTATGATTATAACAACCACGACCATGATTATAACAACCACGACTATGATTATAACACCCACGACCATTATTATAACAACCAAGACTATGATTATAACAACCACGGCTATGATTATAACCACGACTATGATTATAACAACCACGACCTTGTTTATAGCACCCACGATCATGATTATAACAACCACAACCATGATTATAACAAACACGACCATGATTATAACAACCACGACCATGATTATTACAACCACGACTATGATTATATCACCCACAAACATGATTATAAATACCACGACTATAATTATAACAACCACGACTATGATTATATCACCCACGACCATGATTATAACAAACACGAACATGATTATAACAACCACGACTATGATTATATCACCCACGACAATGACATTAAAAACCACGATTATGATTATAACAACCACGACTATGATTATAACAACCACGACCATGATTATAACCACGACCATGATTATAACAACCACGACCATGATTATAACAACCACCACCATGATTATAACAACCACGACTATGATTGTATCACCCACGAACATGTTTATAACAACCATGACTATGATATTTCATCCACCACTATGATTATAACAACCGCAAACATGATTATAACCACTACCATGCTTATAACAACCACGACTATGAATATATCACCCACGACCATGATTATAACAACCACCACAATGATTATAACAACCACGATTATGATTATAACAACCACGACTATGATTATACACACCACGACCATGATTATAACAACCACGACTATGATTATAACACCCACGACCATGATTATAATAACCAATACTATGATTATAACAACCACGACTATGGTTATAGCAACCACGAATATGATCATAACCACGACCATGATTATAACACCCACAACCATGATTATAACACCCACGGCTATGATTATAACAATCACACCTATGATTATAATAACCAGGTACAAGATTATAACAACCACATCAGGTATATGATTATAACAACCACATCAGGTATATGATTATAACAACCACGACCATGATTATAACAACCAAGACTATGATTATAACAACCATGATCATGATTATAACAACCACGACCATGATTATAACTACCACGACCATGATTATAACAACCACGACTATGATTATAACAACCACTATGAACATGACCACGACTATGATTATTACAACCACGACCATGATTATAAAGACCACGACTGTGACTAAAACAACCACGACTATGATTATAACAACTGCGACCATGATTATAACAGCCACGACCATGATTATAACAACCACGACTATGATTATCACAACCACGAACATGATTATAACAACGACGACTATGATTATATGAGCCACGACCATGATTATAGCAACCAAGACCATAATTATAACAACCACGACCATGAATATAACAACCACGACTATGAATATAACAACCACGACCATGATTATAATAACAACGACTTTAATTATACCAACCATGACCATGCTTATAACAACCACTATGATTTTAACAACCACGACCATGATTATAACAACCACGAATATGATAATAAAACAACGACGATGAATATATCACCCACTACCATGATTATAACACCTACGACCATGATTATAACAACCACGTCTATGATTATAACAACCACACCAGGTACATGATTATAACAACCACGATCATAATTATAACAACCAAGACTATGATTATAACAACCACGACCATGATTATAACAACGACCATGATTAGAACAACCACCACCATGATTATAACAACCACGACTATGATTATATCACCAACGAACATGTTTATAACAACCACGACTATGAATATAACAACCACGACTATGATTATAACAACCGCAAACATGATTATAACCACAACCATGCTTATAACAACAAAGACTATGATTATATCACCCACGACCATGATTATAACAACCACCACTATGATTATAACAACCACGATTATGATTATAACAACCACAGCCATGATTATAAAGACCACGACTATGACTAAAACAACCACGACTATGATTATAATAACCAGGTACATGATTATAACAACCACGACAAAGATTATAACAACCAGGACTATGATTATAACAACCACGTCCATGATTATAACAACCACGACCATGATTATAACAACCACGACCATGATTATAACACCCACGACTATGATTATAACAACCACACCTATGATTACAATAACCAGGAACAAGATTATAACAACCACGACCATGATTATAACAAACCAAGACTATGATTATAACTACCACGACCGTGATTATAACAACCACGACCATAATTATAACAACCACGACCATGATTATAACAACCACGACAATGGTTATTGCAACCACGACTATGATCATAACCACGACCATGATTATAACACCCACAACCATGATTATAACAACCACGAACATGATTATAACAACAACGACTATGATTATAACAACAACGACTATGATTATAATAACCACAACAGGTACATGATTATAACAAACACGACCATGATTATAACAACCACGACTATGATTATAACAACCACTACCATGATTATAACAACCACGACCATGATTATAACAACCACGACCATGAATATAACAACCACGACTATGATTATAACAACCACGACAATGATCATGACCACGACTATGATTATAACAACCGCAACCATGATTATAAAGACCACGACTATGACTAAAACAACCACGACTATGATTATAACAACCACGACCATGATTATAAAGACCACGACTATGACTAAAACAACCACGACTATGATTATAACAACCACCACCATGATTATAACAACCAAGACTATGATTATATCACCAACGAACATGTTTATATCAACCACGACTATGAATATAACAACCACGACTATGATCATGACCACGACTATGATTATAACAACCACGACCATGATTATAAAGACCACGACTATGACTAAAACAACCACGACTATGATTATAACAACCACAACCATGATTATAACAACCACGACTATGATTATAATAACCAGGTACATGATTATAACAACCACGACCATGATTATAACAACCACGACCATGATTATAACAACCACAACTATGATTATAATAACCATACCAGGTACATGATTATAACAAACATGACCATGATTATAACAACCACGACTATGACTAAAACAACCACGACTATGATTATAACAACCACGACCATGATTATAACAATCACGACCATGATTATAACACCCACGACTATGTTTATAACACCCACGACCATGATTATAACAACCAAAACTATGATTATAACAACCGCGACCATGATTATAACATCCACGACAATGGTTATAGCAACCACGACTATGATCATAACCACGACCATGATTATAACACACACAACCATGATTATAACAACCACGATCATGATTATAACAACCACGACCATGATTATAACAACCACGACTATGATTATAGCAACCACACCAGGTACATGATAAAAACAACGACGACTATGATTATAACAACCACGACTATGATCACGACCACGACTATGATTATAACAACCACGACCATGATTATAAAGAACGCGACTATGACTAAAACAACCACGATTATGATTATAACAACCAAGACCATGATTATAACCACGACCATGATTATAACAACCACGACCATGATTATAACAACCACCACCATGATTATAACAGCCACGACTAAGATTATATCACCCACGAACATGTTTATAACAAACACGACTATGATTATAACAACCACCACTATGATTATAACAACCGCAAACATGATTTTAACCACTAACATGCTTATAACAACAACGACTATGATTATATCACCCACGACCATGATTATAACAACCACCACAATGATTATAACAACCACGATTATGATTATAACAACCACGACTAAGAATATAAAGACCACGACCATGATTATATCAACCACGACTATGATTATAACAACCACGACAATGGTTATAGCAACCACGAATATGATCATAACCACGACCATGATTATAACACCCACAACCATGATTATAACACCCACGGCTATGATTATAACAATCACACCTATGATTATAATAACCAGGTAAAAGATTATAACAACAAAGTCAATGATTATAACAAAGCAAGACAATGATTATTACAACCACGACCATGATTATAACAACCACGACCATGATTATAACAACCACGACCATGATTATAGCCACGACAATGGTTATAGCAACCACGACTATGATCATAACCACGACCATGATAATAACAGCCACAACCATGATTATAACAACCACAAACATAATTATAACAACCACGACCATGATTATAACAACCACGACAATGATTATAACAACTACATCAGGTACATGATTATAACAATCACGATCATGATTATAACAACCACGACCATGATTATAATTAACACGACCATGATTATAACAACCACGACTATGATTATAACAACCACGACTATGATCATGACCACGACTATGATTATTACAACCACGACCATGATAATAAATACCACGACTGTGACTAAAACAACCACGACTATGATTATAACAACCACGACCATGATTATATGAACCACGACCATGATTATAACAACCACGACTATGATTATAACAACCACACCAGGTACATGATTATAAAAACCACGACCATAATTATAACAACCAAGACTATGATTATAACAACCACGACCATGATTATAACAACCACGACCATGATTATAAACCACCACGACCGACTAACGATTATAACAACCACGACTATGATCATGACCACGACTATGATTATAACAACCACGACCATGATTATAAAGACCACGACTATGACTAAAACAACCACGACTATGATTATAACAACCACGACTATGATTATAACACCCACGACCTTGATTATAATAACCAATACTATGATTATAACAACCACGACAATGGTTATAACAACCACGACTATGATCATAACCACGACCATGATTATAACAACCACGACAATGATCATAACCACGACTATGATTATAACAACCATGACCATGATTATAACAACCACGACCATGATTATAACAACCACGACAAGGATTATATCAAACACAACCATGATTATAACAACCACGACCATGATTATAACAACAACGACAATGATTATAACAACCACGACCTTGATTATAACAACCAAGACTATGAATATAACAACCACGACCATGATTATAACACCCACGACCATGATTATTTAAACACGACCATGATCATAATCACGACCATGATTATAACAACCACGACCATGATTATAACAACCACGACAATGATTATAACAACCACGACCATGATTATAACTACCACGACTATGAATATAACAACCACGATCATGATTATAACAACCACGACCATGACTATAAAAACCACAATTATGATTATAACAACCACGGCCATGATTATAACCACGACCATGATTATAACAACCAGGACCATGTTTATTTAAACACAACCATGATCATAACCATGACCATGATTATAAAAACCACGACCATGATTATAACAACCACGACAATGATTATAACTACCACGACTATTAATATAACAACCACGACCATGATTATAACAACCACGACCATGAGTATAACGACAACGACTTTGATTATAATTTTAACAACGACGACCAAGATTATAACAACCAAGAACATGATTACAACAACGTCGACTATGATTGTAACAACAACCACCATGATTATAACACCCACGACAATGATTACAACAACCACGACTATGATTATACCAACCACGACTATGATCATGACCACGACTATGATTATAACAACCACGACGATGATTATAACGACCTCGACTATGACTAAAACAACCACGACAATGATTATAAAGACCACGACTATGACTAAAACAATCAAGAATATGATTATAACAACCACGACTATGATTATAACAACCACGACCATGATTATATCAACCACGACTATGATTATAACACCCACGACCATTATTATAACAACCAAGACTATGATTATAACAACCACGGCTATGATTATAACCACGACTATGATTATAACAACCACGACCTTGTTTATAGCACCCACGATCATGATTATAACAACCACAACCATGATTATAACAAACACGACCATGATTATAACAACCACGACCATGATTATTACAACCACGACTATGATTATATCACCCACAAACATGATTATAAATACCACGACTATAATTATAACAACCACGACTATGATTATATCACCCACGACCATGATAATAACACCTACGACTATGATCATAACAACCACGAGTTTGATTATAACAACCACGACCTTGATTATTTTAACCACGACCTTGATTATAGCACCCACGACCATGTTTATAACAACCACATCTATGAATATATCACCCACTAACATGATTATAAACACCACGACTATTATTATAACAACCGTGACCATGATTATAACAACCACGACCATTATTATAACAACCACGACTATGATTGTATCACCCACGACCATGATTATAACAACCACGACCATGATTATTTAAACACGACCATGATCATAACCACAACTATAATTATAACAACCACGATTATGATTATAACAACCACGACTATAATTAAAACAACCACGACTATGATTATAACAACCACGACCATGATTATAACAACCACGACCATGATTATTTAAACACGACCAGGATCATAACCACAACTATAATTATAACAACCACGACTATGATTATAACAACCACAACTATAATTATAACAACCACGACTATGATTATAACAACCACGACTATAATTATAAAAACCACGACTATGATTATAACAACCACGACAATGGTTATAGCAACCACAACTATGATCATAACAAAAGCGACTATGATTATAACAACCACAACCTTGATTATAACATCCACGACCATGATTATAACAACCACGACTATGACTAAACTAACCACGACAATGATTATAACAACCACGACCATGATTATAACAACCACGACCTTGATTATAACAACGACGACTATGATTATAACACCCATGACCATGATTATAACAACCAAGACTATGATTATAATACCCACAAAAATGATTATAACAACGACGAACATGATTATACAACCACGATCATGATCATAACACCCACGACTATGATTATAACAACCACAACTATAATTATAACTACCACGATCATGATTATTACAAACACGACCATGATTGTAACAACCACGACCATGATTATAATAACCACGACTATGATCATAACCATGACTATGATTATAACTACCACGACTATGATTATAACAACCACGACCATGATTATAGCACCCACGACTATGATTATAGCGACCACGACTATGATTATAACAACCACGACAATATTTACAACAACCACGACCATGATTATAACAACCATGACTATGATTATAATTATAACAACCACGAACGTGATTTTAACCACCACGTTCATGATTATAACAAACACGACCATGATTATAACAACCACGACCACGATTATAACAACCATGACCATGACTATAACAACCACAACTATGATTATAACAACCACGACCATGATTATAACAACCACGACCATGATTATAGCACCCATGACTATGATTATAGCGACCACGACCATGATTATAACAACCACGACCATGACTATAAAAACGACGATTATGATTATAACAACGACGGGTATGATTATAACCACGACCATGATTATAACAACCACGACCATGTTTATTTAAACACAACTATGATCATAACCATGAGCATGATTATAAAAACCACGACCATGATTATAACAACCACGACCATGATTATAACTACCACGACTATGAATATAACAACCAGGACCATGATTATAACAACCACGACCATGAGTATAACAACAACGACTTTGATTATACCAACCATGACCATGATTATAACGACCACGACTATAATTTTAACAACCACGACCAAGATTATAACAACCACGAACATGATTACAACAACCACGACTATGATTGTAACAAAAACCACCATGATTATAAAACCCACGACAATGATTACAACAACCACGACTATGATTATACCAACCACGACTATCATCATGACCACGACTATGATTATAACAACCACGACGATGATTATAACGACCTCGACTATGACTAAAACAACCACGACAATGATTATAAAGACCACGACTATGACTAAAACAACCAAGAATATGATTATAACACCCACGACCATTATTATAACAACCAAGACTATGATTATAACAACCACGGCTATGATTATATCCACGACTATGATTATAACAACCACGACCTTGATTATAGCACCCACGATCATGATTATAACAACCACAACCATGATTATAACAAACACGACCATGATTATAACAACCACAACCATGATTACTACAACCACGACTATGATTATATCACCCACAAACATGATTATAAATACCACGACTATGATTATAACAACCACGACTATGATTATATCACCCACGACCATGATAATAACACCTACGACTATGATCATAACAACCACGAGTTTGATTATAACAACCACGACCTTGATTATAATAACCACGACCTTCATTATAGCACCCAAGACCATGATTATAGCAACCACAACCATGATTATAACAACCACGACCATGATTATAGCAACCACGACCATGTTTATAACAACCACATCTATGAATATATCACACACTAACATGATTATAAACACCACGACTATTATTATAACAACCGCGACAAATGATTATAACAACCACGACCATTATTATAACAACCACGACTATGATTGTATCACCCACGACCATGATTATAACAACTACGACCATGATTATTTAAACACGACCATGATCATAACCACAACTATAATTATAACAACCACGACTATGATTATAACAACCACGACTATAATTAAAACAACCACGACTATGATTATAACAACCACGACCATGATTATAACAACCACGACCATGATTATTTAAACACGACCAGGATCATAACCACAACTATAATTATAACAACCACGACTATGATTATAACAACCACGACTATAATTATAACAACCACGACTATGATTATAACAACCACGACTATAATTATAACAACCACGACTATGATTATAGCAACCACGACAATGGTTATAGCAACCACAACTATGATCATAACAAAAGCGACTATGATTATAACAACCACCACCTTGATTATAACATCCACGACCATGATTATAACAACCACGACTATGACTAAAATAACCACGACAATGATTATAACAACCACGACCATGATTATAACAACCACGACCATGATTATAACAACCAAGTCTATGATTATAATACCCACAAAAATGACTATAACAACCACGAACATGATTTTAACAACCACAACCATGATTATAACCCCCACAACTATGATTATAACAACCACGACCATGATTATAACATCCACGACCATGATTATAACAACCTCGACTATAATTATAACAACGACGAACATGATTATATCAACCACGATCATGATCATAACACCCACGACTATGATTATAACGACCACAACTATGATTATAACTAACACGATCATGATTATTACTAACACGACCATGATTGTAACAACCACGACCATGATTATAATAACCACGACTATGATCATAACCATGACTATGATTATAACAACCACAAATATGATTATAACAACCACGACCATGATTATAGCACCCACGACTATGATTATAGCGACTACGACTATGATTATAACAACCACGACAATATTTACAACAACCACGACCATGATTATAACAACCACGACTATGATTATAATAACCACGACTATGATCATAATTATAACAACCACGAACGTGATTTTAACAACCACGTTCATGATTATAACAACCATGACCATGACTATAACAACCACCACTATGATTATAACAACCACGACCATGATTATAGCACCCATGACTATGATTATAGCGACCACGACCATGATTATAACAACCACGACTACGATTATAACACCCACGACCATTATTATAACAACCAAGACTATGATTATAACAACCACGGCTATGATTATATCCACGACTATGATTATAACAACCACGACCTTGATTATAGCACCCACGATCATGATTATAACAACCACAACCATGATTATAACAAACACGACCATGATTATAACAACCACAACCATGATTATTACAACCACGACTATGATTATATCACCCACAAACATGATTATAAATACCACGACTATGATTATAACAACCACGACTATGATTATATCACCCACGACCATGATAATAACACCTACGACTATGATCATAACAACCACGAGTTTGATTATAACAAACACGACCTTGATTATAATAACCACGACCTTCATTATAGCACCCAAGACCATGATTATAGCAACCACACCCATGATTATAACAACCACGACAATGATTATAGCAACCACGACCATGTTTATAACAACCACTTCTATGAATATATCACACACTAACATAATTATAAACACCACGACTATTATTATAACAACCGCGACCATGATTATAACAACCACGACCATTATTATAACAACCACGACTATGATTGTATCACCCACGACCATGATTATAACAACTACGACCATGATTATTTAAACACGACCATGATCATAACCACAACTATAATTATAACAACCACGACTATGATTATAACAACCACGACTATAATTAAAACAACCACGACTATGATTTATAACAACCACGCCATGATTATAACAACCACGACCATGATTATTTAAACACGACCAGGATCATAACCACAACTATAATTATAACAACCACGACTATGATTATAACAACCACGACTATAATTATAACAACCACGACTATGATTATAACAACCACGACTATAATTATAACAACCACGACTATGATTATAACAACCACGACAATGGTTATAGCAACCACAACTATGATCATAACAAAAGCGACTATGATTATAACAACCACAACCTTGATTATAACATCCACGACCATGATTATAACAACCACGACTATGACTAAAATAACCACGACAATGATTATAACAACCACGACCATGATTATAACAACCACGACCATGATAATAACAACCATGACTATGATTATAACTCCCATGACCATGATTATAACAACCAAGACTATGACTATAATACCCACAAAAATGATTATAACAACCACGAACATGATTATAACAACCACAACCATGATTATAACCCCCACAACTATGATTATAACAACCACGACCATGATTATAACATCCACGACCATGATTATAACAACCTCGACCATAATTATAACAACGACGAACATGATTATAACAACCACGATCATGATCATAACACCCACGACTATAATTATAACGACCACAACTATGATTATAACTACCACGATCATGATTATTACAAACACGACCATGATTATAACAACCACGACCATGATTATAATAACCACGACTATGATCATAACCATGACTATGATTATAACAACCACGACTATGATTATAACAACCACGACCATGATTATAGCACCCACGACTATGATTATAGCGACCACGACTATGATTATAACAACCACGACCATATTTACAACAACCACGAACATGATTTTAACAACCACGTTCATGATTATAACAAACACGACCATGATTATAACAACCACGACCATGATTATAACAACCATGACCATGACTATAACAACCACCACTATGATTATAACAACCACGACCATGATTATAGCACCCACGACTATGATTATAGTGACCACGACTATGATTATAACAACCACGACCATATTTACAACAACCACGACTATGATTATAACAACCACGACTATGATTATAATAACCACGACTATGATCATAACCATGACTATGATTATAACAAACACGACCATGATTATAACAACCACAAGCATGATTATAACAACCACGACCATGTTTATAACTTCCACGACTATAAATATATCAACCACGACCATGATTATAGGAACCACGACCATGATTATAACAACAACGACTTTGATTATACCAACCATGACCAAGATTATATCAACCACGACTAAGATTATTGCAACCACGACCATGATTATAACAACCACGAACATGATTATAACAACGACGACGATGATTATAACCCCGAACATCATTATAACAACCACGACTATAATTATATCACCCACGACCATGATTATAACAACCACCACTATGATTACAACACCCACGATTATGATTATAACAACGATGACCATGATTATAAAGAACACGACTATGACTAAAACAACCACGACTCTGATTATAACAACCACGCCCATAATTATAACAACCACGACCATGATTATAACAACCACGACCATGATTATAACAACGACGACTATGATTATATCAGCCACGACCATGATTAAAAAAACCTACATCTATGATCATAACAACCACGAGCATGATCATAACCACAACCATGATTATGACACCCACGACCATAATTATAACAACCACGACCATGATTATATCACCAAACTAACATAATTATAACAACCACGACTATGCTTATAACAACCACTACCATGATTATAACAACCACAACTATGATTATATCACCCACTAACGTAATTATAACAACCACGATTATTATTATAACAACCACGACTATGATTATAACAACCACAACCATGATTTTAACAACCACGACTCTGATCATAACAACCACCACTATGATTACAACAACGACGATTAAGATTATAACAACGATGACCATGACTATAAAGACCACGACTATGACTGAAACAACCACGACTCTGATTATAACAACCACGAACATGATTATAACAACCACGACTATGAATATAACAACCACGACCATGATTATAACAACCACGACCATGATTATATCAACCACGACCTTGATTATAGCACCCACGACCATGATTATAGCACACGACCATGATTATAACAACCACGACCTTGATTATAACAACCGACAATGATCGCCAACCACGACAATGATTATATCAAACACAACCATGATTATAACAACCACGACCATGATTATAACAACAACGACAATGATTATAACAACCACGACCTTGATTATAACAACCAAGACTATGAATATAACAACCATGACCATGATTATAACACCCACGACCATGATTATAACAACCATGACCATGACTATAACAACCACGACCATAATTATAGCACCCACGACTATGATTATAACGACCACGACTATGATTATAACAACCAGACCATGATTATAACAACCACGACCATGATTATAACAACCACGACCATGATTATAACAACAATGACCATGACTATAATAACCACGACTATGATTATAACAACCACGACCATAATTATAGCACCCACGAATATGATTATAACGACCACGACTATGATTATAGCAACCACGACCATGATTATAACAACCATGACCATGATTATAACAACCACGAACATGATTATAACAACGACGACGATGATTATATCACCCTCTACCATGATTATAACACCTACGACCATGACTATAAAAACCATGATTATGATTATAACTCTATGTTTGTCTTTGGTACCCCCAAAATGTTCTACACTACTGAGGGTATACACAAACACATGTTATCTTAAAAATAGTTTCTTATTCTCGTACGGGAGATATACAGAGGTGGACAAAGAAACTCGCTTCCACACCATAAGGACTGGTGGTCTTCACTCTATGTATCACTGCGCGCTGGTATGTACAGATGCCAGCATTCACAAGCTGAATACATAAAATGTAAATATGATAATTCATATACATAACATGGTGCATAATAAATGGAAATATTTCATAGAATTAATACATGTTCTGTAATACTTTACTCTACATAATTAATAGGGTAATATAAGGATACACAGCTTAAGGTACTACTTCGTGTCCATATTATACAATAACAACCACGACTATGATTATAGCAACAACGACCATGATTATAACAAACACGAAAATGATTATAACAACCACGACCATGATTATAACAACAACGACAATGATTATGACAACCTCGACTATGATTATAACAACCACGACCATGATTATAACTACCACGACTATGAATATAACAACCACGACTATGATTATAACAACCACGACCATGATTATAACAACAACGACTTTGATTATACCAACGATGACCATGCTTATAACGACCACGACTATAATTTTAACAACCACGAGCAAGATTATAACAACCACGAATATGAATAAACAACCACGACTTATTATAACAACCACGACCATGATTATAACAAACAATGCATTAAATTTAAACACGACCAGGATCATAACCACAACTATAATTATAACAACCACGACTATGATTATAACAACCACGACTATAATTATAACAACCACGACTATGATTATAACAACCACGACTATAATTATAACAACCACGACTATGATTATAACAACCACGACAATGGTTATAGCAACCACAACTATGATCATAACAAAAGCGACCATGATTATAACAACCAAAACCTTGATTATAACATCCACGACCATGATTATAACAACCACGACTATGACTAAAATAACCACGACAATGATTATAAGAACCACGACCATGATTATAACAACCACGACCATGATTATAACAACCACGACTATGATTATAACACCCATGACCATGATTATAACAACGAAGACTATGATTATAATACCCACAAAAATGATTATAACAACCACGAACATGATTATAACAACCACAACCATGATTATAACCCCCACAACTATGATTATAACAACCACGACCATGATTATAACATCCACGACCATGATTATAACAACCTCGACCATAATTATAACAACGACGAACATGATTATAACAACCACGATCATGATCATAACCCCCACGACTATGATTATAACGACCACAACTATGATTATAACTACCACGATCATGATTATTACAAACATGACCATGATTATAACAACCACGACCATGATTATAATAACCACGACTATGATCATAACCATGACTATGACTATAACAACCACGACCATGATTATAACAACCACGACTATGATTATAACACCCATGACCATGATTATAACAACCAAGACTATGATTATAATACCCACAAAAATGATTATAACAACCACGAACATCATTATAACAACCACAACCATGATTATAACCCCCACAACTATGATTATAACAACCACGACCATGATTATAACATCCACGACCATGATTATAACAACCCGACCATAATTATAACAACGACGAACATGATTATAACAACCACGATCATGATCATAACCCCCACGACTATGATTATAACGACAACAACTATGATTATAACTACCACGATCATGATTATTACAAACATGACCTTGATTATAACAACCACGACCATGATTATAATAACCACGACTATGATCATAACCATGACTATGACTATAACAACCACGACTATGATTATAACAACCACGACCATGATTATAGCACCCACGACTATGATTATAGCGACCACGACTATGATTATAACAACCACGACCATATTTACAACAACCACGACCATGATTATAACAACCACGACTATGATTATAATAACCACGACTATGATCATAATTATAACAACCACGAACATGATTTTAACAACCACGTTCATGATTATAACAAACACGACCATGATTATAACAACCACGACCATGATTATAACAACCATGACCATGACTATAACAACCACCACTATGATTATAACAACCACGACCATGATTATAGCACCCACGACTATGATTATAGCGACCATGACTATGATTATAACAACCACGACCATATTTACAACAACCACGACTATGATTATAACAACCACGACTATGATTAT
Organism: Homarus americanus; assembly: GCF_018991925.1. Classification (NCBI taxonomy): domain Eukaryota; kingdom Metazoa; phylum Arthropoda; class Malacostraca; order Decapoda; family Nephropidae; genus Homarus; species Homarus americanus. Next base: position 11,729,565 of record NW_024749779.1, on the reverse strand, counting down.
AATAACCACGACTATGATCATAACCATAACTATGATTATAACAAACACGACCATGATTATAACAACCATAAGCATGATTATACCAACCACGACCATGTTTATAACTTCCACGACTATAAATATAACAACCACGACCATGATTATAGGAACCACGACCATGATTATAACAACAACGACTTTGATTATACCAACCATGACCAAGATTATATCAACCACGACTAAGATTATTGCAACCATGACCATGATTATAACAACCACGAACATGATTATAACAACGACGATGATGATTATAACCACGAACATCATTATAACAACCACGACTATGATTATATCACCCACGACCATGATTATAACAACCACCACTATGATTACAACACCCACGATCATGATTATAACAACGATGACCATGATTATAAAGAACACGACTATGACTAAAACAACCACGACTCTGTTTATAACAACCACGATCATGATTATAACAATCACGATTATGATTATAACAACCGCGACCATGATTTTAACAACCACGAGCATAATTAAAACAACCACTAACATGATTATAACAACCACGATTATGATTATAACAACCACGACTATAATTATAATCACGAAAATGATTATAACAACCACAATCATAATTATAACAACCACGACTATGATTATAACAACCACCACCATGATTATAACAACCACGAACATGATTATAACAACCACGACCATGATTATAACAACCACGAACATGATAATAACAACCACGAACATGATTATAGCAACCACGACCATGATTATAACAACCACGAAAATGAATGTAACAACCATGACCATGGTTATAAGAACCACGACTATGATTATAACACCCACGACCATGATTATTGCACCCACAACTATGATTATAACAACCACGACTATGATTATAACAACCACGAACATGATTATAACAACAGCGACTATGATTATAAAAACCACGACCATGATTATAACCACCACGACCATAATTATAACAACGACCACTATGATTATATCAGATACGACCATGATTAAAAAAACCTACAACTATGATCATAACAACCACGAGGATGATCATAACCACTACCATGATTATGACAACCACGACCATAATTATAACAACCACGATCATGATTATATCACCAAACTAACATAATTATAACAACCACCACTATGCTTATAACAACCACTACCATGATTATAACAACCACAACTATGATTATACCACCCACTAACGTAATTATAACAACCACGATTATGATTATAACAACCACGACTATGATTATAGCAACCACGACCATGATTTTAACAACCACGACTATGATTATAACAACCACCACTATGATTACAACAACGACGATTAAGATTATAACAACGATGACCATGATTATAAAGACCACGACTATGATTGAAAAAACCACGACTCTGATTATAACAACCACGACCATGATTATAACAACCACGACTATGAATATGACAACCACGACCATGATTATAACAACCACGACCATGATTATGTCAACCACGACCATGATTATAGCACCCACGACCATGATTATAGCACCCACGACCATGATTATAACAACCACGACTATGATTTTAACAACCACGACAATGATCATAACCACGACTATGATTATAACAACCACGACCATGATTATAACAACCACGGCCATGATTATAACAACCACGACAATGATTATATCAAACACAACCATGATTATAACAACCACGACCATGATTATAACAACAACGACAATGATTATAACAACCACGACCTTGATTATAACAACCAAGACTATGAATATAACAACCATGACCATGATTATAACACCCACGACCATGATTATAACAACCATGACCATGACTATAACAACCACGACCATAATTATAGCACCCACGACTATGATTATAACGACCACGACTATGATTATAACAACCAGACCATGATTATAACAACCACGACCATGATTATAACAACCACGACCATGATTATAACAACAATGACCATGACTATAATAACCACGACTATGATTATAACAACCACGACCATAATTATAGCACCCACGAATATGATTATAACGACCACGACTATGATTATAGCAACCACGACCATGATTATAACAACCATGACCATGATTATAACAACCACGAACATGATTATAACAACGACGACGATGATTATATCACCCTCTACCATGATTATAACACCTACGACCATGACTATAAAAACCATGATTATGATTATAACTCTATGTTTGTCTTTGGTACCCCCAAAATGTTCTACACTACTGAGGGTATACACAAACACATGTTATCTTAAAAATAGTTTCTTATTCTCGTACGGGAGATATACAGAGGTGGACAAAGAAACTCGCTTCCACACCATAAGGACTGGTGGTCTTCACTCTATGTATCACTGCGCGCTGGTATGTACAGATGCCAGCATTCACAAGCTGAATACATAAAATGTAAATATGATAATTCATATACATAACATGGTGCATAATAAATGGAAATATTACATAGAATTAATACATGTTCTGTAATACTTTACTCTACATAATTAATAGGGTAATATGAGGATACACAGCTTAAGGTACTACTTCGTGTCCATATTATACAATAACAACCACGACTATGATTATAGCAACAACGACCATGATTATAACAAACACGAAAATGATTATATCAACCACGAGTATGATTATATCACCCACGACCATGATTATAACACCTACGACTTTGATCATAACAACCATGACCATGATTATAACAACCTCGACTATGATTATAACAACCACGACCATGATTATAACTACCACGACTATGAATATAACAACCACGACTATGATTATAACAACCACGACCATGATTATAACAACAACGACTTTGATTATACCAACCATGACCATGCTTATAACGACCACGACTATAATTTTAACAACCACGAGCAAGATTATAACAACCACGAACATGATTACAACAACCACGACTATGATTATAACAACAACCACCATGATTATAACACCCATGACCATGATTACAACAACCACGACTATGATTATAACAACTACGACTATGATCATAACCACGACTATGATTATAACAACCACGACAATGATTATAACAACCACGACCATGATTATTTAAACACGACCATGATCATAATCAAGACCATGACTATAAAAACCACGATTATGATTATAACAACCACGGCCATGATTATAATCACGACCATGATTATAACAACCACGACCATGTATATTTAAACACAACCATGATCATAACCATGACCATGATTATAAAAACCACGACCATGATTATAACAACCACGACCATGATTATAACTACCACGACTATTTATATAACAACCACGTCCATGATTATAACAACCACGACCATGAGTATAACAACAACGACTTTGATTATACCAACCATGACCATGATTATAACGACCACGACTATAATTTTAACAACCACGAACAAGATTATAACAACCACGAACATGATTACAACAACCACGACTATGATTGTAACAACAACCACCATGATTATAACACCCACGACAATGATTACAACAACCACGACTATGATTATACCAACCACGACTATGATCATGACCACGACTATGATTATAACAACTACGACTATGATTATAACACGAACGACCAATATTATAACAACCAAGACTATGATTATAACAACCACGGCTATGATTATAACCACGACTATTATTATAACAACCACGACCTTGATTATAGCACCCACGATCATGATTATATCAACCACAACATTGATTATAGCAAACACGATCATGATTATAACAACCACGACCATGATTATTACAACTATGACTATGATTATATCACCCACAAACATGATTATAAATACCACGACAATGATTATAACAACCACGACTATGATTATATCACCCACGACCATGATAATAACACCTACGACTATGATCATAAAAACCACGAGTTTGATTATAACAACCACGACCTTGATTATAATAACCACGACCTTGATTATAGCACCCACGACCATGATTATAGCAACCACACGACTATTATTATAACAACCGCGACCATGATTATAACAACCACGACCATTATTATAACAACCACGACTATGATTGTATCACCCACGACCATGATTATAACAATCACGACCATGATTATTTAAACACGACCATGATCATAACCACAACTATAAATATAACAACCACGACTATGATTATAACAACCACGACTATAATTAAAACAACCACGACTATGATTATAACAACCACGACCATGATTATAACAACCACGACCATGATTATTTAAACACGACCAGGATCATAACCACAACTATAATTATAACAACCACGACTATGATTATAACAACCACGACTATGATTATAACAGCCACGACTATAATTATAACAACCACGACTATGAATAAAATAACCACGACAATGATTATAACAACCACGACCATGATTATAACAACCACGACCATGATTATAACAACCACGACTATGATTATAACACCCATGACCATGATTATAACAACCAAGACTTTGAATATAATACCCACAAAAATGATTAGTACAACCACGAACATGATTATAACAACCACAACTATGATTATAACCCCCAAAACTATGATTATAACAACCACGACCATGATTATAACATCCACGACCATGATTATAACAACCTCGACCATAATTATAACAACGACGAACATGATTATAACAACCACGATCATGATCATAACACCCACGACTATGATTATAACGACCACAGCTATGATTATAACTACCACGATCATGATTATTACAAACACGACCATGATTATAACAACCACGACCATGATTATAATAACCACGACTATGTTCATAACCATGACTATGATTATAACAACCACGAATATGATTATAACAACCACGACCATGATTATAGCACCCACGACTATGATTATAACGACCACGACTATGATTATAACAACCACGACCATATTTACAACAACCACGACCATGATTATAACAACCACGACTATGATTATAATAACCACGACTATGATCATAATTATAACAACCACGAACATGATTTTAACAACCACGTTCATGATTATAACAAACACGACCATGATTATAACATCCACGAACATGATTATAACAACCATGACCATGACTATAACAACCACCACTATGATTATAACAACCACGACCATGATTATAGCACCCACAACTATGATTATAGCGACCACGACCATGATTATAACAACCACGACCATAACTATAAAAACCACGATTATGATTATAACAACCACGGCCATGATTATAACCACGACCATGATTATAATAACCACGACCATGTTTATTTAAACACAACCATGATCATAACCATGATCATGATTATAAAAACCACGACCATGATTATAACATCCACGACCATGATTATAACTACCACGACTATGAATATAACAACCAGGACCATGATTATAACAACCACGACCATGAGTATAACAACAACGACTTTGATTATACCAACCATGACCATGATTATAACGACCACGACTAAAATTTTAACAACCACGACCAAGATTATAACAACCACGAACATGATTACAACAACCACGACTATGATTGTAACAACAACCACCATGATTATATCACCCACGACAATGATTACAACAACCACGACTATGATTATACCAACCACGACTATGATCATGACCACGACTATGATTATAACAACCACGACCATGATTATAACAACCACGACCATGATTATAGCAACCACGACTATGATTATAACACCCATGACCATGATTATAACAACCAAGACTTTGATTATAATACCCACAAAAATAATTAGTACAACCAAGAACATGATTATAACAACCACAACTATGATTATAACCCCCAAAACTATGATTATAACAACCACGACCATGATTATAACATCCACGACCATGATTATAACAACCTCGACCATAATTATAACAACGACGAACATGATTATAACAACCACGATCATGATCATAACACCCACGACTATGATTATAACGACCACAACTATGATTATAACTACCACGATCATGATTATTACAAACACGACCATGATTATAACAACCACGACCATGTTTATAATAACCACGACTATGTTCATAACCATGACTATGATTATAACAACCACGAATATGATTATAACAACCACGACCATGATTATAGCACCCACGACTATGATTATAACGACCACGACTATGATTATAACAACCACGACCATATTTACAACAACCACGACCATGATTATAACAACCACGACTATGATTATAATAACCACGACTATGATCATAATTATAACAACCACGAACATGATTTTAACAACCACGTTCATGATTATAACAAACACGACCATGATTATAACATCCACGAACATGATTATAACAACCATGACCATGACTATAACAACCACCACTATGATTATAACAACCACGACCATGATTATAGCACCCACAACTATGATTATAGCGACCACGACCATGATTATAACAACCACGACCATAACTATAAAAACCACGATTATGATTATAACAACCACGGCTATGATTATAACCACGACCATGATTATAATAACCACGACCATGTTTATTTAAACACAACCATGATCATAACCATGATCATGATTATAAAAACCACGACCATGATTATAACAACCACGACCATGATTATAACTACCACGACTATGAATATAACAACCAGGACCATGATTATAACAACCACGACCATGAGTATAACAACAACGACTTTGATTATACCAACCATGACCATGATTATAACGACCATGACTAAAATTTTAACAACCACGACCAAGATTATAACAACCACGAACATGATTACAACAACCACGACTATGATTGTAACAACAACCACCATGATTATATCACCCACGACAATGATTACAACAACCACGACTATGATTATACCAACCACGACTATGATCATGACCACGACTATGATTATAACAACCACGACCATGATTATAACAACCACGACCATGATTATAACAACCACGACTATGATTATAACACCCATGACCATGATTATAACAACCAAGACTTTGATTATAATACCCACAAAAATAATTAGTACAACCAAGAACATGATTATAACAACCACAACTATGATTATAACCCCCAAAACTATGATTATAACAACCACGACTATGATTATAACAACCACGACCATGATTATAGCACCCACGACTATGATTATAGCGACCACGACTATGATTATAACAATCACGACCATATTTACAACAACCACGACCATGATTATAACAACCACGACTATGATTATAATAACCACGACTATGATCATAATTATAACAACCACGAACATGATTTTAACAACCACGTTCATGATTATAACAAACACGACCATGATTATAACATCCACGAACATGATTATAACAACCATGACCATGACTATAACAACCACCACTATGATTATAACAACCACGACAATGATTATAGCACCCACAACTATGGTTATAGCGACCACGACCATGATTATAACAACCACGACCATAACTATAAAAACCACGATTATGATTATAACAACCACGGCCATGATTATAACCACGACCATGATTATAATAACCACGACCATGTTTATTTAAACACAACCATGATCATAACCATGATCATGATTATAAAAACCACGACCATGATTATAACAACCACGACCATGATTATAACTACCACGACTATGAATATAACAACCAGGACCATGATTATAACAACCACGACCATGAGTATAACAACAACGACTTTGATTATACCAACCATGACCATGATTATAACGACCACGACTAAAATTTTAACAACCACGACCAAGATTATAACAACCACGAACATGATTACAACAACCACGACTATGATTGTAACAACAACCACCATGATTATAACACCCACGACAATGATTACAACAACCACGACTATGATTATACCAACCACGACTATGATCATGACCACGACTATGATTATAACAACCACGACGATGATTATAACGACCTCGACTATGACTAAAACAACCACGACAATGATTATAAAGACCACGACTATGACTAAAACAACCAAGACTATGATTATAACAACCACGACCATGATTATAACAACCACGACCATGATTATAACAACCACGAATATGATTATAACACCCACGACCATTATTATAACAACCAAGACTATGATTATAACAACCACGGCTATGATTATAACCACGACTATGATTATAACAACCACGACCTTGATTATAGCACCCACGATCATGATTATAACAACTACAACCATGATTATAACAAACACGACCATGATTATAACAACCACGACCATGATTATTACAACCACGACTATGAATATATCACCCACAAACATGATTATAAATACCACGACTATGATTATAACAACCACGACTATGATTATATCACCCACGACCATGATAATAACACCTACGACTATGATCATAACAACCACGAGTTTGATTATAACAACCACGACCTTGATTATAATAACCACGACCTTGATTATAGCACCCGCGACCATGATTATAGCAACCACAACCATGATTATAACAACCACGACCATGATTATAGCAACCACGACCATGTTTATAACAACCACATCTATGAATATATCACCCACTAACATGATTATAAACACCACGACTATTATTATAACAACCGCGACCATGATTATAACAACCACGACCATTATTATAACAACCACGACAATGATTGTATCACCCACGACCATGATTATAACAACTACGACCATGATTATTTAAACACGACCATGATCATAACCACAACTATAATTATAACAACCACGACTATGATTATAACAACCACGACTATAATTAAAACAACCACGACTATGATTATAACAACCACGACCATGATTATAACAACCCCGACCATGATTATTTAACACGACCAGGATCATAACCACAACTATAATTATAACAACCACGACTATGATTATAACAACCACGACTATAATTATAACAACCACGACTATGATTATAACAACCACGACTATAATTATAACAACCACGACTATGATTATAACAACCACGACAATGGTTATAGCAACCACAACAATCATACGACCATGATTATAACCGCATGATTATAACAACACCACTATGATCATGACCACGACTATGAGTTATAACAAACACGACCATGATTATAAAGACCACGACTATGACTATAACAACCACGACTATGATTATAACAACACGACCATGATTATAACAAACACGACTATGTTTATAATAACCAGGTTACATGATTATAACAACCACGACCATGATTATAATAACCACGACCATGATTATAACAACCACGACTATGATTATAATAACCACACCAGGTACATGATTATCACAAACACGACTATGATTATAACAACCACGACTATGATTAAAACAACCACGACTATGATTATAACAACCACGACCATGATTATAACAATCACGACCATGATTATAACACCCACGACTATGTTTATAACACCCACGACCATGATTATAACAACCAAAACTATGATTATAACAACCGCGACCATGATTATAACATCCACGACAATGGTTATAGCAACCACGACTATGATCATAACCACGACCATGATTATAACACACACAACCATGATTATAACAACCACGATCATGATTATAACAAACCACGACCATGATTATAACAACCACGACTATGATTATAGCAACCACACCAGGTACATGATTATAACAACGACGACTATGATTATAACAACGACGACTATGATCACGACCAAGACTATGATTATAACAACCACGACCATGATTATAAAGAACACGACTATGACTAAAACAACCACGATTATGATTATAACAACCACGACCATGATTATAACCACGACCATGATTATAACAACCTCGACCATGATTATAACAACCACCACCATAATTATAACAACCACGACTAAGATTATATCACCCACGAACATGTTTATAACAACAACGACTATGATTATAACAACCACCACTATGATTATAACAACCGCAAACATGATTTTAACCACTACCATGCTTATAACAACCACGACTATGATTATATCACCCACGACCATGATTATAACAACCACCACAATGATTATAACAACCACGATTATGATTATAACAACCACAACTAAGATTTTAAAGATCACGACCATGATTATAACAACCACGACTATGATTATAACAACCACGACAATGGTTATAGCAACCACGAATAAGATCATAACCACGACCATGATTATATCACCCACAACCATGATTATAACACCCACGGCTATGATTATAACAATCACACCTATGATTATAATAACCAGGTAAAAGATTATAACAACAACGACAATGATTATAACAAAGCAAGACTATGATTATTCAAACCACGACCATGATTATAACAACCACGACCATGATTATAACAACCACAACCATGATTACAGCCACGACAATGGTTATAGCAACCACGACTATGATCATAACCACGACCATGATAATAACACCCACAACCATGATTATAACAACCTCAAACATGATTATAACAACCACGACCATGATTATAACAACGACGACAATGATTATAACAACTACATCAGGTACATGATTATAACAACCACGACCATGATTATAACAACCACGACCATGATTATAACCACCACGACCATGATTATAACAACCACGACTATGATTATAACAACCACGACTATGATCATGACCACGACTATGATTATTACAACCACGACCATGATTATAATTACCACGACTGTGACTAAAACAACCACGACTATGATTATAACAACCACGACCATGATTATAAGAACCACGACCATGATTATAACAACCACGACTATGATTATAACAACCACACCAGGTACATGATTATAAAAACCACGACTATAATTATAACAACCAAGACTATGATTATAACAACCACGACCATGATTATAACAACCACGACCATGATTATAACAACTACGACTATGATTAGAACAACCACGACTATGATCATGACAACGACTCTGATTATAACAACCACGACCATGATTATAAAGACCACGACTATGACTAAAACAACCACGACTATGATTATAACAACCACGACTATGATTATAACACCCACGACCTTGATTATAATAACTAAAACTATGATTATAACAACCACGACAATGGTTATAGCAACCACGACTATGATCATAACCACGACCATGATTATAACACCCACAACCATGATTATAACAACCACGAACATGATTATAACAACCATGACCATGACTATAACAACCACCACTATGATTATAATAACCACGACTATGATCATAATTATAACAACCACGAACATGATTTTAACAATCACGTTCATGATTATAACAAACACGACCATGATTATAACAACCACGAACATGATTTTAACAATCACGTTCATGATTATAACAAACACGACCATGATTATAACAACCACGACCATGATTATAACAACCATGACCATGACTATAACAACCACCACTATGAATATAACAACCACGACCATGATTATAGCACCCACGACTATGATTATAGCGACCACGACTATGATTATAACAACCACGACCATATTTACAACAACCACGACTATGATTATAACAACCACGACTATAATTATAATAACCACGACTATGATCATAACCATGACTATGATTATAACAAACACGACCATGATTATAACAACCACAAGCATGATTATACCAACCACGACCATGTTTATAACTTCCACGACTATAAATATAACAACCCCGACCATGATTATAGGAACCACGACCATGATTATAACAACAACGACTTTGATTATACCAACCATGACCAAGATTATATCAACCACGACTAAGATTATTGCAACCATGACCATGATTATAACAACCACGAACATGATTATAACAACGACGATGATGATTATAACCACGAACATCATTATAACAACCACGACTATGATTATATCACCCACGACCATGATTATAACAACCACCACTATGATTACAACACCCACGATCATGATTATAACAACGATGACCATGATTATAAAGAACACGACTATGACTAAAACAACCACGACTCTGTTTATAACAACCACGACCATGATTATAACAATCACGATTATGATTATAACAACCGCGACCATGATTTTAACAACCACGACCATAATTAAAACAACCACTAACATGATTATAACAACCACGATTATGATTATAACAACCACGACTATAATTATAATCACGAAAATGATTATAACAACCACAATCATAATTATAACAACCACGACTATGATTATAACAACCACCACCATTATTATAACAACCACGAACATGATTATAACAACCACGACCATGATTATAACAACCACGAACATGATAATAACAACGACGAACATGATTATAGCAACCACGACCATGATTATAACAACCACGAAAATGAATGTAACAACCATGACCATGGTTATAACAACCACGACTATGATTATAACACCCACGACCATGATTATTGCACCCACAACTATGATTATAACAACCACGACTATGATTATAACAACCACGAACATGATTATAACAACCGCGACTATGATTATAAAAACCACGACCATGATTATAACCACCACGACCATGATTATAACAACGACGACTATGATTATATCAGATACGACCATGATTAAAAAAACCTACAACTATGATCATAACAACCACGAGGATGATCATAACCACTACCATGATTATGACAACCACGACCATAATTATAACAACCACGACCATGATTATATCACCAAACTAACATAATTATAACAACCACCACTATGCTTATAACAACCACTACCATGATTATAACAACCACAACTATGATTATACCACCCACTAACGTAATTATAACAACCACGATTATGATTATAACAACCACGACTATGATTATAACAACCACGACCATGATTTTAACAACCACGACTATGATTATAACAACCACCACTATGATTACAACAACGACGATTAAGATTATAACAACGATGACCATGATTATAAAGACCACGACTATGACTGAAACAACCACGACTCTGATTATAACAACCACGACCATGATTATAACAACCACGACTATGAATATGACAACCACGACCATGATTATAACAACCACGACCATGATTATGTCAACCACGACCTTGATTATAGCACCCACGACCATGATTATAGCACCCACGACCATGATTATAACAACCACGACTATGATTATAACAACCACGACAATGATCATAACCACGACTATGATTATAACAACCACGACCATGATTATAACAACCACGACCATGATTATAACAACCACGACAATGATTATATCAAACACAACCATGATTATAACAACCACGACCATGATTATAACAACAACGACAATGATTATAACAACCACGACCTTGATTATAACAACCAAGACTATGAATATAACAACCACGACCATGTTATAACACCCACGACCATGATTATAACAACCATGACCATGACTATAACAACCATTTATGATTATAACAACCACACGACCATAATAATAGCACCGACTATGATTACTTAACGACCCGACTATAGTTATAACAACCACGACCATGATTATAACAACCGACCGCCAGTTATAACAACCACGACCATGATTATAACAACAATGACCATGACTATAATTAACCACGACAATGATTATAACAACCACGACCATAATTATAGCACCCACGAATATGATTATAACGACCACGACTATGATTATAGCAACCACGACCATGATTATAACTACCACGACTATGAATATAACAACCACGACTATGATTATAACAACCACGACCATGATTATAACAACAACGACTTTGATTATACCAACCATGACCATGCTTATAACGACCACGACTATAATTTTAACAACCACGAGCAAGATTATAACAACCACGAATATGATTACAACAACCACGACTATGATTATAACAACAACCACCATGATTATAACACCCATGACCATGATTACAACAACCACGACTATGAGTATAACAACTACGACTATGATCATAACCACGACTATGATTATAACAACCACGACAATGATTATAACAACCACGACCATGATTATTTAAACACGACCATGAACTTAATCACGACCATGAATATAACAACCACGACCATGATTATAACAACCACGACAATGATTATAACAACCACGACCATGATTATAACTACCACGACTATGAATATAACAACCACCACCATGATTATAACAACCACGACCATGACTATAAAAACCACGATTATGATTATTTTACCACGGCCATGATTATAACCACGACCATGATTATAACAACCACGACCATGTTTATTTAAACACAACCATGATCATAACCATGACCATGATTATAAAAACCACAACCATGATTATAACAACCACGACCATGATTATAACTAACACGACTATTAATATAACAACCACGTCCATGATTATAACAACCACGACCATGAGTATAACAACAACGACTTTGATTATACCAACCATGACCATGATTATAACAACCACGACTATAATTTTAACAACCACGACCAAGATTATAACAACCACGAACATGATTACAACAACCACGACTATGATTGTAACAACAACCACCATGATTATAACACCCACGACAATGATTACAACAACCACGACTATGATTATACCAACCACGACTATGATCATGACCACGACTATGATTATAACAACTACGACTATGATTATAACAGCCACGACCATTATTATAACAACCAAGACTATGATTATAACAACCACGGCTATGATTATAACCACGACTATGATTATAACAACCACGACCTTGATTATATCACCCACGATCATGATTATATCAACCACAACATTGATTATAGCAAACACGATCATGATTATAACAACCACGACCATGATTATTACAACTACGACTATGATTATATCACCCACAAACATGATTATAAATACCACGACAATGATTATATCACAACCACCGACTATGATTATATCACCCACGACCATGATAATAACACCTAAGACTATGATCATAACAACCACGAGTTTGATTATAACATTGATTATACGACTTGACCTATGATCATAACCAAAGACCATGATGATTATAGCACCCACGACCATGATTATAGCAACCACACGACTATTATTATAACAACCGCGACCATGATTATAACAACCACGACCATTATTATAACAACCACGACTATGATTGTATCACCCACGACCATGATTATAACAACCCACGACCATGATTATTTAAACACGACCATGATCATAACCACAACTATAATTATAACAACCACGACTATGATTATAACAACCACGACTATAATTAAAACAACCACGACTATGATTATAACAACCACGACCATGATTATAACAACCACGACCATGATTATTTAAACACGACCAGGATCATAACCACAACTATAATTATAACAACCACGACTATGATTATAACAACCACGACTATGATTATAACAACCACGACTATAATTATAACAACCACGACTATGACTAAAATAACCACGACAATGATTATAACAACCACGACCATGATTATAACAACCACGACCATGATTATAACAACCACGACTATGATTATAACACCCATGACCATGATTATAACAACCAAGACTTTGATTATAATACCCACAAAAATGATTAGTACAACCACGAACATGATTATAACAACCACAACTATGATTATAACCCCCAAAACTATGATTATAACAACCACGACCATGATTATAACATCCACGACCATGATTATAACAACCTCGACCATAATTATAACAACGACGAACATGATTATAACAACCACGATCATGATCATAACACCCACGACTATGATTATAACGACCACAACTATGATTATAACTACCACGATCATGATTATTACAAACACGACCATGATTATAACAACCACGACCATGTTTATAATAACCACGACTATGTTCATAACCATGACTATGATTATAACAACCACGAATATGATTATAACAACCACGACCATGATTATAGCACCCACGACTATGATTATAACGACCACGACTATGATTATAACAACCACGACCATATTTACAACAACCACGACCATGATTATAACAACCACGACTATGATTATAATAACCACGACTATGATCATAATTATAACAACCACGAACATGATTTTAACAACCACGTTCATGATTATAACAAACACGACCATGATTATAACATCCACGAACATGATTATAACAACCATGACCATGACTATAACAACCACCACTATGATTATAACAACCACGACCATGATTATAGCACCCACAACTATGATTATAGCGACCACGACCATGATTATAACAACCACGACCATAACTATAAAAACCACGATTATGATTATAACAACCACGGCCATGATTATAACCACGACCATGATTATAATAACCACGACCATGTTTATTTAAACACAACCATGATCATAACCATGATCATGATTATAAAAACCACGACCATGATTATAACATCCACGACCATGATTATAACTACCACGACTATGAATATAACAACCAGGACCATGATTATAACAACCACGACCATGAGTATAACAACAACGACTTTGATTATACCAACCATGACCATGATTATAACGACCACGACTAAAATTTTAACAACCACGACCAAGATTATAACAACCACGAACATGATTACAACAACCACGACTATGATTGTAACAACAACCACCATGATTATATCACCCACGACAATGATTACAACAACCACGACTATGATTATACCAACCACGACTATGATCATGACCACGACTATGATTATAACAACCACGACCATGATTATAACAACCACGACCATGATTATAGCAACCACGACTATGATTATAACACCCATGACCATGATTATAACAACCAAGACTTTGATTATAATACCCACAAAAATAATTAGTACAACCAAGAACATGATTATAACAACCACAACTATGATTATAACCCCCAAAACTATGATTATAACAACCACGACCATGATTATAACATCCACGACCATGATTATAACAACCTCGACCATAATTATAACAACGACGAACATGATTATAACAACCACGATCATGATCAACCACGATCATGATCATAACACCACGACTATAGTTATAACGACCACAACTATGATTATAACTACCACGATCGCAGTTATTACAAACACGACCATGATTATAACAACCACGACCATGATTATAATAACCATTTATGTTCATAACCATGACAATGATTATAACAACCGACTATGATTATAACAACCACGACCATGATTATAGCACCCACGACTATGATTATAGCGACCACGACTATGATTATAACAATCACGACCATATTTACAACAACCACGACCATGATTATAACAACCACGACTATGATTATAATAACCACGACTATGATCATAATCATAACAACCACGAACATGATTTTAACAACCACGTTCATGATTATAACAAACACGACCATGATTATAACATCCACGAACATGATTATAACAACCATGACCATGACTATAACAACCACCACTATGATTATAACAACCACGACAATGATTATAGCACCCACAACTATGGTTATAGCGACCACGACCATGATTATAACAACCACGACCATAACTATAAAAACCACGATTATGATTATAACAACCACGGCCATGATTATAACCACGACCATGATTATAATAACTACGACCATGTTTATTTAATCACAACCATGATCATAACCATGATCATGATTATAAAAACCACGACCATGATTATAACAACCACGACCATGATTATAACTACCACGACTATGAATATAACAACCAGGACCATGATTATAACAACCACGACCATGAGTATAACAACAACGACTTTGATTATACCAACCATGACCATGATTATAACGACCACGACTAAAATTTTAACAACCACGACCAAGATTATAACAACCACGAACATGATTACAACAACCACGACTATGATTGTAATAACAACCACCATGATTATAACACCCACGACAATGATTACAACAACCACGACTTTGATTATACCAACCACGACTATGATCATGACCACGACTATGATTATAACAACCACGACGATGATTATAACGACCTCGACTATGACTAAAACAACCACGACAATGATTATAAAGACCACGACTATGACTAAAACAACCAAGACTATGATTATAACAACCACGACCATGATTATAACAACCACGACCATGATTATAACAACCACGACTATGATTATAACACCCACGATCATTATTATAACAACCAAGACTATGATTATAACAACCACGGCTATGATTATAACCACGACTATGATTATAACAACTACGACCTTGATTATAGCACCCACGATCATGATTATAACAACCACAACCATGATTATAACAAACACGACCATGATTATAACAACCACGACCATGATTATTACAACCACGACTATGATTATATCACCCACAAACATGATTATAAATACCACGACTATGATTATAACAACCACGACTATGATCATATCACCCACGACCATGATAATAACACCTACGACGTACCAGTCACATAACCCACGGGTTTAGTTATATAGCACGACATGATTATATGTACGACAGCGATTGCCAGCACCCGCGACCATGATTATAGCAACCACAACCATGATTATAACAACCACGACCATGATTATAGCAACCACGACCATGTTTATAGCAACCACATCTATGAATATATCACCCACTAACATGATTATAAACACCACGACTATTATTATAACAACCGCGACCATGATTATAACAACCACGACCATTATTATAACAACCACGACAATGATTGTATCACCCACGACCATGATTATAACAACTACGACTATGATTATTTAAACACGACCATGATCATAACCACAACTATAATTATAACAACCACGACTATGATTATAACAACCACGACTATAATTAAACAACCACGACTATGATTATAACAACTACGACCATGATTATAACAACCACGACCATGATTATTTAAACACGACCAGGATCATAACCACAACTATAATTATAACAACCACGACTATGATTATAACAACCACGACTATAATTATAACAACCACGACTATGATTATAACAATCACGACTATAATTATAACAACCACGACTATGATTATAACAACCACGACTATAATTATAACAACCACGACTATGATTATAACAACCACGACAATGGTTATAGCAACCACAACAATTACGACCATGATTATAACAACGACGACTATGATTATAACAACCACGACTATGATCATGACCACGACTATGATTATAACAACCACGACCATGATTATAAAGACCACGACTATGACTATAACAACCACGACTATGATTATAACAACCACGACTATGATTATAACAACCACCACTATGATTACAACAACTTGGCGATTAAGATTATTACAACGATGACCATGATTATGAACCGCGACTATGACTAAAACAACCACGACTCTGGTTATAACAACCCACGACCATGATTATAACCGACTATGATTATATCACCCACGACCACGATTATAACAACCACCACTATGATTACAACACCCACGATTATGATTATAACAACGATGACCATGATTATACAGCACACGACTATGACTAAAACAACCACGACTCTGATTATAACAACCACGACCATGATTATAACAACCACGATTATGATTATAACAACCACGATTATGATTATAACAACCACGACTATGATTATAATCACGAAAATGATTATAACAACCACAATCATAATTATAACAACCACGACTATGATTATAACAACCACCACCATGATTATAACAACCACGACCATGATTATAGCATCCACGACCATGATTATAACAACCACGAAAATGAATGTAACAACCATGACCATGGTTATAACAACCATTACTATGATTATAACACCCACGACCATGATTATCGCACCCACAACTATGATTATAACAACCACGACTATGATTATAACAACCACGAACATGATTATAACAATCGCGACTATGATTATAAAAACCACGACCATGATTATAACAACCACGACCATGATTATAACAACGACGACTATGATTATATCAGCCACGACCATGATTAAAAAAACCTACAACTATGATCATAACAAACATGACCATGATCATAACCACAACCATAAATATGACAACCACGACCATAATTATAACAACCACGACCATGATTATATCACCAAACTAACATAATTATAACAACAACGACTATGCTTATAACAACCACTACCATGATTATAACAACCACAACTAAGATTATATAACCCACTAACGTAATAATAAAAACCACAACCATGATTATAACAACCACAATTATGATTATAACAACCACGACCATGATTATAACAACCACGACTATAATTATAACAAACACGACCATGATTATAACACCCATGACAATGATTATAACAACCACGACCATGATTATAACAACCACGATCATGATTATAACAACGACGACTATGATTATATCAGCCACGACCATGATTATAAAACCTACGACTATGATCATAAAATCCACGACCATGATCAAACCACGACCATGATTATAACAACCACGACCATGATTATAACATCCTCGACTATGATTATATCACCCACGACAAAGACTATAAAAACCAAGATTATGATTATAACAACCACGACTATGATTATAGCAACCACGACCATGATTATAACCACGGCCATGATTATAACAATCACGACTATGATTATATCACCCACGAACATGATTATAACAACCTCGACTATGATTATAACAACCACGACTATGAAAATAACAACCGCAAACATGATTATAACTGCGACCATGCTTATAACAACCACGACTATGATTATAATAACCAGGTACATGATTATAAGAACCACGACCATGATTATAACAAACAAGACTATGATTATAACAACCACGACCATGATTATAACAACCACGACCATGATTATAACAACCACGACCATGATTATAACTCCAACGACTATGATTATAACAACCACACCTATGATTATAATAACCAGGTACATGATTATAACAACCACGACCATGATTATAAAAACCAAGACTATGATTATAACAACCACGACCATGATTATAACAACCACGACCATGATTATAACAACCTCGACCATGATTATAACAACCACGACTATGATTATAACAACCACGACTACGATCATGACCACGACTAAGATTATAACAACCACGACCATGATTATAAAGACCACGACTATGACTAAAACAACCACGACTATGATTATAACAACCACGGCCATGATTATAACAACCACGACCATGATTATAACAACAACGACTTTGATTATACCAACCATGACCATGATTATAACAACCAAAACTATGATTATATCAACCACGACAATGGTTATAGCAACAACGTCTATGATCATAACCACGACCATGATAATAACACCAACAACCATGAACATTACAACCACGAACATGATTATTACAACCACGACCATGATTATAACAACCACGACTATGATTATAACAACCACACCTATGATTATAATAACCAGGTACATGATTATAACAACCACGACCATGATTATAACAACCAAAACTATGATTATAACAACCATGACCATGATTATAATAATCACTACCATGATTATAACAACCACGACAATGATTATAACAACCACGACCATGAATATAAAGACCACGACTATGACTAAAACAACCACGACTATGATTATAACAACCACGACCATGATTATAACAACAACGACTTTGATTATACCAACCATGACCATGATTATAACAATGACGACGATGATTATATCACCCACGAACATGATTATAACAACAACGACCATGATTATAACAACCACGACTATGATTATAACAACCACACCTATGATTATAATAACCAGGTACATGATTATAACAACCACGACCATGATTATAACAACCAAAACTATGATTATAACAACCATGACCATGATTATAATAATCACTACCATGATTATAACAACCACGACAATGATTATAACAACCACAAACATGATTATAACCACGACTATGAATATAACAACCACGGCCATGATTATAACAACCACGACCATAATTATAACAACCACGACTATGATTATAACAAACACGACCATGATTATTACAACCATGACCATGATTATAACAACCACGACCATGATTATAACACCCACGACCATATTATAACTACCACGACTATGAATATAACAACCACGACCATGATTATAACAACCACGACCACATGATTATAACAACAACGATGATTATACCAACCATGACCATGATTATAACAACCACGACTATAATATTAACAACCACGACCAAGATTATAACAACCACGAACATGATAACAACAACCACGACTATGATTATAACAACAACGACCATGATTATAACACCCAGACCATGATTACAACAACCACGACTATGATTATACCAACCACGACTATGATCATGACCACGACTATGATTATAACAACCACGACCATGATTATAAAGACCACGACTATGACTAAAAAAACAACGGCTATGATTATAAAAACCACGGCCATGATTATAACAACCACGACGAAGATTATAACAACCACGACTATGATTATAACACCCACGACCATGATTATAACAACCAAGACTATGATTATAAGAATCACGACAATGGTTATAACAACCACGACTATGATCATAACCACGACCATGATTATAACACCCACAACCATGATTATAACAACCACGAACATGATTATAACAACCACGACCATGATTATAACAAGCACGAATATGATTATAACAACCACACCTATGATTATAATAACCAGGTACATGATTATAACACTGATTTGCCTGATTAAAACACCGTATCTCAAAGCATCTCTCAATGTAGGCAACTCCGACTTCAGGAGCTCTCTCCCAGACCCAAGATAGTGACTGAGATGGCTGGATTTTTGGTTCCTCGTCCTGACACAAGCAGCCATCGCAAATATTATCAACTTATAAATGCATCAGAATCTGAAACAGAAAAAAATATTGTTCGTTGGGTTGTTAAAGAATGAAGTCAGAAAGCAATGTGCACTATTTAATTGTAATGCACTAATGCAGCTTTACGTTAGATTATCGATAAATTTCACGCTAAAATTTACATAACATCAGGTTGCAAAATATTGAAAATGAAATTATTTTCTGTTTATATACACTAAAATCTACCAAAAAAGTGATGGGCCATTAGTTTTAGCTGATCTTCCCTCCTATGACACACACTTATTGTTATAATCATGGTCGTGGTTATAATCATGGTCGTGGTTGCTATAATCATAATCGTGGTTGTTATAATCATAATCGTGGTTTTATAGTCATTGCCGTGGGTGATATAATCATAGTCGTGGTTGTTATAATTATGGTTGTGGTTGTTATATTCATGGTCGTGGTTATTATGATCATAGTCGTAGGTTTTATAATCATGGTCGTGGCTGATATAATCATAGTCGTCGTTGTTATAATCATGTTCGTGGTTGTTATAATCATGGTCGTGGTTGTTATAATAATGGTCGTGGGTGTTATAATCATGGTCGTGGTTGGTCATATTATATCATAGTCTTGGTTGTTTTAGTCATAGTCGTGTCTTTATAATCATGGTCATCGTATTATAATCATAGTCGTAGTTGTTATAATCATGGTCGGTGTTATAATCATAGTCAGTTGTTATAATTATGTTAGTGATATAATCATAGTTGTTATAATCATAGTCGTGGTTGTCATAATCATGGTCGTGGTTGTTATAATCATAGTCGTGGTTGTTATAATTATGTTAGTGGGTGATATAATCATGGTCTTGGTTGTTGTAATCATGGTCGCGGTTGTCATAATCATGGTTGTGGTTATGATCATGGTTGTGATTGTTATGATCATAGTCGTAGGTTTTATTAATCATGGTCGTGGCTGATATAATCATAGTCGTCGTTGTTATAATCATGGTCGTGGTTGTTATAATCATGGTCGTGCTTTTTATAATCATTGTCGTGGTTGTTATAATCATGTTCGTGGTTGTTATAATCATAGTCGTGGTTGTTATAATCATAGTTTTGGGTGCTATAATCATGGTCGTGGTTGTTATAATCATCGTCGTGGTTGTTATAACCATGATCATGGTTGTCACAATCATGGTCATGGTTGTTATAATCATGGTCGTGGTTGTTATAATCATAGTCGTGGTTGTTATAATTAAGGTCGTGGTTGTTATAATCATGTTTGTGGTTGTTGTAATCATAGTTGTGGTTATTATAATCATAGTCGTGGTTGTTATAATCATAATCGTGGTTGATATAATCATGGTCGTGGTTGTTATAATCATAGTCGTGGTTGTTATAATCATGGTCGTGGGTGTTATAATCATTGTCGTGGGTGTTATAATCATGGTCGTGGTTGTTATGATCATAGTCGTGGGTGTTATAATCATGATCGTGGTTATGACCATTGTCGTGGTTGCTATAACCATTGTCGTGGTTGTTATAATCATAGTCTTGGTTGTGATAATTATGGTCGTGGGTGTTATAATCATTTTCGTGGTTGTTATGATCATGGTCGTAGTTTTTATAATCATGGTCGTGTTTGTTATAGTCATAATCGTCGATGATATAATCATAGTGGTGGTTGTTATAATCATGGTGGTGGATGATCTAATCATAGTCGGGGTTGTTATAAGCATGGTCGTGGTTATAACCATGTTTGCGATTGTTATAATCATAGTCCTGGTTGTTATAATCATGGTCGTGGTTGTTATAATCATGTTCGTGGGTGATATAATCATCGTCGTCGTTGTTATAATCATGGTCATGGTTGGCATAATCAAAGTCGTTGTTGTTATAATCATGGTCGTGGTTATGACCATAGTCGTGGTTGCTATAACCATTGTCGTGGTTGTTATAATCATAGTCTTGGTTGTGATAATTATGGTCGTGGGTGTTAAAATCATTTTCGTGGTTGTTATAATCATGGTCGTGATTTTTATAATCATGGTCGTGTTTGTTATAGTCATAATCGTCGATGTTATAATCATAGTGGTGGTTGTTATAATCATGGTGGTGGATGATATAATCACAGGCGTGGTTGTTATAAGCATGGTCGTGGTTATAACCATGTTTGCGATAGTTATAATCATAGTCGTGGTTGTTATAATCATGGTCGTGGTTGTTATAATGATGTTCGTTGGTGATATAATCTTCATCGTCGTTGTTATAATCATGGTCATGGTTGGTATAATCAAAGTCGTTGTTGTTATAATCATGGTCGTGGTTGTTATAATCATGGTCGTGGTTGTTATATTCATAGTCGTGGTTGTTATAATCATGTTTGTGGTTGTTATAATCATGGTCGTGGTTGTTATAATCATAGTCGTGGTTGTTTTAGTCATAGTCGTGGTCTATATAATCATGGTCGTGGTTGTTATAATCATAGTCGTGGTCATGATCATAGTCGTGGTTGTTATAATCATTGTCGTGGTTGTTATAATCATGGTCGTGATTATTATAATCATGGTCATGGTTGTTATAATCATAGTTTTGTTTGTTATAATCATGGTCGTGGTTTTTTATAATCATGTACCTCGTTATTATAATCATAGGTGTGGTTGTTATAATCATAGTCGTGGTTGTTATAATCATGGTCGTGGTTGTTATAATCATGTTCGTGGTTGTAATATTCATGGTTGTGGGTTGTTATAATCATGGTCGTGGTTATGATCATGGACGTGGTTGCTATAACCATTTTCGTGGTTGTTATAATCATAGTCTTGGTTGTTATGATCATGGTCGTGGTTGCTATAACCATTGTCGCGGTTGTTATAATCATAGTCGTGGTCATGATCATAGTCGTTGTTGTTATAATCATAGTCGTGGTTGTTATAATCAAGGTCGTGGTTTTTATAATCATAGTCGTGGTTGTTATAACTATGGTCGTGGTTGTTATAATCATAGACTTGTTTATTATAATCATGGTCGTGGTTGTTATAATCATGTACCTGGTAATTACAATCATAGGTGTGGTTGTTATAATCATAGTCGTTGGTGTTATAATCATGGTCGTGGTTGTTATAATCATGGTCGTGGTTGTTATAATCATTGTCGTGGTTGTTATAATTATAGTCTTTGTTCTTATAATCATGGTCGTCGTTGTTATAATGATGTACCTGGTTCTTATAATCATAGTCGTGGTTGTTTTAGTCATAGTCGTGGTCTTTATAATCATGGTCGTGTTTGTTATAATCATAATCGTGGTTGTTATAAACATAGTGGTGGTTGTTATAATCATGGTCGTGGATGATATAATCATAGTCGTGGTTGTTATAAGCATGGTCGTGGTTATAATCATGTTTGCGGTTGTTATAATCATGGTCGTGGTTGTTATAATCATAGTCGTGGTTGTTATAATCATGTTCGTGGGTGATATAATCATAGTCGTGGATGTTATAATCATGGTGGTGGTTGTTATAATCATGGTCGTGGTTGTTATAAACATGGTCGTGGTTATAATCGTGGTTGTGGTTGCTATAATCATAGTCGTGGTTGTTATAATCATAATCGTGGTTTTTAAAGTCATTCTCGTGGGTGATATAATCATAGGCGTGGTTGTTATAATCATGGTCATGGTTGTTATAATCATGGTCGTGGTTGTTATAATCATAGACGTGGTTGTTATAATTATGATCGTGGTTGTTATAATCATGGTCGTGGTTGTAATAATCATGATCATAGGTGTTATAATCATGGTAGTGGGTGATATATTCATCGTCGTTGTTGTTATACTCATGTTCGTGGTTGCTATAATCATGGTCGTGGTTGTTAAAATCATAGTGGTTGTTATAATCATGGTCAAATTTGGTATAATTAAAGTCGTTGTTGTTATAATCATGGTCGTGGTTGTTATATTCATAGTCGTGGTTGTTATAATCATGGTCGTGGTTGTTATAATTATGGTTGTGGTTGTTATAAACATAGTCATGGTTATGATCATAGTCGTGATTGTTATAATCATGGTCTTGATTGTTATAATGATGTTCATGGGTGATATAATTATAGTCATGGTTGTTATAATCATAGTCGTGGTTGTTATAATCATGGTTGTAGTTGTTATAATCATGGTCGTGGTTTGATCTTGGGCGTGGTTGTTATGATCATAGTCGTAGGTTTTATAATCATGGTCGTGGCTAATATAATCATAGTCATCGTTGTTATAATCATGTTCGTGGTTGTTATAATCATGTTCGTGGTTGTTATAATCATGGACGTGGATGATATAATCATAGTCGTGGGTGTTATAATCATGGTCGTGGTAGTTATAATGATGGTCGTGGTTGTTATAATCATGGTCGTGGTTGTTATAATAATGGTCGTGGTTATGATCATGGTCGTGTTTAAATAATCATGGTCGTGGTTTTTATAATCATGGTCGTGGTTATAATCATTGCCGTGGTTGTTATAATCATAATCCCTATTTTTATAGTCATGGTCGTGGTTGTTATAATCATGGTCGTGGTTGTTATATTCATGGTCGTGGTTGTTATATTCATAGTCGTGGTAGTTATAATAATGGTCGTGGTTGTTATAATCATGGTCGTGGTTGTTATAATAATGGTCGTGGTTATGATCACGGTCGTGTTTAAATAATCATGGTCGTGGTTGTTATAATCATTGTCGTGGTTATAATCATGGCCGTGGTTGTTATAATCATAATCCCTGTTTTTATAGTCATGGTCGTGCTTGTTATAATCATGGTCGTGGTTGTTATATTCATAGTCGTGGTAGTTATAATCATGGTCGTGGTTGTTATAATCATGGTCGTGGTTGTTATAATCATGGTCGTGGTTATGATAATGGTCGTGTTTAAATAATCATGGTCGTGGTTGTTATAATCATGGTCGTGGTTACAATCATGGTCGTGGTTGTTATAATCATTGTCGTGGATGTTATAATCATAGTCGTGGTTAAAATCATAGTCGTAGTTGTTATAATCATCGTCGTGGTTGTTATAATCATGGCCGTGGGTGCTATAATCAAGGTCGTGGTTGTTATAATCATAGCCGAGGTTGTTATGATCATGGTCATGGTTGTTATGATCATAGTCGTAGGTGTTATAATCATGGTCGTGGGTGATATAATCATAGTCGTTGTTGATATAATCATG
The DNA here is from genome assembly GCF_018991925.1 of Homarus americanus. Lineage (NCBI taxonomy): Eukaryota > Metazoa > Arthropoda > Malacostraca > Decapoda > Nephropidae > Homarus > Homarus americanus. The sequence continues at coordinate 11,701,182 of NW_024749779.1, read as the reverse complement.
GTCGTGTTTGTTATAATCATGATCGTGGTTGCTATAATCATAGTCGTGGTTGTTATAATCATAAACATGGTTTTTATAGTCATAGTTGTAGGTGTTATAATCATGTTAGAGGGTGATATAATCATCGTCGTCGTTGTTGTAATCATGTTCGTGGTTGTTATAATCATGGTCGTGGTTGCAATAATGATAGTCGTGGTTGTTATAGTCATGGTTGTTATTGTTATAATCATGGTCGTGGTTGTTATAATCATGGTCATGGTTGTTATAATCATAGTCATGGTTATGATCATAGTCGTGGTTGTTATAATCATAGTCGTGGTTGTTATAATCATGGTCATGGCTGCTATAATCATAGTCGTTGTCGTTATAATCATAGTTGTGGGTGCTATAATAATGGTCGTGGTTGTTATAATCATAATCGTGGTTGTTATAGTCATGGTCATGGTTGTTATAATCATGGTCGTGGTTGTTATAATTATGGTCGTGGTTGTAATAATCATGATCGTCATTGTTATAATCATTTTCGTGGTTATTATAATCATGGTCGTGGTTGTTATAATCATGGTGGTTATTATAATCATGGTCGTGGTTGTTATAATCATGGTCGTAGGTGTTAAAATCATGGTAGTGGGTCATATATTCATCGTCGTTGTTGTTATAATCATGTTCGTGGTTGTTATAATAATGGTCGTGGTTGTTATATTCATAGTCGTGGTTGTTATAATCATGGTCGAGGTTGTTATAATTATGGTCGTGGTTGTTATAAACATAGTCATGGTTACGATCATAGTCGTGATTGTTATAATCATGGTCTTGGTGTGTTATAATCATGTTCATGGGTGATATAATTATAGTCATGGGTGTTATAATCATGGTCGAGGTTGTTATAATCATGGTCGTAGTTGTTATAATCATGGTCGTGGTTTGATTACGGTCGTGGTTGTTATGATCATAGTCGTAGGTTTTATAATCATGGTCGTTGCTGATATAATCATAGTCATCGTTGTTATAATCATGTAATAATGGTCTGGTTGTTATATTCATGTTCGTGGTTGTTATAATCATGGTCGTGGTTATGATCATGGTCGTGTTTAAATAATCATGGTCGTGGTTGTTATAATCATGGTCGTGGTTATAATCATGGCCGTGGTTGTTATAATCATAATCCCTGTTTTTATAGTCATGGTCGTGGTTGTTATAATCATGGTCGTGGTTGTTATATTCATGGTCGTGGTTGTTAAATTCATAGTCGTGGTAGTTATAATAATGATCGTGGTTGTTATAATCATGGTCGTGGTTGTTGTAATAAAGGTCGTGGTTATGATCATGGTCGTGTTTAAATAATCATGGTCGTGGTTGTTATAATCATGGTCGTGGTTATAATCATGGCCGTGGTTGTTATAATCATGGTCGTGGTTATGATCATGGTCGTGTTTAAATAATCATGGTCGTGGTTGTTATAATCATGGTCCTGGTTACAATCATGGTCGTGGTTGTTATAATCATTGTCGTGGTTGTTATAATCATAGTCATGGTTAAAATCATAGTCGTAGTTGTTATAATCATAGTTGTGGTTGTTATAATCATGGTCGTGGGTGCTATAATCAAGGTCGTGGTTGTTATAATCATAGTCGAGGGTTGTTATGATCATGGTTATGGTTGTTATGATCATAGTCGTATGTGTTATAATCATGGTCGTGGGTGATATAATCATAGTCGTGGTTGATATAATCATGGTCGTGTTTGTTATAATCATGGTCGTGGTTGCTATAATCATAGTCGTGGTTGTTATAATCATAAACATGGTTTTTATAGTCATGGTCGTAGGTGTTATAATCATGGTGAAATTTGATATAATCATCGTAAATGCGTTGTTATAATCATGTTAAGTGGTTGTTATAATCATGGTGGTGGTTGTTATAATAATAGCCGTGGTGTTTATAATCATGTTGATGGTGAAATATATTCATAGATGTAGTTTGTTATAATCATGGTCATTAGTTTGCTATAATCATGGTCGTAGTTTATTTATAATCATGGTTGTGGTTGCTATAATCATGATTAAATGGGTGCTGTTCAAGGTCGTGGTTATTATAATCAAGGTCGTGGTTGTTATAATCAAACTCGTGGTTGTTATGATCATAGTCGTAGGTGTTATTATCATGGTCGTGGGTGATATAATCATAGTCGTGGTTGTTATAATCATAGTCGTGGTATTTATAATCATGTTTGTGGGTGATATAATCATAGTCGTGGTTGTAATAATCATGGTCGTGGTTGTTGTAATCATGGTCGTGTTTGTTATAATCATGGTTGTGGTTGTTATAATCATGATCATGGGTGCTATAATCAAGGTCGTGGTTGTTATAATCATAGTCGTGGTTATAATCATAGCCGTGGTTGTTATAATCATAGTCTTGGTTGTTATAATAATGGTCGTGGGTGTTATAATCACAGTCGTGGTTGTTATAATCATGGTCGTGGTTGTTATAATCATGGTCGTGGTTGTTATAATCATATTCTTGGTTGTTTTAGTCATAGTCGTGGTTTTTATAAGCATTGTCGTGGTTGTTTTAGTCATAGTCGAGGTCGTTATAATCATCGTCGTGGTTGTTATAATCATAGTCGTGGTCATGATCATAGTCGTGGTTGGCATAATCATAGTCGTGGTTGTTGTAATCATTTTTGTGGGTGCTATAATCATGGTGGTTGTTGTTACAATCATAGTCGTGGTTGTTGTAATCATGTTCGTGGTTGTTATAATCTTGGTCGTGGTTGTTAAAATTATAGTCGTGGTCGTTATAATCATGGTCATGGTTGGTATAATCAAAGTCGTTGTTGTTATACTCATGGTCGTGGTTGTTATAATCATGGTCGTGGTTGTTATATTAATAGTCGTGGTAGTTATAATCATGGTCGTGGTTGTTATAATCATGGTCGTGGTTTTTATACTCATGGTCATGGTTATGATCATGGTTGTGTTTAAATAAACATGGTCGTGGTTGTTATAATCATGGTCGTGGTTATAATCATGGCCGTGGTTGTTATAATCATAATCGTGGTTTTTATAGTCATGGTCGTGGTTGTTATAATCATGGTCGTGGTTGTTATATTCATAGTCGTGGTAGTTATAATCATGGTCGTGGTTGTTATAATTATTGTTGTGGTTGTTATAATCATGGTCGTGGTTGTTATAATCATGGTCTTGATTATGATCATGGTCGTGTTTAAATATTCATGGTCCTGGTTGTTATAATCATTGTCGTGGTTGTTATAATCATAGTCGTGGTTATGATCATAGTCGTAGTTGTTATAATCATAGTCGTGGTTGTTGTAATCATGGTCATGGTTCTTATAATCATGTACCTGGTTATTATAATCATAGTCGTGGTTGTTTTAGTCATAGTCGTGGTCTTTATAATCATGGTCGTGTTTGTTATAATCATAATCGTGGTTGTTATAATCATAGTGACGGTTCTTATAATCATGGTCGTGGATGATATAATCATAGTCGTGGTTGTTATAAGCATGGTCGTAGTTATAATCATGTTTGCGGTTGTTATTTTCATAGTCGTGGTTGTTATAAACATAGTCGAGGTTGTTATAATCATGTTCGTGGGTGATATAATCATATTCGTGATTGTTATAATCATGGTCGTGGTTATAATCATGGTCGTGGTTGCAATAATCATAGTCGTGGTTGTTATAATCATAATCTTGGTTTTTATAGTCATTGTCGTGGGTGATATAATCATAGTCGTCGTTGTTATAATCTCGGTCGTGGTTGTTATAATCATGGTCGTGGTTGTTATATTCATGGTCGTGGTTGTTATATTCATAGTCGTGGTAGTTATAATAATGATCGTGGTTGTTATAATCATGGTTGTGGTTGTTGTAATAATGTTCGTGGTTATGATCATGGTCGTGTTTAAATAATATTGGTCGTGGTTGTTATAATCATGGTCGTGGTTATAATCATGGCCGTGGTTGTTATAATCATAATCCCTGTTTTTATAGACATGGTCGTGGTTGTTATAATCATGGTCGTGGTTGTTATATTCATAGTCGTGGTAGTTATAATCATGGTCGTGGTTGTTATAATCATGGTAGTGGTTGTTATAATCATGGTCGTGGTTATGATCATGGTCGTGTTTAAATAATCATGGTCGTGGTTGTTATAATCATGGTCCTGGTTACAATCATGGTCGTGGTTGTTATAATCATTGTCGTGGTTGTTATAATCATAGTCGTGGTTAAAATCATAGTCGTAATTGTTATAATCATAGTCGTGGTTGTTATAATCATGGTCGTGGGTGCTATATTCAAGGTCGTGGTTGTTATAATTATAGTCGAGGGTTGTTATGATCATGGTCATGGTTGTTATGATCATAGTCGTAGGTGTTATAATCATGGTCGTGGGTGATATAATCATAGTCGTGGTTGATATAATCATGGTCGTGTTTGTTATAATCATGGTCGTGGTTGCTATAATCATAGTCGTGGTTGTTATAATCATAAACATGGTTTTTATAGTCTTGGTCGTAGGTTTTATAATCATGGTAGAGGGTGATATAATCATCGTCGTCGTTGTTATAATCATGTTCGTGGTTGTTATAATCATGGTCGTGGTTGTTATAATAATAGCCGTGGTGTTTATAATCATGTTAGTGGGTGATATATTCATAGATGTGGTTGTTATAATCATGGTCGTGGTTGCTATAATCATGGTCGTGGTTGTTATAATCATGGTTGTGGTTGCTATAATCATGGTCGTGGGTACTATGTTCAAGGTCGTGGTTATTATAATCAAGGTCGTGGGTGTTATAATCAAACTCATGGTTGTTATGATCATAGTCGTAGGTGTTATTATCATGGTCGTGGGTGATATAATCATAGTCGTGATTGTTATAATCATAGTCGTGGTATTTATAATCATGTTTGTGGGTGATATAATCATAGTCGTGGTTGTAATAATCATGGTCGTGGTTGTTATAATCATGGTCGTGTTTGTTATAATCATGGTTGTGGTTGTTAAAATCATGATCGTGGGTGCTATAATCAAGGTCGTGGTTGTTATAATCATAGTCGTGGTTATAATCATAGCCGTGGTTGAAATAATCATAGTCTTGGTTGTTAATAATGGTCGTGGGTGTTATAATCATAGTCGTGGTTGTTATAATCATGGTCGTGGTTGTTATAATCATGGTCGTGGTTGTTATAATCATAGTCTTGGTTGTTTTAGTCATAGTCGTGGTCTTTATAATCATTGTCGTGGTTGTTTTAGTCATAGTCGAGGTCGTTATAATCATCGTCGTGGTTGTTATAACCATAGTCGTGGTCATGATCATAGTCGTGGTTGTTATAATCATAGTCGTGGTTGTTGTAATCATGTTCGTGGTTGTTATAATCTTGGTCGTGGTTGTTAAAATTATAGTCGTGGTCGTTATAATCATGGTCATGGTTTGTATAATCAAAGTCGTTGTTGTTATACTCATGGTCGTGGTTGTTATAATCATGGTCGTGGTTGTTATATTCATAGTCGTGGTAGTTATAATCATGGTCGTGGTTGTTATAATCATTGTCGTAGTTTGTTATAATCATGGTCGTGGTTGTTATAATCATGGTCATGGTTATGATCATGGTTGTGTTTAAATACATAGTCGTGGTTGTTATAGTCATGGTCGTGGTTATTATAATCATAGTCGTGGTTGTTATAATCATGGTCGTGGTTTTTATAAGCATGGTCCTAGTTGTTATATTTATAGTCGTGGTTGTTATAATCATAGTCGTGGTTGTTATATTCATGGTCGTGCTTGTTATATTCATTGTCGTGCTTGTTATAATCATAGTCGTGGTTGTTATAATCATGGTCGTGGTTGTTATATTCATAGTCGTGGTTGTTATAATCATTGTCGTGGTTGTTATAATCATAGTCGTGGTTATGATCATAGTCGTAGTTGTTATAATCATAGTCGTGGTTGTTGTAATCATGGTCATGGTTCTTATAATCATGTACCTGGTTATTATAATCATAGTCGTGGTTGTTTTAGTCATAGTCGTGGTCTTTATAATCATAGTCGTGTTTGTTATAATCATAATCGTGGTTGTTATAATCATAGTGACGGTTCTTATAATCATGGTCGTGGATGATATAATCATAGTCGTGGTTGTTATAAGCATGGTCGTAGTTATAATCATGTTTGCAGTTGTTATTTTCATAGTCGTGGTTGTTATAAACATAGTCGAGGTTGTTATTAGCATGTTCGTGGGTGATATAATCATAGTCGTGATTGTTATAATCATGGTCGTGGTTATAATCATGGTCGTGGTTGCTATAATCATAGTCGTGGTTGTTATAATCATAATCTTGGTTTTTATAGTCATTGTCGTGGGTGATATAATCATAGTCGTTGTTGTTATAATCTCGATCGTGGTTGTTATAATCATGGTCGTGGTTGTTATAATCATGGTCGTGGTTTTATCATGGTCGTGGATTTTATGATCATAGTCGTAGGTTTTATAATCATGGTCGTGTCTGATATAATCATAGTCGTTGTTGTTATAATCATGATCGTGGTTGTTATAATCATGGTCGTGGTTGTTATAATCATGGTCGTGGGTGTTATAATCATGGTCGTGGTTGTTATAATCATAGTCGTGGTTATGATCATAGTCGTAGTTGTTATAATCATAGTCGTGGTTGTTGTAATCATGGTCATGGTTCTTATAATCATGTACCTGGTTATTATAATCATAGTCGTGGTTGTTTTAGTCATAGTCGTGGTCTTTATAATCATAGTCGTGTTTGTTATAATCATAATCGTGGTTGTTATAATCATAGTGACGGTTCTTATAATCATGGTCGTGGATGATATAATCATAGTCGTGGTTGTTATAAGCATGGTCGTAGTTATAATCATGTTTGCAGTTGTTATTTTCATAGTCGTGGTTGTTATAAACATAGTCGAGGTTGTTATAATCATGTTCGTGGGTGATATAATCATAGTCGTGATTGTTATAATCATGGTCGTGGTTATAATCATGGTCGTGGTTGCTATAATCATAGTCGTGGTTGTTATAATCATAATCTTGGTTTTTATAGTCATTGTCGTGGGTGATATAATCATAGTCGTCGTTGTTATAATCTCGATCGTGGTTGTTATAATCATGGTCGTGGTTGTTATAATCATGGTCGTGGTTTTATCATGGTCGTGGATTTTATGATCATAGTCGTAGGTTTTATAATCATGGTCGTGTCTGATATAATCATAGTCGTCGTTGTTATAATCATGATCGTGGTTGTTATAATCATGGTCGTGGTTGTTATAATCATGGTCGTGGGTGTTATAATCATGGTCGTGGTTGTTATAATTATAGTCGTGGTTGTTATAATCATGGTCGTGGTTGTTATAATCAGAGTCGTGGTTGTTTTAGTCATAGTCGTGGTCTTTATAATCATGGTCATCGTTGTTATAATCTTAATAGTCGTTGTTGTAATCATAGTGGTGGTTGTTATAATCATAGTCGTGGTTGTTAAAATCATGGTCGTGGTTGTTATAATCATAGTCGTGGTTGTTATAATCATAATCGTGGTTGTTATAATTACGTTAGTGGGTGATATAATCATAGTTGTGGTTGTTATAATCATGGTAGTGGTTGTTATAAGCATAGCCGTGGTTGTTATAATTATGTTAGTTTGGTGATATAATCATGGTCATGGTTGTTATAATCATGGTCGTGGTTGTCATAATCATGGTTGTGGTTATGATCATGGTCGTGGTTGTTATGATCATAGTTGTAGATTTTTTTTAATCATGGTCGTGGCTGATATAATCATAGTCGTCATTGTTATAATCATGGTCGTGGCTGTTATAATCATGGTCGTGGTTTTTATAATCATAGTCGCGGTTGTTATAATCATGTTCGTGGTTGTTATAATCATAGTCGTGGTTGTTATAATCATAGTTGTGGGTGCTATAATCATGGTCGTGGGTGTTATAATCGTAGTCGTGGTTGTTATAACCATGGTCATGGTTGTTATAATTATGGTCGTGGTTGTTAAAATCATGATCGTGGTTGTTATAATCATGTTCGTGGTTGTTATAATCATGGTCGTGGTTGTTATAATCATGGTCGTGGTTGTTATAATTATGGTGGTGGTTGTTATAATCATAGTCGTGGTTGTTATGATTATGATTGTGGTTGTTATAATCTTTTTCGTGATTATAATCATAGTCGTGGTTGTTATAATCATAATCGTGGTTGTTATAATCATGTTGTTTTTGTTATAATTATGGTCGTGGTTGTTAAAATCATGGTCGCGGTTGTTATATTCATAATCGTGGTTGTTATAATCATGGTCGTGGTTGTTATAATCAGAGTCGTGGTTGTTTTAGTCATAGTCGTGTTCTTTATAATCATGGTCATCGTTGTTATAATCATAATCGTGGGTGTTATAATGATGTTCGTGGTTATAATCATCGTCGTCGTTGTTATAATCATGTTCGTGGTTGTTATAATCATGGTCGTGGTTGCAATAATCATAGTCGTGGTTGATATAATCTTGGTCATGGTTGGTATAATCAAAGTCGTTGTTATAATCATGGTCTTGGTTCCTATAATCATGGTCGTGGTTGTTATATTTATTGTCGTGGAAGTTATAATCATGGTCGTGGTTGTTATAATCATGCTTGTGGTTGTTATAATCATGGTCGTGTTTGTTATAATCATAGTCATGGTTATGATCATAGTCGTGGTTATTGTAAATATGGTCGTGGTTGTTATAATCATAGTCGTGGTCGCTATAATCATAGTCGTGGGTGCTATAATCATGGACGTGGTTGTTATAATAATAGTGTTGGTTGTTATAGTCATGGTCATGTTTGTTATAATCATGGTCGTGGTTGTTATAATCATGGTCGTGTTTGTTATAATCATGAACGTGGTTGTTAAAATCATGTTCGTGGTTGTTATAATTATGATCATAGTCGTGGTTAATATAATCATAGTCGTGGTTGTTATAATCATGGTCGTGGTTGTTGTAAATATGGTCGTGGTTGTTGAAATCATGTTCGTGGTTGTTATAATTATGATCATAGTCGTGGTTATTATATTCATAGTCGTGGTTTTTATAATCATGGTCGTGGTTGTTGTAAATATGGTCGTGGTTGTAAATATGGTCGTGGTTGTTATAATCATAGTCGTGGTCGCTATAATCATAGTCGTGGGTGCTATAATCATGGTCGTGGTTGTTATAATCATAGTCATGGTTATGATCATAGTCGTGGTTATTATAATCATGGTCGTGGTTGTTATAATCATGGTCGTGTTTGTAATAATCATGATCGTGGTTGTTATAATCATAGTTGTGGTCGTTATAATCATAGTCGTGGGTGTTATGATCATGATCGTGGTTGTTATAATCATGTTCGTCGTTGTTATAATTATGGTCGAGGTTGTTATAATCATGGTCGTGCATGTTATAATCAGGGTCGGGGTTTATATAATCATAGTTGTGGGGGTTATAATCATGGTTGTGGTTGTTATAATCATGTTCGTGGTTGTTATAATCATCAGTTGTGTTTAAATACACATGGTCATTAGTTTATTCTCGTCATGGTCATTAGTTATAATCATGGCGAGGTTGTTATAATCATAATCGTGGTTTTATAGTCATGGTCGTGGTTGTTATAATCATGGTGCATTAGTTGTTATATTCATAATTAAGTGAGTAGTTATAATCATGGTCGTGGTTGTTATAATCATTGTCGTGGTTGATATAATCATGGTCGTGGTTGTTATAATCATGGTCATGGTTATGATCATGGTTGTGTTTAAATACACATGGTCGTGGTTGTTATAATCATGGTCGTGATTTTGATCATGGTCGTGTTTAAATATTTATGGTCGTGGTTGATATAATCATTGTCGTGGTTGTTATAATCATAGTCGTGGTTATGGTCATAGTCGTAGTTGTTGTAATCATAGTCGTGGTTGTTGTAATCATGGTCATGGTTCTTATAATCATGTACCTGGTTATTATAATCATAGTCGTGGTTGTTTTAGTCATAGTCGTGGTCTTTATAATCATGATCGTGGTTGTTATAATCATGATCGTGGTTGTTATAATCATAGTCGTGGTCATGATCATAGTCGTGGTTGTAATAATCATAGTCGTGGTTGTTATAATCATGGTCGTGGTTGTTATAATCATGGTCGTGCTTGTTAAATTCATAGTCGTGGTTGTTTTAGTCATAGTCGTGGTCCTTATAATCATAATCTTGGTTGTTATAATCATAGTCGTGGTCATGATCATAGTCGTGGTTGTAATAATCATAGTCGTGGTTGTTATAATCATGGTCGTGGTGGTTTAAATATTGTCGTGGTTGTTATAATCATGGTCGTGGTTGTTATAATCATAGTCTTGGTTGTTATAATCATGGTCGTGGTTGTTATAATCATGTACCTGGTTATTATAATCATAGGTGTGGTTATTATAATCATAGTCATGGGTGTTATAATCATGGTCGTGGTTGTTATAATCATGGTAGTGGTTGTTATAATCATGGTCGTGGTTGTTTTAATCATGGTCGTGCTTGTTATAATCATAGTCGTGGTTGTTTTAGTCATAGTCGTGGTCTTTATAATCATGTTCGTGGTTTTTATAATCATTGTCGTGGTCATGATCATAGTCGTGGTTGGTATAATCATAGTCGTGGTTCTTGTAATCATGGTCGTGGGTATTATAATCATGGTCGTTGTTGTTATAATCATAGTCGTGGTTGTTTTAATCATGTTCGTGGTTGTTATAATCTTGGTCGTGGTTGTTAAAATTATAGTCGTGGTTGTTACAATCATTGTCATGGTATGTACAATCATGGTCGTGGTTGTTATATTCATAGTCGTGGTAGTTATAATCATGGTCGTGGTTGTTATAATCATGGTCATGGTTGTTATAATCATGGTCGTGGTTATAATCATGGCCGTGGTTGTTATAATCATAATCGTGGTTTTTATAGTCATGGTCGTGGGTGATATAATTATAGTCGTGGTTGTTAGCATCATGGTCGTAGTTGTTATAATCATGGTCTTGGTTGTTATAATCATGGTCGTGGGTGCTATAATCATTGTCGTGGTAGTTATAATCATAATCATGGTTTTTATAGTCATGGTCGTAGGTGTTAGAATCATGGTAAAGGGTGATATAATCATCGTCGTCGTTGTTATACTCATATTCGTGGTTGTTATAATCATGGTCGTCGTTGTTATAATCATGGTAATGGTTGTTATAATCATAGTCATGGTTATGGTCATAGTCGTGGTTGTTATAATCATAGTCGTGGTTGTTATAATCATGGTCGTTGTTGTTATAAATAAGGTCGTGGTTGTTATAATCATAGTCGTGGTTGTTATAATCATAATCTTGGTTGTTATAATATTGGTTGTGGTAGTTATAATCATAGTCGTGGTTGTTATAATCATGGTCGTGGGTGTTATAATCACGGTCGTGGTTGTTATGATCATAGTCGTGGTTGATATAATCATGGTCGTGGTTATGATCATAGTCGTGTTGCTATAATCATTATGCATTCGTGGTTGTTATAATCATGGTCGTGGTTGTTATAATCATAGTCTTGGTTGTTATAATCATGTTCGTGGTTGTGATAATGATGTACCTGGTTTTTATAATCAGAGTTTTGGTTGTTATAATCTTAGTTGTGGGTGATATAATCATGGTCGTGGTTGTTATAATCATCGTCGTGGTTGTTATAACCATGATCATGGTTGTCACAATCATGGTCGTAGTTATTATAATCATGGTAGTGGTTGTTTTAGTCATAGTCGTGGTCTTTATAATCATGATCGTGGTTGTTATAATCATATTCGTGGTCATGATCATAGTCGTGGTTGTAGTAATCATAGTCGTGGTTGTTATAATCATGGTCGTGGTGGTATAATCATTGTCGTGGTTGTTATAATCATAGTCGTGGTTGTTATAATCATAGTCTTGGTTGTTATAATCATGGTCGTGGTTGTTATAATCATGTACCTGGTTATTATAATCTTAGGTGTGGTTGTTATAATCATAGTCATGGGTGTTATAATCATGGTCGTGGTTGTTATAATCATGGTAGTGGTTGTTATAATCATGGTCGTGGTTGTTATAATCATGAACCTGGTTATTATAATCATAGTCGTGGTTGTTTTAGTCAGAGTTATGGTATTTATAATCATGGTCGTGGTTGTTATAATCATGGTCATGGTTGTTATAATCATGTACCTGATTATTATAGTCATAGGTGTGGTTGTTGTAATCATAGTCGTGGGTGTTATAATCGTGGTCGTGGTTGTTATAATCATAGTCTTCGTTGTTATAATCATGGTCGTGGTTGTTATAAACATGTACCTGGTTATTATAATCATAGTCGTGGTTATTTTAGTCATAGTTGTGGTCTCTATAATCATGGTCATGGTTGTTATAATCATAATCGTGGATGTTATAATCATAGTGGTGGCTGTTATAATCATGGTCGTGGATAATATAATCATAGTCGTGGTTTTTATAAGCATGGTCGTGGTTATAATCATGTTTGCGGTTGTTATAATCATAGTCGTGGTTGTTATCGTCATATTCGTGGTTGTTATAATCATGTTCGTGGGTGATATATTCATAGTCGTGGTTGTTATAATCATAGTGGTGGTTGTTATAATCATTGTCGTGGTTGTTTTAATCATGGTCGTGGTTATAATCATGGTCGTGGTTGCAATAATCATAGTCGTGGTTGTTATAATCATAATCGTGGTTTTATAGTCATTGCCGTGGGTGATATAATCATAATCGTGGTTGTTATAATCATGGTTGTGGTTGGTATAATAATGGACGTGGGAGTTATAATCATGGTCGTGGTTGTTATAATCATAGTCGTGGTTGTTATAATCATGGTCGTGGTTGTTATAATCATAGTCGTTTTCATGATCATAGTCGTGGTTGTTATAATCATAGCCGTGGTTGTTATAATCGTGGTCGTGGTTTTTATAATCATGGTCATGGTTGTTTTAGTCATAGTCGTGGTCTTTATAATCATGGTCATCGTTGTTATAATCATAATCATGGTTGTTATAATCATAGTGGTGATTGTTATAATCATGGTCGTGGGTGGTATAATCATAGTCGTGGTTATTATAATTATGTTAGTGGGTGATATAATCATGGTCGTGGTTGTTAAAATCATGGTCGTGGTTGTTATAATCATAGTCGTGGTTGTTATAATCATGGTCGTGGTTGTTATAATCATAGTCGTGGTTGTTATAATTATGTTAGTGGGTGATATAATCATGGTCTTGGTTGTTATAATCATGGTCGTGGTTGTCATAATCATGGTTGTGGTTATGATCATGGTCGTGATTGTTATGATCATAGTCGTAGGTTTTATTAATCATGGTCGTGGCTGATATAATCATAGTCGTCGTTGTTATAATCATGGTCGTGGTTGTTATAATCATAGTCGTGGTTTTTATAATCAGAGTTTTGGTTGTTATAATCTTAGTTGTGGGTGATATAATCATGGTCGTGGTTGTTATAATCATCGTCGTGGTTGTTATAACCATGATCATGGTTGTCACAATCATGGTCGTAGTTATTATAATCATGGTAGTGGTTGCTATAATCATGATCGTGGTTGTTATAATCATTTTCGTGGTTGTTATAATCATGGTTGTGGTTGTTATAATCATGGTCGTGGTTGTTATAATCATGGTGGTGGTTGTTATATTAATAGTCGTGGTTGTTATAATCATGATTGTGGTTGATATAATCATGGTCGTGGTTGTTGTAATCATAGTCGTGTTTGTTTTAGTCATAGTCGTGGTCTTTATAATCATGGTCGTCGTTGTTATAATCATTATCGTGGTCGTTATATTCATAGTGGTGGTTGCTATAATCATGGTGGTGGCTGATATAACCATAGTCGTGGTTCTTATAGTCATGGTCGTGGTTATAACCATGTTTGCGGTTGTTTAAATCATAGTGGTGGTTGTTATAATCATAGACGTGGTTGTTATAATCATGTTCGTTTGTGATATAATCATCCTCGTCGTTGTTATAATCATGTTCGTGGTTGTTATAATCGTGGTCGTGGTTGTTAAAATCATAGTCGTGGTTGTTATAATCATGGTCATGGTTGGTATAATCAAAGTCGTAGTTGTTATAATCTTGGTCGTGGTTGTTATAATCATGGTCGTGATTGTTATAATCACGGTTGTGGTTGTTATAATCATGGTCGTGGTTGTTATAATCATGGTCGTGGTAGTTATAATCATGGTCGTGGTTGTTAAAATAATAGTCGTGGTTGTTATAATCATGGTCGTGGTTATGATCATTGTCGAGCTTGCTATAACCATTGTCGTGGTTGTTATAGTCATAGTCTTGATTGTTATAATCATGTTCGTGGGTGTTATAACCGTAGCCGTGGTTGTTATAATCATGGTTGTGGTTGTTATAATCATGGTCGTGGTTGTTATAATCATAGTCGTGGTTGTTTTAGTCTTAGTCGTGATCTTTATAATCATGGTCGTGGTTGTTATAATCATAATCGTGTTGTTATAATCATAATGGTGGTTGTTATAATCATGGTCGTGGATGATATAATTATAGTCGTGGATGTTATACGCATGGTCGTGGTTATAATCATGTTTGCGGTTGTTATAATCAAAGTCATGGTTGTTATAATAATAGTCATGGTTGTTATAATCATGTTCATGGGAGATATAATCATAGTCGTGGTTGTTATAATCATGGTGGTGGTTGTTATAATCATGGTGGTGGTTGTTATAATCATGTTCGTGGTTGTTATAATCATGGTCGTGGTTATAATCATGGTCGTGGTTGCTATAATCATAGTCGTGGTTGTTATAATCATTATCGTGGTTGTTATAATCATTTTCGTAGGTGTTATATTCATGGTAGTGGGTGATATATCCATCGTCGTTGTTGTTATAATCATGTTCGTGTTTGTTATAATCATGGTCGTGGTTGTTATAGTCATGGTCATGGTTATTATAATCATGGTCGTGGTTGTTATAATCATGGTCATGGATGCTAAAATCATAGTGGTTGTTATAATCATGGTCATGGTTGGTATAATTAAAGTCGTTGTTGTAATAATCATGGTCGTGGTTGTTATATTCATAGTCGTGATTGTCATAATCATTGTCGTGGTTGTTATAATCACAGCCATGGTTATGATCATAGTCGTATTTGTTGTAATCATAGTCGTGGTTGTCATAATCATGGCCGTGGTTGTTATAAATATGGTCGTGGTTGTTATAATCATAGTCGTGGTTGTCATATTCATGGTCGTGGTTGTTATAATCATAGTCGTGTTTGTTATATTCATGGTCATGGCTGTTATAATCATGTTCGTGGTTGTTATAATCATGGTCATTGTTGATATAATCATGATCGTGGTTGTTATAATCATGTTCGTGGTTGTTATAATCATGGTCCTGGTTAATAAAATCATGGTCATAGTTGTTATAATCATGGTCGTGGTTGTTATAATCATAGTGGTGGTTGATATAATCATGGTCGTTGGTGTTATATACATGGTCGTGGGTGTTATAATCATGGTCGTGGTTGTCATAATCATGGCCGTGGTTGTTATAAATATGGTCGTGGTTGTTATAATAATAGTCGTGGTTGTTATATTCATGGTCGTGGTTGTTATAATAATAGTCGTGGTCGTTATAGTCATGGTCATTGTTGATATAATCATGATCGTGGTTGTTATAATCATGTTCGTGGTTGTTATAATCATGGTCGTGGTTGTTATAATCATGGTCGTGGTTGTTATAATCATGGTCGTAGTTGTTATAATCATGGTCGTGGTTGTTATAATCATAGTGGTGGTTGTTATAATCATGGTCGTTGGTGTTATAGTCATGGTCGTGGGTGTTATAATCATGGTCGTGGTTGTCATAATCATGGCCTTGGTTGTTATAAATATGGTCGTGGTTGTTATAATAATAGTCGTGGTTGTTATATTCATGGTCGTGGTTGTAATAATAATAGTCGTGGTCGTTATAGTCATGGTCAGTGTTGATATAATCATGATCGTGGCTGTTATAATCATGTTCGTGGTTGTTATAATCATGGTCGTGGTTGTTAT
Source organism: Homarus americanus (assembly GCF_018991925.1). Classification (NCBI taxonomy): domain Eukaryota; kingdom Metazoa; phylum Arthropoda; class Malacostraca; order Decapoda; family Nephropidae; genus Homarus; species Homarus americanus. The sequence continues at coordinate 11,685,016 of NW_024749779.1, read as the reverse complement.
AATCATGGTCGTGGTTGTTATAATCATAGTCGTGGTTGTTATAATCATGATCGTTGGTGTTATAGTCATGATCGTGGTTGTTATAATCATAGTTGTGGTTGTTTTAGTCATAGTCGTGGTCTTCATAATCATGGTCGTCGTTGTTATAATCATAGTCGTGTTTGTTATAGTCATGGTCATTGTTGATATAATCATGATCGTGGTTGTTATAATCATGTTCGTGGTTGTTATAATCATAGTCGTGGTTGTTATAATCATGGTCGTGGTTGTTATAATCATGGTCGTGGTTGTTATAATCATAGTTGTGGTTGTTATAATCATGATCGTTGGTGTTATAGTCATGGTCGTGGATGTTATAATCATGGTCGTGGTTGCTATGATCATAGTCGTGGTTGTTATAATCATGGTCGTGGTTGTTGTAGTCATAGTCCTGGTCTTTATAATCATGGTCGTGGTTGTTATAATCATGGTTGTGGTTGTTATAATCATGTTCGTGGTTGTTATAATCATAGTCTTGGTTGTTATAATCATAATCGCGCTTGTTATAGTCATAGTGGTGGTTGTTATAATCATAGTTGTGGGTGCTATAAGCATGGTCGTGGTTGTTATAATCATCGTCGTGGATGTAATAACCATGATCATTGTTGTCACAATCATGGTCGTGGTTGTTATAATCATGGTCGTGGTTGCTATAATCATGATCGTGGTTGTTATAATCATAGTTGTGGTTGTTTTAGTCATAGTCGTGGTCTTTATAATCATGGTCGTCGTTGTTATAATCATAATCGTGGTTGTTATAAACATAGTGGTGGTTGTTATAATCATAGTGATGGATGATATAATCATAGTCGTGGTTGTTATTAGCATGGTCGTGGTTATAACCATGTTTGCGGTTGTTATAATCATAGTGGTGGTTGTTATAATCATAGTCGTGGTTGTTATAATCATGTTCGTGGGTGATATAATCATCGTCGTCGTTGTTATAATCATTTCGTGGTTGTTATAATCATGGTCGTGGTTGTTAAAATCATAGTCGTGGTTGTTATAATCATGGTCATGGTTGGTATAATCAAAGTCGTTGTTGTTATAATCATGGTCGTGGTTGTTATAATCATGGTCGTGATTGTTATAATCACAGTTGTGGTTGTTATAATCATAGTCGTAGTTGTTTTAGTCATAGTCGTGGTCTTTTTAATCATGGTCGTGGTTGTTATAATCATAGTCGTTTTCATGATCATAGTCGTGGTTGTTATAATCATAGCCGTGGTTGTTATAATCGTGGTCGTGGTTTTTATAATCATGGTCATGGTTGTTATAATCATAGTCGTGGTTGTTAAAATCATAGTCTTGGTTGTTATAATCATGGTCGTGGTTGTTATAAACATGTACCTGGTTATTATAATCAAAGGTGTGGTTGTTATAGTCATAGCCGTGGTTGTTATAATCGTGGTCGTGGTTGTTATAATCATGGTCGTGGTTGCTATAATCATGATCGTGGTTGTTAATATCATGGTCGTGGTTGTTATAATCAATGTCGTGGTTGTTATAATCATGGTCATTGGTGTTATAGTAATGGTCGTGGGTGTTATAATCATGGTCGTGGTTGTAATAATCATGGTCGGGTTTGTTATAATCATGGTCGTGGTTGTTATAATCATGCTCGTGGTAGTTATAATCATGGTTGTGGGTGTTATAGTCATGGTCGTGGTTATGATCATAGTCGTGGTTGCTATAACCATTGTCGTGGTTGATATAATCATAGTATTGGTTATTATAATCAAGGTCGTGGGTGTTATAATCATAGTCGTGGTTGTTATAATCATGGTCGTTGTTGTTATAATCATTGTCGTGGTTGTTATAATCATGGTCGTGGTTGTTATAATCATGGTCGTGGTTATAATCATGGCCGTGGTTGTTATAATCATAATCGTGGTTTTTATAGTCATGGTCGTGGTGTTATAATCATGGTCGTGATTTTTTTTATTCATAGTCGTGGTAGTTATAATCATGGTCGTGGTTGTTATAATCATGGTCGTGGTTGTTATAATCATTGTCGTGGTTGTTATTATCATGGTCATGGTTGTTATAATCATAGTCGTAGTTGTTATAATCATAGTCGTGGTTTGTTGTAATCATGGTTGTGGGTGTTATAATCATGGTCGTTGTTGTTATAATCATATTCGTGGTTGTTGTAATCATGTTCGTGGTTGTTATAATCTTGGTCGTGGTTGTTAAAATTGTAGTCGTGGTCGTTATAATCATGGTCATGGTTAGTGTAATCAAAGTCGTTGTTGTTATAATCATGATCGTGGTTGTTATAATCATTGTCGTGGTTGTTATATTCATAGTCGTCTTAGTTATAATCATGGTCGTGGTTGTTATAATCATGGTCGAGATTATGATCATGGTCGTGTTTAAATAATCATGGTCGTGGTTGCTAAAATCATTGTCGTGGTTGTTAAAATCATAGTCGTGGTTATGATCATAATCGTAGTTGTTATAATCATAGTCGTTGTTGTTATAATCATGGTCGTGGTTATGACCATAGTCGTGGTTGCTATAAACATTGTCGTGGTTGTTATAATCATAGTCTTGGTTGTGATAATTATGGTCGTGGGTGTTATAATCATAGTCATGGTTGTTATAACCATGGTCGTGGTTGTTATAATCATTGTCGTGGTTGTTATAATCATAGTCGTGGTTGTTTTAGTCATAGTCATGGTCTTTATAATCATGGTCGTGGTTGTAATAATCACAATCGTGGTTGTTATAATCATAGTGGAGGTTGTTATAATCATGGTGGTGGATGATATAATCATACTCGTGGTTGTTATAAGCATGGTCGTGGTTATAACCATGTTTGCGGTTGTTATAATCATAGTCGTGGTTGTTATAATCATAGTCGTGGTTGTTATAATCATGTTCGTGGGTGATATAATCATCGTCTTTGTTGTTATAATCATGGTCATAGATGGTATAATCAAAGTTGCGGTTGTTAAAATCATGGTCGTGGTTGTTATAATCTTGTTCGTGGTTGTTATACTCATAGTCGTGGTTGTTATAATCATGGTCGTGGTTGTTATAATCATGTTCATGGTAGTTATAATCATGGTTGTGGTTGTTATAGACATGGTCATGGTTATGATCATAGTCGTGGTTGCTATATCCATTGTCGTGGTTGTTATAATCATAGTATTGGTTATAATAATCAAGGTCGTGGGTGTTATAATCATAGTCGTGGTTTTTATAATCATGGTCATGGTTGTTATAATCATGGTCGTGGCTGTTATAATCATAGTCGCGGATGTTTTAGTCATAGTCGTGGTCTTTATAATCATGGTCGTGGTTGTTATAATCATAGTCCTGGTCATGATCATAGTCGTGGTTGTTATAATCATAGTCGTCGTTGTTATAGTCATGGTCGTGGTTGTTATAATCATGGTCGTGGTTGTTATAATCATAGTCTTGGTTGTTATAATTATGGTCATGGTTTTTATAATCATGTACCTGGTGTGGTTGTTATAATCATAGTCGTGGTTGTTATAATCATGGTCGTGGTAGTTATAATCATGGTCGTGCTTGTTATAATCATGGTCGTGATTGTTATAATCATAGTCTTGGTTGTTATAATCATGGTCGTGTTTGTTATAATTATGTACCTAATGTAGTTGTTATAATCATTGTCGTGGATGTTATAATCATGGTCGTGGTTGTTATAATCATGTTTTTGGTTGTTTTAATCATGGTTGTGGGTGTTATTATCATGGTCGTGGTTATGATCATAGTCGTGGTTGCTACAACCATTGTCGTGGCAATAATCATGGTCGTGGTTGTTATAATCATGGTCGTGGTTGTTATAATCATGGTCGTGGTTGTAATAATCATAGTCTTGGTTTGTTATAATCGTGGTCGTCGTTGTTATAATCATGGTCGTGGTTGTTATAATCATGGATGTGGTTGTTATAATCATAGTCTTGGTTGTTATAATCATGGTCATGGTTGTTATAATCATGTACCTGGTTATTATAATCACAGTCGTGGTTGTTTAGGTCATAGTCGTGGTCTTTATAATCATGGTCGTGGTTGTTATAATCATAATCGTGGTTGTTATAATCATAGTGGTGGTTGTTATAATCATGGTCGTGGGTGATATAATCATAGTCGTGGTAGTTATAAGCAGGGTAGTGGTTATAATCATGTGTGCGGTTGTTATAATCATAGTGGTGGTTGTTATAATCATAGTCGTGGGTGTTATAAACATGTTCGTGGGTGATATAATCATAGTCGTGGTTGTTATAATCATGGTGGTGGTTGATATAATCATGGTCGTGGTTGTTATAATCATGGTCGTGGTTATAATCATGGTCGTGATTGTTATAATCATAGTCGTGGTCATGATCATAGTCGTGGTTGTTATAATCATAGTCGTCGTTGTTATAATCATGTACCAGGTGTGGAGGTTATATTTATAGACGTGGTTGTTATAATAATGGTCGTGGTTGTTATAATCATGTTCGTGGTTGTTATAATCATGGTTGTGTGTGTTATAATCATGGTCGTGGTTATGCTCATAGTCGTGGTTGCTATAACTATTGTCGTGGTTGTTATAATCATGGTCGTGGCTGTTATAATCATAGTCTTGGTTGTTATAATCATGGCCCTGGGTGTTATAATCATAGTCGTGGTTGTTATAATCATGGTCGTGGTTGTTATAATCATGGTCGTGGTTGTTATAATCATGTTCGTGGTAGTTATAATCATGGTTGTGGTTGTTATAGACATGGTCGTGGTTATGATCATAGTCGTGGTTGCTATAACCACTGTCGTGGTTGTTATAATCATAGTATTGATTATTATAATCAAGGTCGTGGGTGTTATAATCATAGTCGTGGTTATTATAATCATGGTCATGGTTGTTATAATCATGATCGTGGCTGTTATAATCGTAGTCGCGGATGTTTTAGTCATAGTCGTGGTCTTTATAATCATGGTCGTGGTTGTTATAATCATAGTCCTGGTCATGATCATATTCGTTGTTGTTATAATCATAGTCGTCGTTGTTTTAGTCATGGTCGTGGTTGTTATAATCATGGTCGTGGTTGTTATAATCATAGTCTTGGTTGTTATAATTATAGTCGTGGTTTTTATAATCATGTACCTGGTGTGGTTGTAACAATCATAGTCGTGGTTGTTATAATCATGGTCGTGGTAGTTATAATCATGGTCGTGCTTGTTATAATCATGGTCGTGATTGTTATAATCATAGTCTTGGTTGTTATAATCATGGTCGTGTTTGTTATAATCATGTACCTAATGTAGTTGTTATAATCATTGTCGTGGTTGTTATAATCATGGTCGTGGTTGTTATAATCATGTTTTTGGTTGTTTTAATCATGGTTGTGGGTGTTATTATCATGGTCGTGGTTATGATCATAGTCGTGGTTGCTACAACCATTGTCGTGGCAATAATCATGGTCGTGGTTGTTATAATCATGGTCGTGGTTGTTATAATCATGGTCGTGGTTGTAATAATCATAGTCTTGGTTTGTTATAATCGTGGTCGTCGTTGTTATAATCATGGTCGTGGTTGTTATAATCATGGATGTGGTTGTTATAATCATAGTCTTGGTTGTTATAATCATGGTCATGGTTGTTATAATCATGTACCTGGTTATTATAATCACAGTCGTGGTTGTTTAGGTCATAGTCGTGGTCTTTATAATCATGGTCGTGGTTGTTATAATCATAATCGTGGTTGTTATAATCATAGTGGTGGTTGTTATAATCATGGTCGTGGGTGATATAATCATATTCGTGGTAGTTATAAGCAGGGTAGTGGTTATAATCATGTGTGCGGTTGTTATAATCATAGTGGTGGTTGTTATAATCATAGTCGTGGGTGTTATAAACATGTTCATGGGTGATATAATCATAGTCGTGGTTGTTATAATCATGGTGGTGGTTGATATAATCATGGTCATGGTTGTTATAATCATGGTCGTGGTTATAATCATGGTCGTGATTGTCATAATCATAGTCGTGGTCATGATCATAGTCGTGGTTGTTATAATCATAGTCGTCGTTGTTATAATCATGTACCAGGTGTGGATGTTATATTCATAGACGTGGTTGTTATAATAATGGTCGTGGTTGTTATAATCATGTTCGTGGTTGTTATAATCATGGTTGTGTGTGTTATAATCATGGTCGTGGTTATGCTCATAGTCGTGGTTGCTATAACTATTGTCGTGGTTGTTATAATCATGGTCGTGGCTGTTATAATCATAGTCTTGGTTGTTATAATCATGGCCCTGGGTGTTATAATTATAGTCGTGGTTGTTATAATCATGGTCGTGGTTGTTATAATCATGGTCGAGGATGTTATAATCATAGTCGTGGTTGTTTTAGTCATAGTCGTGGTCATTATAATCATGGTCGCGGTTGTTATAATCATAGTCGTGGTCATGATCATAGTCGTGGTTGTTATAATCATAGTCGTGGTTGTTATAATCATGGTCGTGGTTGTTATTATCATGGTCGTGGTTGTTATAATCATGGTAGTGGTTGTTATAATTATAGTCGTGGTTGTTATAATCATGGTCGTGTTTGTTATAATCATGTACCTGGTGTGGTTATTATAATCATAGTCGTGGTTGTTATAATCATGGTCGTGTTTTTTATAATCATGTACCTGGTGTGGTTATTATAATCATAGTCGTGGTTGTTATAATCATGGTCGTGGTTGTTATAATCATGTTCGTGGTTGTTATAATCATGTGGTTTTTATAGTCATGGTCGTGGTTTATAATCATGGTCGTGATTTTTTTTATTCATAGTCGTAGTTATAATCATGGTCGTGGTTGTTATAATCATGGTCGTGGTTGTTATAATCATTGTCGTGGTTGTTATTATCATGGTCATGGTTGTTATAATCATAGTCGTAGTTGTTATAATCATAGTCGTGGTTTGTTGTAATCATGGTTGTGGGTGTTATAATCATGGTCGTTGTTGTTATAATCATATTCGTGGTTGTTGTAATCATGTTCGTGGTTGTTATAATCTTGGTCGTGGTTGTTAAAATTGTAGTCGTGGTCGTTATAATCATGGTCATGGTTAGTGTAATCAAAGTCGTTGTTGTTATAATCATGATCGTGGTTGTTATAATCATTGTCGTGGTTGTTATATTCATAGTCGTCTTAGTTATAATCATGGTCGTGGTTGTTATAATCATGGTCGAGATTATGATCATGGTCGTGTTTAAATAATCATGGTCGTGGTTGCTAAAATCATTGTCGTGGTTGTTAAAATCATAGTCGTGGTTATGATCATAATCGTAGTTGTTATAATCATAGTCGTTGTTGTTATAATCATGGTCGTGGTTATGACCATAGTCGTGGTTGCTATAAACATTGTCGTGGTTGTTATAATCATAGTCTTGGTTGTGATAATTATGGTCGTGGGTGTTATAATCATAGTCGTGGTTGTTATAATCATGGTCGTGGTTGTTATAATCATGTCGGTGTGGTTGTTATAATCATAGTCGTGGTTGTTTTAGTCATAGTCATGGTCTTTATAATCATGGTGTGGTTGTAATAATCAAATCGTGGTTGTTATAATCATAGTGGTGGTTGTTATAATCATGGTGGTGGATGATATAATCATATCGTGGTTGTTATAAGCATGGTCGTGGTTATAATCATGTTTGCGGTTGTTATAATCATGTCGTGGTTGTTATAATCATGTCGTGGTTGTTATAATCAATCATGTTTGTTATAATCATGGTCATGTGGTATAATCAATCTTGTATCCTGGTTATTATAATCATGGTCGTGGTTGTTATAATCATAGTCGTGGTTGTTATAATCATGGTCGTGGTTGTTATAATCATGTTCATGGTAGTTATAATCATGGTGTGGTTGTTATAACATGGTCATGGTTATGATCATAGTCGTGGTTGCTATATCTATTGTCGTGGTTGTTATAATCATAGTATTGGTTATTATAATCATGGTCGTGGGTGTTATAATCATAGTCGTGGTTGTTATAATCATGGTCATGGTTGTTATAATCATGGTCGTGGTTGTTATAATCATAGTCGCGGATGTTTTAGTCATAGTCGTGGTCTTTATAATCATGGTCGTGGTTGTTATAATCATAGTCGTGGTCATGATCATAGTCGTGGTTGTTATAATCATAGTCGTCGTTGTTATAATCATGTTCGTGGTTGTTATAATCATGGTCGTGGTTGTGTGTTGTTATAATCATATAATCATGTACCTGGTGTGGTTATAATCATAGTCGTGGTTGTTATAATCATATTATAATCATGGTCGTGGTTGTTATAATCATGGTTGTGGCTTTTATAATCATAGTCTTGGTTGTTATAATCATGGTCGTGGGTGTTATAATCGTAGTTGTGGTTGTTGTAATCATGGTCGTGGTTGTTATAATCATGGTCGTGGTTGTTATAATCATAGTCGTGGTTATTTTAGTCATAGTCGTGGTCTTTATAATCATGGTCGCGGTTGTTATAATCATAGTCGTGGTCATGATCATAGTCGTGGTTGTTATAATCATAGTCGTGGTTGTTATAATCATGGTCGTGGTTGTTATAATCTTGGCCGTGGTTGTTATAATCATGGTAGCGGTTCTTATAATCATATTCGTGGTTGTTATAATCATGGTCGTGTTTGTTATAATCATGTACCTGGTGTGGTTATTATAATCATAGTCGTGGTTGTTATAATCATGGTCGTGGTTGTTATAATCATGGTCGTGGTAGTTATAATCATGTACCTGGTGTGGTTATTATAATCATAGTCGTGGTTGTTATAATCATGGTGGTTTTTATAATCATGGTCATGGTTGTTATAATCATGGTCGTGGCTGTTATAATCATAGTCGCGGATGTTTTAGTCATAGTCGTGGTCTTTATAATCATGGTCGTGGTTGTTATAATCATAGTCCTGGTCATGATCATAGTCGTGGTTGTTATAATCATAGTCGTCGTTGTTATAGTCATGGTCGTGGTTGTTATAATCATGGTCGTGGTTGTTATAATCATAGTCTTGGTTGTTATAATTATGGTCATGGTTTTTATAATCATGTACCTGGTGTGGTTGTTATAATCATAGTCGTGGTTGTTATAATCATGGTCGTGGTAGTTATAATCATGGTCGTGCTTGTTATAATCATGGTCGTGATTGTTATAATCATAGTCTTGGTTGTTATAATCATGGTCGTGTTTGTTATAATTATGTACCTAATGTAGTTGTTATAATCATTGTCGTGGATGTTATAATCATGGTCGTGGTTGTTATAATCATGTTTTTGGTTGTTTTAATCATGGTTGTGGGTGTTATTATCATGGTCGTGGTTATGATCATAGTCGTGGTTGCTACAACCATTGTCGTGGCAATAATCATGGTCGTGGTTGTTATAATCATGGTCGTGGTTGTTATAATCATGGTCGTGGTTGTAATAATCATAGTCTTGGTTTGTTATAATCGTGGTCGTCGTTGTTATAATCATGGTCGTGGTTGTTATAATCATGGATGTGGTTGTTATAATCATAGTCTTGGTTGTTATAATCATGGTCATGGTTGTTATAATCATGTACCTGGTTATTATAATCACAGTCGTGGTTGTTTAGGTCATAGTCGTGGTCTTTATAATCATGGTCGTGGTTGTTATAATCATAATCGTGGTTGTTATAATCATAGTGGTGGTTGTTATAATCATGGTCGTGGGTGATATAATCATAGTCGTGGTAGTTATAAGCAGGGTAGTGGTTATAATCATGTGTGCGGTTGTTATAATCATAGTGGTGGTTGTTATAATCATAGTCGTGGGTGTTATAAACATGTTCGTGGGTGATATAATCATAGTCGTGGTTGTTATAATCATGGTGGTGGTTGATATAATCATGGTCGTGGTTGTTATAATCATGGTCGTGGTTATAATCATGGTCGTGATTGTTATAATCATAGTCGTGGTCATGATCATAGTCGTGGTTGTTATAATCATAGTCGTCGTTGTTATAATCATGTACCAGGTGTGGAGGTTATATTTATAGACGTGGTTGTTATAATAATGGTCGTGGTTGTTATAATCATGTTCGTGGTTGTTATAATCATGGTTGTGTGTGTTATAATCATGGTCGTGGTTATGCTCATAGTCGTGGTTGCTATAACTATTGTCGTGGTTGTTATAATCATGGTCGTGGCTGTTATAATCATAGTCTTGGTTGTTATAATCATGGCCCTGGGTGTTATAATCATAGTCGTGGTTGTTATAATCATGGTCGTGGTTGTTATAATCATGTTCGTGGTAGTTATAATCATGGTTGTGGTTGTTATAGACATGGTCGTGGTTATGATCATAGTCGTGGTTGCTATAACCACTGTCGTGGTTGTTATAATCATAGTATTGATTATTATAATCAAGGTCGTGGGTGTTATAATCATAGTCGTGGTTATTATAATCATGGTCATGGTTGTTATAATCATGATCGTGGCTGTTATAATCGTAGTCGCGGATGTTTTAGTCATAGTCGTGGTCTTTATAATCATGGTCGTGGTTGTTATAATCATAGTCCTGGTCATGATCATATTCGTTGTTGTTATAATCATAGTCGTCGTTGTTTTAGTCATGGTCGTGGTTGTTATAATCATGGTCGTGGTTGTTATAATCATAGTCTTGGTTGTTATAATTATAGTCGTGGTTTTTATAATCATGTACCTGGTGTGGTTGTAACAATCATAGTCGTGGTTGTTATAATCATGGTCGTGGTAGTTATAATCATGGTCGTGCTTGTTATAATCATGGTCGTGATTGTTATAATCATAGTCTTGGTTGTTATAATCATGGTCGTGTTTGTTATAATCATGTACCTAATGTAGTTGTTATAATCATTGTCGTGGTTGTTATAATCATGGTCGTGGTTGTTATAATCATGTTTTTGGTTGTTTTAATCATGGTTGTGGGTGTTATTATCATGGTCGTGGTTATGATCATAGTCGTGGTTGCTACAACCATTGTCGTGGCAATAATCATGGTCGTGGTTGTTATAATCATGGTCGTGGTTGTTATAATCATGGTCGTGGTTGTAATAATCATAGTCTTGGTTTGTTATAATCGTGGTCGTCGTTGTTATAATCATGGTCGTGGTTGTTATAATCATGGATGTGGTTGTTATAATCATAGTCTTGGTTGTTATAATCATGGTCATGGTTGTTATAATCATGTACCTGGTTATTATAATCACAGTCGTGGTTGTTTAGGTCATAGTCGTGGTCTTTATAATCATGGTCGTGGTTGTTATAATCATAATCGTGGTTGTTATAATCATAGTGGTGGTTGTTATAATCATGGTCGTGGGTGATATAATCATATTCGTGGTAGTTATAAGCAGGGTAGTGGTTATAATCATGTGTGCGGTTGTTATAATCATAGTGGTGGTTGTTATAATCATAGTCGTGGGTGTTATAAACATGTTCATGGGTGATATAATCATAGTCGTGGTTGTTATAATCATGGTGGTGGTTGATATAATCATGGTCATGGTTGTTATAATCATGGTCGTGGTTATAATCATGGTCGTGATTGTCATAATCATAGTCGTGGTCATGATCATAGTCGTGGTTGTTATAATCATAGTCGTCGTTGTTATAATCATGTACCAGGTGTGGATGTTATATTCATAGACGTGGTTGTTATAATAATGGTCGTGGTTGTTATAATCATGTTCGTGGTTGTTATAATCATGGTTGTGTGTGTTATAATCATGGTCGTGGTTATGCTCATAGTCGTGGTTGCTATAACTATTGTCGTGGTTGTTATAATCATGGTCGTGGCTGTTATAATCATAGTCTTGGTTGTTATAATCATGGCCCTGGGTGTTATAATTATAGTCGTGGTTGTTATAATCATGGTCGTGGTTGTTATAATCATGGTCGAGGATGTTATAATCATAGTCGTGGTTGTTTTAGTCATAGTCGTGGTCATTATAATCATGGTCGCGGTTGTTATAATCATAGTCGTGGTCATGATCATAGTCGTGGTTGTTATAATCATAGTCGTGGTTGTTATAATCATGGTCGTGGTTGTTATTATCATGGTCGTGGTTGTTATAATCATGGTAGTGGTTGTTATAATTATAGTCGTGGTTGTTATAATCATGGTCGTGTTTGTTATAATCATGTACCTGGTGTGGTTATTATAATCATAGTCGTGGTTGTTATAATCATGGTCGTGTTTTTTATAATCATGTACCTGGTGTGGTTATTATAATCATAGTCGTGGTTGTTATAATCATGGTCGTGGTTGTTATAATCATGTTCGTGGTTGTTATAATCATGGTTGTGGGTGTTATAATCATGGTCGTGGTTATGATCATAGTCGTGGTTGCTATAACCATTGTCGTGGTTTTTATAATCATTGTCGTGGTTGTTACAATTATGGTCGTGGTTGTTATAATCATGGTCGTGGTTGTTATATTTATAGACGTGGTTGTTATAATAATGGTCGTGGTTGTTATAATCATGTTCGTGGTTGCTATAATCATGGTTGTGTGTGTTATAATCATGGTCGTGGTTATGCTCATAGTCGTGGTTGCTATAACTATTGTCGTGGTTTTTATAATCATGGTCGTGGCTGTTATAATCATAGTCTTGGTTGTTATAATCATGGTCGTGGGTGTTATAATCATAGTCGTGGTTGTTATAATCATGGTCGTGGTTGTTATAATCATGGTCGAGGTTGTTATAATCATATTCGTGGTTGTTTTAGTCATAGTCGTGGTCATTATAATCATGGTCGCGGTTGTTATAATCATAGTCGTGGTCATGATCATAGTAGTGGTTGTTATAATCATAGTCGTGGTTGTTATAATCATGGTCGTGGTTGTTATTATCATGGTCGTGGTTGTTATAATCATGGTAGTGGTTGTTATAATCATAGTCGTGGTTGTTATAATCATGGTCGTGTTTGTTATAATCATGTACCTGGTGTGGTTATTATAATCATAGTCGTGGTTGTTATAATCATGGTCGTGTTTGTTATAATCATGTACCTGGTGTTGTTATTATAATCATAGTCGTGGTTGTTATAGTCATGGTCGTGGTTGTTATAATCATGTTCGTGGTTGTTATAATCATGGTTGTGGGTGTTATAATCATGGTCGTGGTTATTATCATAGTCGTGGTTGCTATAACCATTGTCGTGGTTTGTATAATCATTGTCGTGGTTGTTACAATTATGGTCGTGGTTGTTATAATCATGGTCGTGGTTGTTATAATCATAGACTTGGTTTGTTATAATCATGGTCGTGGTTGTTATAATCTTGTACCTGGTTATTGTAATCATAGGTGTGGTTGTTATAATCATAGTCGTGGGTGTTATAATCATGGTCGTGGTTGTTATAATCATGGTCGTGGTTGTATTAATCATGGACGTGGTTGTTATAATCATAGTCCTGGGTGTTATAATCATGGTCGTGGTTGTTATAATCATGTACCTGGTTTTTATAATCATAGTCGTGGTTGTTTTAGTCATAGTCGTAGTCTTTATAATCATGGTTGTGGTTGTTATAATCATAATCGTGGTTGTTATAATCATAGTGGTGGTTATTATAATCATGGTCGTGGGTGATATAATCATATTCTTTGTTGTTATACGCATGGTTGTGGTTACAATAATGTTTGCGGTTGTTATAATCATGGTGGTGGTTGTTGTAATCATGGTCGTGGTTGTTATAATCATGGTCGTGGTTGTTATAATCATGATCGTGATTATAATCATGGTCGTGGTTGTTATAATCATAGTCGTGGTCATGATCATAGTCGTGGTTGTTATAATCATAGTCGTCGTTGTTATAATCATGTTCGTGGTTGTTATAATCATGGTTGTGTGTGTTATAATCATAGTCGTGGTTATGTTCATAGTCGTGGTTGCTATAACTATTGTCGTGGTTGTTATAATCATGGTTGTGGCTTTTATAATCATAGTCTTGGTTGTTATAATCATGGTCGTGGGTGTTATAATCGTAGTTGTGGTTGTTGTAATCATGGTCGTGGTTGTTATAATCATGGTCGTGGTTGTTATAATCATAGTCGTGGTTATTTTAGTCATAGTCGTGGTCTTTATAATCATGGTCGCGGTTGTTATAATCATAGTCGTGGTCATGATCATAGTCGTGGTTGTTATAATCATAGTCGTGGTTGTTATAATCATGGTCGTGGTTGTTATAATCATGGCCGTGGTTGTTATAATCATGGTAGCGGTTCTTATAATCATAGTCGTGGTTGTTATAATCATGGTCGTGTTTGTTATAATCATGTACCTGGTGTGGTTATTATAATCATAGTCGTGGTTGTTATAATCATGGTCGTGGTTGTTATAATCATGGTCGTGGTAGTTATAATCATGTACCTGGTGTGGTTATTATAATCATAGTCGTGGTTGTTATAATCATGGTAGTGGTTGTTATAATCATAGTCGTGGTTGTTATAATCATGGTCGTGGTTGTTATAATCATGTACCTGGTGTGGTTATTATAATCATAGTCGTGGTTGTTATAATCATGGTTGTGGGTGTTATAATCATGGGCGTGGTTATGATCATAGTCGTGGGTGCTATAACCATTGTCGTGGTTGTTATAATCATGGTCGTGGTTGTTATAATATGTTCGTGGTTTTTATAACCATGGTTGTGGGTGTTATTATCATGGTCGTGGTTATGATCATAGTCGTGGTTGCTATAACCATTGTCGTGGCAATAATCATGGTCGTGGTTGTTATAATCATGGTCGTGGTTGTTATAATCATGGTCGTGGTTGTAATAATCATAGTCTTGGTTTGTTATAATCGTGGTCGTGGTTGTTATAATCATGGTCGTGGTCGTGGTCTCAGAGAAACTGCAGACATAGCAACAGCTGCCTGGATTGACGGTGGTTTGATAACACCTGATGAAGTTCACCTGGTGATAGATCATAACAAAGTAAGGAGAGCTCAGGAGAAACTTGTCAGTAACCTAGAAGAGGAGTTTGATAAGGGGATAAGGGAAAATGGAATCAATTGTTTGTTCTTTGATGGGAGAAGGGCTGACACTAAAGTGTTCATGAAAGTTGGAGATTCTGACAAGTTGTTCCCTGCCATGGTGAAGGAGGAACACTACTCCTGCTGCAGTCAACCAGGAGGGAAGTATTTGTGGCCTTTCACTCCAGAGAAAGATGACATCAGGAAACCAGCTGAGATAGTGGCAGATAACATTGTGAACTGGCTCAGAGAGAGGAACGTAGACCAGACCCTGCAGGCCATTGGAGGGGACAGCACCAACACGAACACAGGGTGGCAAGGGGGGGTCATACAGTGGATAGAGCGGAAGATTGGGAGGAAGCCGGTCTGGATTGCTTGTGACCTCCACACCAATGAGTTGCCACTCAGACATCTGATCCAGGAGCTGGATGGCAAGACTCTTTCAAACAACAGATGGTCTGGTCCTCTTGGCAAGATGCTGGACTCTGCCACTGAGTTAGAAATAAATCCGAGCTTTGAAAAAATCTGAGTACTGACCAGTACTATGGTTACATGATTTGCAGTGCCATCAAAACTGGGGTCATGCCTGATAGACTTGCTTACCTGCATATAGGTCCAGTCTCACATTCTAGGTGGCTCACAACGGCTCTCAGGTTCTGCAGAATTTGGGTCGCTCATCATAAACTGAAAGGGAACCAGCTTCACAACCTGAGACGTATTGTCCAATTCATCGTGAGTGTCTACTTGCCAAATTGGTTCAACACCAAGGTCAAGTCATCGTTCTCCGAAGGTCCGAGGCATGTTCTCTTCCAGCTTGAGCTCCTGAGGAGTCAGCCAAGGAAGGTTGTTCAGATTGTGGAGCAGACTGTGAGGAGATCTTCCTGGTATGCTCATCCCGAGGCAGTTCTGTAGACAATGCTCTGCAATGAGGATGAGGAGGAGAGAAGAGTGGCAGTCAAAAAGATCTTGGATATGAGACTTATGAGAGGATCTGGGCATGACGAATCAGTTGGTGACGATTCCTTCAGGGTCAGGAAGACTCCTGAAGTCAATCTAGGTGCCAAGACCCTCACTGATCTCATAGATCTGGATAACATCCAGGCTGGCAGTGAGCCCCCTCTTACCTGCAGCCTCACCAATGTTCAAGTCAGAGCTTTCCTGGACAACCCCATGCATGTCCCTGCCTGGCCCTCGCACACCCAGAGTATAGAGCGTTGTGTACAGCAGGTGAGCGAGGCCAGCAGTCACGTGTACAGCCAGGAGAGGAGGGAAGGCTACATCCGAGCTCAGGTGGTCAGCAGGGATGTGATGAGTAGAAACAGAAGCAAGAAAGACATGTTCTCTATGGTGTGCAGCAACACCGGGTCGTAGTAGTAAAACTGGTTTTTGTATTTGATGATTTTGTTTTCTAAAGGAATATTAAATTTAATAAATGTGTCAAGATCATTCGTTTCACTATTCTGGATCATTTTCATCCTAATAAGATAACCTGATACATTTACTTTACTTTAAATACGCTATTTAGTGGTGTTGGTAAAAGGGTGGGAATACTGAATTTTCTTAAGATTTCGAGTTAAAATTTACCTAGCAAAAAATGAAAACTTTTCAAATCTGAAGATATCATATGATTCTGCACATAGAACCACGACCATTAATATAAGTGAATAGATATGTAAATACCAAGATATGTGAACACGCCTGACGCCAAGACTCTGTTACCATTCATTGTACCATTTACTCACATGTCTGTATTACTACATATTATTATAGCATGTCTGATATCTTTGCTTATGTCTAATGCCTATGTTCACTTACCATGTACCGATGTACTATGTCTGTACCGCGCTAGTCGAGTAACTAGAAGACCTCATTTATTGTCCTAGTAATGTCTAGCAACTCTCCTTGCCTAGCTAGCTAATTTCCCTCAGATCGGCTTCGGCCTGCCTACGACACGGAGTCCCTTGTGCTCGCTTCTGTATCGGTCGCCTATCCCGCCAAGTCTTGTACTACTTATTGAATACATCTACTGCTCGTGCTCTGGAGTTTGAAGAACCTTGTCTAGGATTTCATCCCACCACAATAAAAACCACGAATATGATTATATCACCCACGACCATGATTATAACAACCACGACCTTGATTATAGCACCCACAACCATGATTATAACCCCTACGACTATGATCATAACAACCACGACTATGTTTATATCACCCACGACCATGACTATAAAAACAACGATTATGATTATAACAACCACGGAAATGATTATAACCACGACCATGATTATAACAACCACGACCTTGATTATAGCACTCACGACCATGATTATGACAACCACGACTATGATTATTTAAACATGACCATGATCATAACCACAACTATAATTATAACAACCACGACTATGATTATAACAACAACGACTATAATTATTACAACCACGACTATGATTATAACAACCACGACCATGATTATAACAACCACGACTATGATAATAACAACCACGACCATGATCATAACCACGACTATGATTATAACAACCACCACCATGATTATAACAACCACGACAATGATTATATCAAAGAAAACCATGATTATAACAACCACGACCATGATTATAATAACCACGGCCATGATTATAAAAACCACGACTATGATTATAACAACCACGACCTTGATTATAGCACCCACGACAATGATTATAACAACCACAACCATGATTATATCAACCACGACCTTGATTATAGCACCCACGACCATGATTATAACAACCACAACTATGATTATATCGCCCACGACCATGATAATAACACCTACGACTATGATCATAACAACCACGACAATGATTATAACAACCACAACCATGATTATAACAACCACGACCATGGTTATAACAACCACAACTATGATTATACCACCCACTAACATGATTATAAACACCACGACTTTGATTATAACAACCACGACCATTAATATAAGTGAATAGATATGTAAATACCAAGATATGTGAACACGCCTGACGCCAAGACTCTGTTACCATTCATTGTACCATTTATTCACATGTCTGTATTACTACATATTATTATAGCATGTCCGATATCTTTGCTTATGTCTAATGCCTATGTTCACTTACCATGTACCGATGTACTATGTCTGTACCGCGCTAGTCGAGTAACTAGAAGACCTCATTTATTGTCCTAGTAATGTCTAGCAACTCTCCATGCCTAGCTAGCTAATTTCCCTCAGATCGGCTTCGGCCTGCCTACGACACGGAGTCCCTTGTGCTCGCTTCTGTATCGGTCGGCTATCCCGCCAAGTCTTGTACTACTTATTGAATACATCTACTGCTCGTGCTCTGGAGTTTGAAGAACCTTGTCTAGGATTTCATCCCACCACAATAAAAACCACGAATATGATTATATCACCCACGACCATGATTATAACAACCACGAATATGATTATAACAACCACGACCATGATTATAACAACCACGACCATGATTATTTAAACACGACCATGATCATAACCACAACTATAATTATAACAACCACGACTATGATTATAACAACCATGACCTTGATTATAGCACACCACGACCATGATTATAACAACCACAACCATGATTATAACAACCACGACCTTGATTATAGCACCCACGACCATGATTATAAAAACCACGACAATGATTATAACAACCACGACCTTGATTATAGCACCCACGACCATGATTATAACAACCACAACCATGATTATATCACCCACGACCATGATAATAACACCTACGATTATGATCATAACAACCACGACAATGATTATAACAACCACGACCATGATTATAACAACCACGACCTTGATTATAGCACCCACGACCATGATTATAACAACCACAACCATGATTATAACAACCACGACCATGATTATAACAACCACGACCATGATTATAACAACCACGACAATGGCTATAACTACCATAACTATGATTATATCACCCACTAACATGATTATAAACACCACGACTATAATTATAACAACCGCGACCATGATTATATCTACCACGACCATTATTATAAAAACCACGACTATGATTATATCACCCACGACCATGATGATAACAACCACGACTATGATTATATCACCCACGACCATGATTATAACAACCACGAACATGATTATAAAGACCACGACTATGACTAAAACAACCACGAGTATGATTATAACAAGCACGACCATGATTATAACAACCACGACTATGATTATTTAAACACGACCATGATCATAAACACAACCATAATTATAGCAACCACGACTATGATTATAACAACCACGACTATATTTATAACAACCACGACTATGATTATAACAACCACGACCATGATTATAACAACCACGACCACGACCATGATCATAACCGACTATGATTATAACAACCATGATTACAACAACCACCATGATCACATGACTGATTATAACAACCACGATTATAACAACTGATTATAACAACCACGACCAATGGACTCAACACACCATGATTATAACAACCACGCCAATGATTATTTCAAACAAAACCATGATTATAACAACCACGACCATGATTATAACAACCACGACCAAGATTATAACAACCACGACCATGATTATAACAACCACGACTATGATAATAACAACCACGACCATGATCATAACCACGACTATGATTATAACAAGCACGACCATGATTATAACAACCACGACAATGATTATTTCAAACAAAACCATGATTATAACAACCACGACCATGATTATAACAACCACGACCATGATTATAACAACCACGACCATGATTATAACAACCACGACCATGATTATAACTACCACGAATTTGATTATAATAACCACGACCATGATTTTAAAAACCACGACTATGATTAAAACAACCACGACGTTGATTATAGCACCCACGACCATGATTGTAACAACCACAACTATGATTATATCACCCACGACCATGATAATAACACCTACGACTATGATCATATCAACCACGACAATGATTATAACAACCACGACCATGAATATAACAACCACGACCTTGATTATAGCACCCACGACCATGATTATAACAACCACAACCATGATTATAACAACCACGACCATGATTATAACAACCACGACCATGATTATGACAACCACGACCATGATTATAACTACCACGACTATGAATATAACAACCACGACCATGATTATATCAACCACGACCATGATTATATCAACAACGACTTTGATTATACCAACCATGACCATGATTATAACAACCACGACTATGATTTTAACACCTACGACCATGATTATAACAACCACGATAATGATTATAACAACCACGACCATGATTATAACAACCACGACCTTGATTATAGCACCCACGACCATGATTATAACAACCGACCAATATTATTTCAAAAACCATGATTATAACAACCACGACCATGATTATAGCAACCGACCATGATTATAACCGACGATGATTATAACAACCACGAATTTGATTATAATAACCACGACCATGATTTTAAAAACCACGACTATGATTATAACAACCACGACGTTGATTATTACGACCATGATTATAACAACCACAACTATTATATCGCACCATGATAATAACACCTCGACTATGATCATATCAACCACGACAATGATTATAACAACCCGACCATGATTATAACAACCACGACCATTATAGCACCCGACCATGATTATAACAACCACAACCATGATTATAACAACCACGACCATGATTATAACAACCACGACCATGATTATAACAACCACGACCATGATTATAACTACCACGACTATGAATATAACAACCACGACCATGATTATATCAACCACGACCAAGATTATATCAACAACGACTTTGATTATACCAACCATGACCATGATTATAACAACCACGACTATGATTTTAACACCTACAACCATGATTATAATGTAATGAGACAAATCTCACAAGAAGAAGATTACATATAGGTAGAATATTGATAGTATAAGAGTATAAAAGAAAGGAAGATTTTGGTAGCGTGGCCTTGATAGTTATTTACACTTATCTTATCTATTACGTCAGTACACATCTATTACGTCTTAAGGGCGACTTCTCAAACACTGCTTCGTTACAACTCTTTATTAATTACGAACATGACATGGACACATTAATAACACCTTCTATTGAAGTTACTAGGACATTATGTTTACGTTACTAGGACATCATATTACGTTACTAGACACTCTGATTCTCGTACACGAACATGAAATGAATACACTTCCCACGTAAGTAACTCATCCCATGGAAAGCTCTGACAAACACTCACGTGACCTAGGGGAGGCCTAGCAGGTAGTCCTGGGTTGTCTCTATGGGAGACTGCTTAGCTGGGTGCCGGAGGGAAGTCTCGGTCCTGACCGGAGGCGACCGGAGGCGGCTTGCCTCCGGCCCCTGACTTCTCTAGCAGGACTCGGGACGTGGTAGCTGGCCCTTCTTGGTTACAAGACACACTCTCTCTCTGTCCCTCTCTCTCTCTCTCTCTGGGGAGAGGGAGGACTACGACGTCCTATATATTGGGAGGCGAGCCGTCAGGTTGAGCTGATCGGGGGGGGGGCGGCGAAGGGTCTCCTTACATTTGCCCTCGCTAATGTAGGGTCAGGTCTGGACTTCTTCTGCGGTGTAGGTTATTGTGTATATTGGGAGAGAGTCGGCCGGTGCCTTCTTACATGTGTGACATGGGAGGGGAGCCAGTTGATTTATAACCCTTGGTCAGCCGTGAGGTTACCCTTACACTTTTGACCCCCCTAATGTCGGGTCAAGTCTGGACTGTTTCTGAGATATAAGCTGTGGTCTGACAACCCATCACTACACCTCCCGCCAAGACCAAAGCTTTCATGCTCAGAGAATTGATGACACATTTAAAGTAGACAGTAACATCATGTGCAGTATCTAATATAGTCCCTGAGGCGATAATGCATCCTTACATTTTACAAATTATAACCCTAGAGATGTATGTTTTTCTACTGGCATAGTTTGATCTGACAAAGCTTACTATAATAACAACCACGACCATGATTATAACAACCACGACTACGATTATATCACCCACGACCATTACTATAAAAACCGCAATTATGATTAAAACAACCACGACTATGATTATATTAACCACGACCATGATTATAACAACAACGACTTTGATTATACCAACCTTGACCATGATTATAACAACCACGACTATTATTTTAACAACCACGACCATGATTATAACAACCACGAACATGATTATAACAACGACGACGATGATTATATCACCTACTACCATGATTATAACACCTACGACCATGATTGTAACAACCACGACCATGATTATAATAACCACGACTACGATTATATCACCCATGACCATGACTATAAAAACCACAATTATGATTATAACAACCACGTTTATGATTATAGCAACCACTGAGTGAAAATCTTGGGATTGATGGAATTTGGATCGGGGATGTGGATGGAGTTGCTATTATGGGTAGATGATCACTGGTTGTTGTGGGTCCAGCTCTTAGATGTACGTTTAGATGGTGGTGCCTATTGGTTAAAACAATGTCTGGTTTCCCAGAGTTACCGGCTGATGCGTAAGTTTCGAAGTCGGGCCCGAGGTGTACTATTGTCCCGTGTTCGATTAGAGCATGGAGGATTTTTCCTCCTGGGTTTCTAATATTGTGTCCTAAGGTTGTGTGTTTAGCACTGAGGTCTCCTATGAAGTATGTTGGATTGTTTTGCCTCATTAGTTTTAAAATGTCCCCTGTAGGGAATATTGGCCTTTTGAATGTTAGATATGAAGTTCCAATAGTTATTGGGCCTCTTGTTGTATTTATTTCGGCTGCAAGAAAGTTACTTTGAAAGTTGTCAATGATTTTGTATTGTATGTTGCGTTTTATAGCTATTGCTATTCCGTCATGTGGGTCGTCGTGTATGTTCATTTGATGTGCATGGTAGTTAAAGATCTTGATTTTGTCACTGTTTTTCCGACCATGTGTGTTGATAAGGATGATGTCTGGGTATATTGTGCTGTATATGTTAGTAAGTTCTATTTTCCTCGCCAGAGTCCAGGCAAGGACGTTGTGTTGAATTATCTTTAATGACTTGTTTTGAATAGACGTGGAACCCGAGAACTTGGTGTAGGGTGTTTGCTGGCTCGTGTATCTCCTGACGAGTGTCTATTCCTTTCCTCCTTTAATCCCGTTCTGATTTTCTTAAACTTAGTTATGTCTACTTTTTCAATTTTGTTATATTTGGTGCTTATTAGTCCTGGATTTATCAACTGGTCTATGTAGGATTCTTCTGCCCTGACATCTTCGTAGGTGAATTTGACTGTGCCTTCCTTGATTTCCTGCAGAAGTCTATCATTTGTTATTGTAGGTGGTGTGTTGACTGAGTAGAAGCGGATACCGATCTCATTTCCTAGGTCTGCTGGCTGCACATCGCTTGGTGAAGATGGGGGGGGGGCACGATGGCCAGAATGAGATTCTTTTCTTGTTTTCGCTTTGGTTGGGTCAGCTTTTGCAGGTTGTGGTTTCTCTGTTTGCTGAGTTGTGGGATCTGATGATTTGTGGTGTGGCGTAACTGGTTAGCTGATAGGGTCTATTTCCATGACGTTTTCTTCTGTGACTAGTTTGGTTGTGTGCTCCTGTGGTTTGGTTATTCCTAGGCTATTTTCGGTGACAATTTTAAATATTTCTGTTGAGGGGGCGTCGTCTGGGAATTTCACCTCCGGCAGATTATTTGCAGCAAACATTTCCCTGATCGTTTTTCCAAAGGATCCTGGTTTTGCGATGTTGTTGATGTGTGCATGAATAATACTAGTTGAATTGTGAATGGTAATCCTTCGCTCAGATTAAGGTATGTAGGTTGCATGAGGGGAATTTCTTTGGTTTTCTTCAGGACTTTGGAGGTGGTATCTTGCAGCTTTGCAATTGCTGCGTATGTCTTGTTAGGGTCTGTTTCTATCTTCTTATTTGCCTTTTCTTTTTCTCTCAGATTCCTAATTATTTCTTTCCTTATGAAAAAGCGTGCTGCTAGTGTTCGTGGTCCCCATTGCAGTTCAGGCATTTGGGGTTATCTTTATTGCTACATTCTCTGAATGTGTGGCCCTCTGCTGCGCATTCGGAGCTTGCCTCGCAAGCGAGATGTTACGGGTTCGATTCCCGGGCCGGTGGAAGTTACTTGGACTTACTTCTTAGCCCCCATTAGTCCCTGTTCACCTAGCAGTAAAGTAGGTACCTGTTGTAAGTCGAAAGTTGCGAATTCGTATTCAGGGAAAGTTGTTGGAGCTTCCAATAACTTGATGACATAAACCACTGACTCTTCAGGCTTCTACGCCCTTGACTCTTCAGGCTTCTGCGCCCTTAACTCATGAGACATAAAGGCAAACATGAACTTAGCATGCTTTTCTGTTGGGCGCTGTAAATGCTTCTGCGTTTCACCTTACACAAGGATGTAGGGGAGTGCCCAATAAAAAAAAAAAAAATAAATAAAAAAAAAAATTAAAAAAATAGAAGTATGCCCAGTTCCTCCATGCGTTTTTCGGATACGCCCCCCTGGAGGGAGCATACCCGTATCCTGTTTCCAGTTGTCCTAGTCATTTGCGTTGGTCGTTCTCCGTGGCATCAGTCTTCTTGTGATTTGACGAAAGTTACAGGCACCCTACCTATTCCGGGCGAGCAACCTAAACACAGGAATTACAGCACTCCCCACCGCCACTTGCTGGTCGAGTGGTCGTGGAGTGGTTCCTGTGTCACTCACCCAGAAGCCCCGTTAGGGGAACCTATTTCCCTATTGTTGATAAGAGCTCACTTATAGGCGTGAGCTTTAAAGTGTACCTATTCAGGGAAGGGGGGTGGAGGATTAATGATTGCGACCCCTTCCTAGGTGGACCCGCACGATCACGGTTACCCAGGAAGGCTCGGCGGAGGGATGGGTTCTGCTCCTACCCCCTTTCGTATTCACAATCTCCTACAGTGGAGGTGAACAGTTACAGGGGGGACCCAAGGACGAATACATCTCTAGGGTGCAGGTCCTCAGGCCAGAGCGAAAAAGAAGGAAGATCAAAGATAAGCAGCCACTGGTGCAAGTAACACCAGTGTGATCGCGGCCCAGGCCCGCTGCAGAAAACCGTTACAGATCTCCCAATCAGGGCCGCCTCTGATCAGGAGTAACCCCTGATCAGTGGGGAGGCACAGAAAAGGCGTTGTCTGGAACGAGCTTCCCGGGTGTGTAGGTAATGGTGGTGAGGTGGTCGTTTTCGTTCGGGTCGTCAACGGTTAGAGACAGGCTGGCAGGCTTTAGCAGTGAAGGGTCAGAAGAGAGGTCCTTTCACGGCGAAGGCTGGCTGGCGAGTGTGTAAGTGTTTCTGGTGGACTTCAAGGTTGTTGTTGTTGTTGAGATTATCGGACCGTAGTCCGACATGGGCCTTTGCCTATAGGCGGCCCGTTTGGTGGTTGCGGCTGGAGCTTCTGGAGCAGCCAGACCGGAGTGGGATTGGAGGTGGTCCTACCTGCAGATTTGGAAGGATACTGCAGGTTGCAAGTGTGAGCGGACCCCCGATCAGTGGACGCTTACCACCAACCCCCACTCTTGGACGTGGTCAGTTTCGGAGTGGCGCGCCCCCCGAATTGGGGTCCGCACTTGCTGGGAGAGGATACTTTTCTAAGCTATCTGGGTGGTGGGTATCGTGTGATGACCCGGAGAAGGTGGTGAATGTGGTTTGTTTGGGCCTTTCGAGTTAGAGTGGCCGCTGGTGTTGTGTGTGCTTCTTGGAAGTTTTGAGTTCTGTTTGGGAGACTTTCTGTGACTTCGCAGTCGAGGAGATAGTGTTGAAGTGGGTTGGCTGCTGGCTCCTGACAGTCGGTGCATTCCATGACGTCATTTCCGATCATCTGCCAGGAGCACTTGTACCCTAGTCGTCGTCGATGAAGGCTAACTTGGGTTTGTCTTGGTGTTTTCTTGTCCGCGAAAGGTGGTTCCCCTTTTGTAGCCGCCAGGTACCATTTGTCTGATTGGGAACCAGCGTTGAATGCGTGAAGGAAGCTCTTTTGGATGTGGAGTTTGCTAGTCTTTCTGAGGTGATTCTTGATCTGTTGCACGCTTGCTGGAACTTGAATGTGTACGCTACTAGAACGTGTGGCTGCCTTGGCTGCTTCGTCTGCCACGTCGTTTCACGGCGTTTCACCAAGCGGCAGAAGAGGCTATCCCAAAAACAAAACCCACATCAAGACAGTACAAGGATTACTGGTACTACTGTCCCAGGGTGAAAGAACTCAACCACAGAGTGAACATGGCCCGAAGAAACTACAGGAGACATCCCACGGAAACAAACAGACATATCCTGCAAGTCATTGTTAAGGATACCAGGGAAGAGAAGGAAGAAATAAAAAGCGTAAGCCGGCTCAAGTGGTGCTCCGAACTGAACAAGCACACCTCCCTCGGCAAAATGTGGGCCCAGATCCGAAGGGCATATGGGATGGCAACACCACCATCACCAACCCATCCCAACCCAGAAGAGGAAGCCGAGAGACTTGCAAAACTGTTCTCTGACCGAGCAGCAACGAAAAACCTCCCGAGACAGGCGGAGGAGACACAACGGAGTATGCGACAGGTCAGACTCCAGATGATTGATGGGGCCTGCAACAGTGAAGATGACACCGATAGACCTTTCAACCAGCAAGAACTCCAGAAGTCGATAAAACGAAGCAAGGACACAGCACCAGGGGCCGACAGGATAACCTTTGCTACAAGTCATCAATGCTTCGTGGACAGCACAAAGACTTCCACCGGATTGGAAGAAGGCAGATATACAGCCCATTCTAAAGCCCAGAGAACTAGACAAACAGAGACCCATCTCCCTTCTCAGCTGCATAGCGAAGACGGGAGAAAGAATGGCTCTCAATCGACTCAAGTGGAAAGTAGGCAGCCCACACCCTCACATTTTTGCTTACACTGAGAACACCGGCACAGGCAACAACATCGCCGAGATACTCAGCACAGTGGACAATAAACCAGCTTTGGTGGTCTTCCTCGACCTGGAGAAGGCCTTCGAACTCAGCTGCTGTTCCTCATTGCCTGAATTGCTCCGCTACAAACTTAAAGGTAAATGGAAGACGAATCCCAGGCCTTATTGATTCGGCAAGTTCTGAGAGTTTCATTGACAAAAGAGTGGCCCATCGGCTTAAGCTCCATGTCAAACCCCTTTCCCAACGTATAACCCTGGCAATGTCTTCTTCAACGGCTTCTGTGATAGGTTAATGTACGGTGGATATCTTTATGAATGACAGTCATTATCCAAACACGTCTGGGCGTCATTGAGAATCTTTGTGGTGATTTTATTCTTGGCATAGATTTCCCAAAACAACACTCTTCAGTTACCATATAGTATGGAGGACCCAGACCTGAGATCAAGATTTCCAACATTGGTAACAAGCCTGTATATAGCCTGGCATCAGCAGGTATGTCAGAACCACTGTTATTTGCAAACATGCGAGGAGATGCAAAGCCGATAGCCACCAATTCTAGGAAGTTTAGCCCTGATGACCAAAAGTTCATTACCAAAGAAATACAACGCTTACTGTCCGAAGGCACCATACCATCAAATACATCACCTTGGCAGGCACAGGTGGTGATTGCAAGAGATGATTCAGGCTGTCACAGAAAACGAATGTGCATCGACTACTCCTCTACGGTGAACATTTACACCAATCTCGACGCATATCCATTGCCAAACATTGAAACCATGGTCAACACTCTTGCTAAGTACCACGTGCTCTCAACATTTGATCTAAAGAGTGCATACCATCAACTATGCATAAGCGAGTCTGATAAACCCTTTACAGCATTTGAAGCAAATGGCAGACTGTATCAATTCACACGTGTACCATTTGGTGTCACTAATGGTGATGATGTTTTTCAAAGTGCCATAGACATGTTTGTGGAGGAGGAGAATCTATGTGACACATTTCCCTACCTTGACAATGTTACCATAGGTGGTCGGGATCAGAAACAACATGATGCAAATCTTGAGAAATTTCTTGCTGCTGCTGAGGAAAGGAAGCTGACATTCAATACATCCAAATCTACAATATCAGCAACATCGATCAATCTTCTGGGTTATCAGCTTGGAAATGGTCAAATCAAACCAGATCCAGAAGGGATAAAATCGCTGCAAGAACACTCACAGATCGGCTCTTCAACATGTACTTGGTATGTTTGCTTATTATGCTAAGTGGATCCCGGAGTTTTCAGACAAGGCACGGCCTCTCTACAAGGCTAAATCATTTCCTCTGGACCGTGAAGCGCTCACAGCTTTTGGTGACTTGAAGAAACTGCTTGGGGAAGCTGCCCTAAATAGCATTGACCATGCCATCCCTTTTGTTGTGGAGTGTGATGCGTCGGATGTGGCCGTGTCTGCTACTTTGAGTCAAGCTGGCTGGCCAGTAGCCTTCATGTCTCGGATGTTATCTGGCAGTAAGATTCACTATCCTCCTGTTGAGAAGAAGGCGACTGCTATAATTGAAGTCGTGAGAAAGTGGTCTCACCTGTTGTTGGGACGGCACTTTACCATTGTTTCTGACCAGCTATCAGTTGCATTTATGCTGGACAGTCATAAAAGGACTAAAGTGAAGAATAACAAGATACAAGGGTGGCTTGTTTCAGCTATTCCATTTGGTATGGGCCAGGTAGAGACAACGTTGCTCCGGACACTTTCACCCGAGCGTTCTGTGGAGCCATCTCATCGTCAAACCTCGCTGTCATCCATGAAGTTCTCTGCCACCCTAGGGTTATCAGAATTCTTCATTTTGTCCGGGCAAAGAACCTCCAATTTTCTACGGAGGATGTGAAAAAGGTCTGTTCAACTTGTCGTGTATGTGCTGAAATCAAGCCAACATTTCACAGGACGGGGGGCGCTGGTGGAGCGGTACCGCTCTTGCCTCGCAAGCAAGATGTCACGGGTTCGATTCCCGGGCTGGCGGAAGTTGTTTGGACACTCTTCCTAGTCTCCCTGGTCCCTGTTCACCTAGCAGCAAAGTAGGTACCTGCTGTAAATCGAAAGTTGCGAATTCGTATTCAGGGACGAGTTGTTGGAGCTTCCAATAACTTGCTTAGACATAAAACCATTGACTCTTCAGGCTTCTACGCCCTTGACTCTTCAGGCTTCTACGCCCTTGACTCTTCAGGCTTCTACGCCCTTAACTTATGAGACATAAGGCAAGCAAGAACTTAGCATGCTTCCCTGTTGGGCGCTGTAAACGCTTCTGCGTTTCACCTTACACAAGGATGTAGGGGGGTGCCCCCCCCCCCAAAAAAAAAAAATCACAGGTCTACTGAAAATACCCTTATCAAAGCTACTCAACCAATGGATAGACTGAGCACTGTCTTCAAAGGTCCTCTTCCATCACGCACGAGAAACTCATATCTCTTCACTGCTGTGGATGAATATTTCAGATTTCCCTTTGCTATTCCATGTGCTGACTTAACATCCTCAACTTTCATCAGATGTCTGGACACCATCTTCTCGCTTTGTCCACTCTGTTCGAGGAAGTGCATTTATGTCTCGTGAAGTGAAAACTCATCTCGCTAGTCGTGGAGTGGCGTCCAGCAAAACTACACCTTACCACCCAACAGGAAACAGTCAAATAGAACGGTACAATGGCATAATATGGAAGTCCATATGTTTAGCTGCCAAATTTCGAGATTTTCCGGATACTGAATGGGAGGCTCTCCTACCTGAAGCACTTCACTCCATTAGATCATTGCTCTCAAAAGCCATCAACGTGACTCCACATGAGAGGTTTTTCAATTGTCCGAGACGATCTTGTCAGGGTACAACCTGCCAACATGGCTAACGACTCCAAGTCCTGTCTTCTTACGCCGATTCGTCCGCTCAAGCAAATATGACCCTCTCGTTGATGAGGTGGAGATTCTCGAGGCTAACCCAACGCATGCACACATCAAGTATCCAGATGGACGTGAATCTTCAGTTTCCCTCCGTGATCTTGCTCCATGCCCTGGTGGAACCTCATCCTTTGACATCTCTGCCAGACCAACCTCACCTTCAGTGGAGCCAGAAACATAGGAAAATGGTGAAGGAGTTGCTGCAGAGGGAGATACCGGGATGACATTGCTGAATCCTAGTATCATGCAGGAGTTACCTCTTCGTCGTTTTACTCGGCAGCAAAGAGAACCCCAGCGATACGGCTATGATGTTTGATTGAATTTGTTGGCAGGGGTGCTTGTCATATTATGGAATAAATTATGTTTGTGTTTACGTTTTAATCTAAATATTCTCTTGTTCTAATTGGGTTTTGTTTTGTTCTGTTGCAGAGGTATATGGATTTATGAGTTGAATAAGCCTTGATTACTGAAGGTGTTTGATCTCATACAACAAGAGTCAAGGAAATTACAAATATAATGGCAAGTATGATGAATCCAGATAGGATTACTCCGGAAGATAAATAAAAAGGAAGATAATCCTGTAATGCAGAAAACTGTGTTTCATTAATGTAAGACAGAAGTTTAAACATATCAGAGACAATGTGAACGCTGCTGAAATGAATATTTAGTAAAAATTATATGGGTACTTGTTCAGAAGCAATGTTTGATACAAATGCAAGATGATGGCGAATAGGCAAGGTTGTGATTGCATTACTGCTGAGCTCACAATAATCTGGTGCTATATGATAACCTTCTACCACTAAATGTTTACCTACACCCTGACATATGAGTATTACACTGGTTTTGTTTGGAAAATAAAAATATTACACATTATTGACATGCACGTGAATCAATAACCTGTGAGGTAATGGAGTGTATTCACATTGCTGCACAGCTGTAGAAGCATTAATTTGTACTATAGCTAGCTCACAAGTAGCTTCTGCAGCCCGTATGAAAGGGAAAGCATAAGCAGGACATACAGGTAAGTGTATGTTGACTTACAATGATTTAGGACTTCATGCTTAGTCACAGCAACTAACGAAAAATCTTCTGAAACCACTATTAGGTTAGTTTCTCTGTTAAGAAACAAAAGGTCGTCATTCGCCTTCAATGGAAATGGTTCTAAATGCTTTGCATTAAACTTCTTTTGTGATTTTAGTGTAATGTGTTTTACTATTTCCTCATGCGTTAAGGATACCTCCAATAACGGGTAATAATATTTCACGTCATGCTCCTGAAAGATAGGAGTTAGATAATAGTCAGCTTCAGCTATATGTAAAGCGGCAATCGGTTGAACAACCGCAACAACTGCATCTATACGACCTAAACCTGCATTCACTAAATCAGCTATGAGCCTATCATTGGTAACTGTGACACCTTGCACAGAGGCTTCAGTTGCATGCATATATTCTGTCTAGCAGAGCAGCCATTCTAGTGTATGTGCTGACCGTGTGAATCCCTGGTTAACACGTGTTAGTTGATTAGTTTTGTCAACAATGGCATTCATCTGAGAGTTCAGAGTTTTTTATGTCTTGTAGGACTGTGCAATGGCCCTATTCTGTTTCATGACCGCTTCTGAAACTGCGTTCATTCGTTTCCCTAGTTTAACTACACCTTTGGTGGTTGCCGTACCAAACAGGGTGTTACTTATTAAACCATCAAAACTTAATAGACCCCGTTTTTGACGCCGATGAGAATGTACATTCTTCCCGATGTCTTCAGGAGATATAGGTAGCTTTCTCTCGAAGTTCCTTACGGGATTGAGTAGACTATTCATACGGTCGTTCTGCTGGGGATGTGGCTGTTACCACTGCGATCCATGCCAACAGGAGTAGCGATATCCAAGCCATACCTGAAAGGGGCGAGGATAATCAATGTATTTTATTTGCTGATCGCAGTTTTTGACGATATGTATTGTCTATTGTTGTACCGTGTTGAGCAAGTGTCGTAGTAGAAGTAGGATGTAATTGACTGACATTAGGGGTCCCTACTAAGTCTCTGTTGATTTTTTCATTTTATCTACATGTACTATGTCTGCGACTTTTGTCGTTGGCTCAACGACTTGAATTTGTTTCCTTGTTCTTTCGCTTTAATCAGTTGAATTTAGGCGAAAGTTTTGATATGCGTTCCTGAGCTTTTATCATTACTGCGTCTCCTGTTTCTAGAGTTAAAGGCTTAACGTTTTTATGTTGCTTACACATCATTTCAGCACGTGAGGATGCCAAATGTTTTCGTACTTCCCCATAGATGCTTGTGAAAGCATTGATTTGCTATTTGATATAATCATCCATGATGTGCAGAGGTTGTGGGGATCCTGCTAGTTGATCATAGGGCAAGTACTTATCGGTTCCATAAATTATGTAGTATGGCGATTTGCTTGTAAATTTATTGACAGATCCATCGATGGATGCTGTTACTTGTGAAAGTCAGTCATCCCAGGAACTGTACATCGGATTCACCACGTGTTAGAGAATCTCAAGAATTTTACGATTTGTACGGTCGACTAACCCATTTGAGGATGGATGGTAGGCGTTTATGAATGTTTGTGTGATGTCGTACTGTTGATATATTGCTGTTAAGAGTTGATTCTTAAATTGTGCCCCGTTATCTGAGAGTATCACTCTAGGTATAGAAAAAAGGCAGATGAGATGAGTGACTAACACATGAGCCACTGACTTGGCAGACTTATTCTGGACAAGTGGTCAACGTGCACAATTATGTAAATAGAGCTTTGATGGCTTTTTGGTAGTTGCAATAAATCGATTGCAACTGTATCCCCGGGACGTTCAGGCGTTGGTTATTCTAAGATTCGAGCGGGATCCATTGCTGTTCCCTTGTGTTTTGCACAAAATAAACACTTAGCATCGTGATGCTCGATGTCGCTCCTCATAGTTTTCCAATGATATTTTCGTCTAATTTCTGTTAGACATCTGTCTCGCCCAGGATGCCCGGCTTTGGGTGCATCATGGAAGAGGGTGAGGATATTTTCCTTTAGTGCTATAGGAATAACAATTTGAAAGATTGACTATTGTTGTGTTTTCACTGAGTGATACAGTATGTCGTACCGTAGCTCAAACTGTGAGAGTGGGAGAGGTAATTTTTGCAAATTTGCCACATCTCCCGATTCTAAGGCATAGATTACCTTAGACCACAGAGGATCCTGTAGTTGCTCCGCCCTTAACTGTGACAGGGTGAACGTGGGTTGTGGCGTGACAGGAGCTGTCTTGTTAGAAAATCAGATACCACGTTCGCACGACCCGGCAAATACTTGAAGTCGGTTGCGAAATCCTGCATGGTCAGATAACAGCGCGCAAGACGCCCTAATACGTTCTTCCCATGAAATATTTCTGTCACGGCTACATGATCTGTGTGGACTGTGATAGAATATCCAAAAATGAGATACCGAACATGCCTAAGAACCCACATTATAGCCAATGCTTCCAAGTGAGCAACTGAATAAAGTGTTTCTGCATCGTTGAGGGTGCGACTGGCGTATGCTATTATACGCCACTTCCCTCGATGGTCAGTTTGCATGAGCAGAGCCCCTATCCCTACGCCGGAGGCATCTGTGCAACTGGTAAATGGTTTGGTGTAATCCGGAAAGGCTAACACCTGAGCGTTCGTTAAGGCGCTTTTACGGCATTAAGACTGTCCTCTTGATCCTTGTTCCACTTATACTCCTGCTCCTTTGTGAGGAGTTGAGTGAGTGGTGAGGCTAACTTGGCATAACCTTCATTGGAAGAACGGTAGTATCCTCTAATCCCAGGAAACTATGAAGTTGACCTGCAATCTTGGAACAAGGAAACTGCTTCACCGCATTTACCTTACAATCGACTGTGTGTATGCCGTGTCCGAGAAATTGGATTCTGGATTTAAGAATTCACATTTGGAAAGTTTCACTTTCAATCCAGCTATTTGTAGCTTTGTGAAAACTTCTTGTAGTTCTTTAAATGGCTTTGTAAATCTTTCCTTACAATGATAAGGTCATCTATATAGGCATAGTCTGTGTCACCTTTCATTCCAGCTGTAGGTTATGTATCTAAGCTACTGTGCCGAGTAGCAACCTTGTATATAAGCTACTGTGCCGAGTAGCACCTATGTATATAATTACGTGGCAACACTGCACTTGTTATGTGGCAACATTGCCCGGAGGCTGCCATATGGCAAGGCAGTCTCAGTCTGACTGTGTGAGCCGTGCATGGCACAAGCTAGTCACCACTTGTAATTCTCTTATCCATAAATAAATGGACTTCAGTGTTACCCGGTGTTTCCCTACCCATCACTGCATTCTTCAGGGAACACTTGTAACCTTCACCAGCAAACAAGGTATTTATAATTCTTTGGAAGGTTAGAGGCGCATTCCTCAAACCAAATGGCATCCGTAAGAATTGAAAATGTCCCATAAGTGTACTGAACGCAGTTACCTCGCTGGATTTTTTATGTAAGGGAATTTGCCAGTACCCGCTAAGCAAATCTAGGTTACTGAAGACAGCGTTTTCTTTTCCTAGAGACTGTAGTAACTCAGGACAGGCATTGGGAGTCTGTCTGGTCCAGTTGCTTGGTTGATTCGTCGTAAATCTATGACTGGTCTCCATCCTCCATCTTTCTTAGGAACTAGGTTGGTGATGAGGAAGGTTGGATTACCTGTTGTTCCACCATTTCTTGTACTATTTGTTCGACTACAGCCCTTTGGCTGTGGGGTAGCCGATATGCTGGAATATAGATCTGGTGAGTGTCCTGCTTGAGTGGAATATGATGGGTTGTCAACGTTGTTTTACCTAAGGGTTCGCCAGATAATGCTATGATTTCCTTGAACTCTGCTCGTAATTCTAAAAGATCACGTTTGCCTTGAGGATGATCGACTACTTTTACGTGTGGCGCTATTAACTGTACTTTATCTACAATACGTGGTTTTTCGTTCGATTCCCCTTGTGTTACACTAGCTATTGGTAATTCTATTGGTTCCGGAACAACTGCTTTGTCGTAAACAAGGAAATTACCTAAACAAATTCCTTTTCTTAAAGTTATAGGTCCCCCAGTTCTATTGAGAACGAGGACATCTGTGAGACTATCTGATCTGACTGTGGTTAAGGTAGACTCAAGTGACAAGCCTTTCACTGAAACACTTTCACTCAGACACATCAGTTGGCACAGCAGGCGTTAAAATCCAGTTCTTGCCGCTTTCATCCCGAATGTCCTTTGAACTACTAGATGGGGTTTCAGAAAGTAAGTCCGTAACTAATTGCATTTATGCAATAAACTCCCCCGCGCTTGTCGGGGCAGTTATTACACGAATAAACAAGATAAGCAATGGATGTGAAGTCTGCATTGCATAGTAAGTTTTACAATTGTGCGGTATGCGTGTGATTTCTTGGCTGAACGTTAATGTTGTTGTGCTTTAGTGTGGAAAGACCGTTTAACCCATCCGCTGGCAAAGAGAAAGTATTTACTATGTATAAATCCGGCAGAAAAGCTTTACTGGACCTATAAAAATGGATTAGCAATGTTGTCACACTCGCTATGTCTAATAGGATTCCTGACATCGAACAGATAAATGTCTCCAGGTCTTATTGTCCACTTATTTGGAGGATATCGCCGCTTGAGTTCATTGAACGACACTAATAAGATAACATTGGCACAGGCTCTCGTATCTATATCTAGGGACAATTGATTGTTACCTATCCTTGCTGTTTTCTTGCACCGTTGACGCTATCCTAGATCGTGTTGCTGGACGCACGCATATTACCCCCTAAGGCTGTCTACTTGTCTCTCGTCAGTTTGCAAGCTCTTGCTTCCTGCAATCTTCTGTATTGTGGTATGGAGACTGATGTAGTACACACTATTTATTCGGAGTGCCGTTAGTGTTTGTAGACATTTTATTTGCTGTGTAGTGTCCTTTAGAGTTTTTGGTTTATTAGGATACTCTGGGTTTATAAAGTCCTATGAGGATCCTTTCCCTTGATGTTGCCGTGGGCGCGATGCCTTTTTGTCCTTTTGTCCTCCGAACCAACAATTTTCTTTGGCATGTCCCTTTCGTTTCCAGATTTTACAAAAAAGGTACCTTTTTGAGTTTAGTTTCGGTGGTAGTTTGTGGTTGTTCCATAGAACTGGTTACGGGTGCTACTGTCAGAGTCCTAGGAGTAGTTTCAACCGGTTCAGAAATTTCCTCCAAGTAGTCTTCAAGCTTAGACCCTAGTTTATATTCTTTCTTGTTTTCTGGCTGCCTCACGTGTACTTTCGTGTAACACCATGATAAACTGTAGGAACTCAATGATCTTTTAGAAATTTTCATTAGTTATTTTTTCTTTGTCATCAAACCAATTTGAGGATGTCATGTAAATTTTGAGATCCATCATAGTGTGTCCAGCTGAAGCCTGTGCTTCTTGTCCATAGTGAGCAATGACAGTGGTACGTGTATGCTCTGATCTTGAAAATCCAAGTAAGGGCACCTCCTTTAGTTCCTGACCCGAAAAAGGATATGAATTGTTTCCTAAGCCTTGGATCGTCAAATGTTTCCGCATCAAAGGCTGAAGCGTACATCATTCTATCTGCCCGATTACCGGTTCTGACGTTGCTTCGGACTTACGCACTTACCCTAATGTTATTTGGAAGTATTTTTCAGTTTGACAGACTGATGAAATTTGAGGGTTGGTAGAATCACCTTTTGCCATTTTTATTGTGTTAGTTAAGCACTAGAGTTATTAATAGGTAAAGGTAATGGGTAAGTGTTACCTGAACTTAGTTGTCAATTGTGCAAGTCCTCGAACTGAGAATCTCTGTAATTTTTACAGCTAGCTAAGAGTCTGTAAGTGTTAACTCTATTTGGGTAATTTGTGGTAATTCTTCACTATCAATTGCCACTAGCTCCTGTGAATTTGTAGATGACTGACCATCTTAGTCTGAGTCGCTAATTTCCTGCTTGGAACCCAATTTTTTTGGAAGAGGGTCCATATATAGGGATATGTATCACTTCACTTGCAGCATAACACTCACTAAGTTGCCCACTCAAGAAGTAATGCAAAAGTATTTATAATGAATATGGAAATGAAGAGAAAGAAAATTAAAGTTTTTAAAAAGCGCTAAAAAGTATGAAAAGTATATATACTTTATGTAAATCCTCTCTTACTTTATAAATGTGTTTATTTAGTTTTACTTTTAGGCCGTTGTGCATATAATACAAAAGTATTTACAATGTGTTATGGAAATGAAAAGAAAGAAAATTAAAATTATTAAAAAGTATTAAAAAGTATGAAAAGTATATAAACTTCATGAAAGTCCTCTCTTATTTTAGTTTTGCTTTTAAGCCGTTGTGCATATAGTTTATTTTATACTGACTACGGGCTTAAACTTCATGAAGTTCACTTGTATTTGTGTAGTCTGTAAAATTATGATTGTTTGTGATCTACCTGACCGAAGAGTCCTTAGAGCTTCGACGCCGGGTGGTGACGTCAAAAGTCGATGACGTCCTAATCTGGGAAGGATGACGTCACACGTCTTGCAGCGATCAACCTGAGGGGCTGACATTTTTTGCGGCGATAAACCTGGGGCTCACCCTTCTTGCAGCGACCAACCTGGGGGGCCGACCTTTCTTGCACACTGGAGAAGCATAATTGTTAAAGTAAGAGGTTGCTTGTTTGTCTGGAACCACGATGACAACCTTCCTAGTACTCCTGTGTTGTAGTGCTGGCTGATGGTTGGCTGGCTGTCTGGTTGGCTGACCGTTACCTGGTTGCTACACTAAGACAACATTCTGGTGGGCTCGGTTGATCTCGCCCCAGGTCGGGTGACCATGAGCTGTGAGCCGGTATATTGTCTTTTTTATTATCACTGGAATTCTGTGTATATGCTTTGCAAGTGTTATAACCACTGTCCACTTATTTTACTTTAAAAAAGCCTGTTTGTTGATGATTCACTTAAAGTGCCATTTGTGTCACTTGGGTCATCGATAATTTAATTATTGTTTCTGAGTACTGCAATAGTTTATAGTATTCGTCTCACCGTTTGCCACCAAATGTGATAGCTGTTTTGGTATCACATTAATTGTTGCAATTAAGTTCTGGAACTCTTTAAGTGGCTTGGTTTGATGTAAACACTTATAGCTCTTTTCTTGGGTTTTTGTAAAAGAAGCTACAAACACAGATATAATCTGAGAGAATAAATTAAGAAGTTTTGTGAATCCACTTTGAGATAGCAATTCAGTTACGTGTCTCTTCCCCGTTCAAATGGTAAGGATCTACTGCCACTGGCCTCTCTCTCTGTCTGAGAGAGAGGGTTTCGAGCAAGCCAGCTGTTGTGATTAATCAGCTGACCTGCCTTCGAACTCTGAGATTGTTACAACCTCAGCCGTCTGTTGACGTCAACAACAGGTTGACTCATTGTTGAATAACACGGTGAATAAGTTGGTGTTACTTCTTTGGGTGAATATTTATATAAAACAATGGTGCTGTTCTAAGGTTAGGTAAGTTGGGTAGGTAGGTAGATTAGGTAGGTAGGTTAGGTAGGTTAGGTAGGTAAGTTAGGTAGGTAGGTAGGTAGGTTAGGTAGGTAGGTTAGGTAGTAGGGTGTGTCAATTTTGTCAACATGTTAAAAATCAAATTTGGTAGTCAAAATATTGTGCCTCTTTATGTCTAAACTTGAGATTAGCAAACAAAAATGAATTGAAATAACCCTCACCTACATCAATTATACCTTAAAGTTTCAAATATCAGTATTTCAACAAATTAATGAGACTTGATTAGAATTATTCACTTGATATTAACTAATCTCATGTAAGCATATGGATTATGGAGTATTTTATGGTTCTATAGCTTGTGTACAATATGCATGTCAGAACATGAACATGAACAGGCTCTCCGTGTGGGACAGTTTAATTCTTGTTTTGACTTGTACCAAGCGTGAGGATAAGGCGCCCGGCTCACTCTCCTTCTAGATATCATAGACGGTGGTTTGCTCTCATTGCACTTGCACCTACTCTACCAGACGAATTCTACATTTTAATTATTGTAAGTAGGGCATATTGATTGTCGCAGTTACTTATATCATTGTATAAAACATTATGTTCTAAGAAATTATTATGTTATTTCTGTTACAGCATTTTTGATAAACAAATTGATATTTTTTGAAACAACAATTGAATTATGAAACATTGAAATATTTTTCTATTTGTCAGATAGTGTGAAGATGTCAAAATTGAAGACAAGAAGTCAGTTGTCAACCCACTTGAGCCTGCTAGTTGGTAAAGGGAAGGAGCTTCCTGTATCAGAACTTCCAACAGTGAGAGACATGCTAAGATTAGGGTTACTCCTTCGAGAAAAAAATGCAAAGGACAGAAGGAACTATACAGATAAAGAACTCATAAATGACATGATAGTCCCTCTTCTGAATCAATGGACAAAAGCTAATGCACTATTCAAACCACCTGTGATTAATCAGTGTCGAACTATTGAGCTAAAACTAACGAAATTATGGCACAAAGCAGTTGAAACATCACTTGGTAAAGGAAACTTGGCCAGGAAAAATGAATTTCTGCACACACTTGATACTCTGTTTGACATTTTGACCTGCAAGTGCTCCATACAATTATGTTCTGAATCCAACTGTTCTCACTCAGGTAAGAGAGAAAATAATTCCCACATTGATTGTGGTTGTCCTCGTGAAAAGAAGATCCCTGTTTTAGAGCTTGAATTTATAAAGGCACAGAGGACAAAGGCAGAAGGCCAAGGAAGTATGCAAATGGGTTCAATAGATTATTCAGAAACAAAGAAGCAGATTGCTAATGCCAAGAAGAGAGAACAAATCCGAGAGAGGGAACAAAAGAAGAAAATGAAGAGTGAAGAAGCCATCCAAAGAGAGGAAGAGCTGTGTCAAGATGTTTATCACTTCTTTGATAGTTCTTCTGATGAACAGGAAGCAACATCAGATGATAGTTCCAAAGAGCCATCTGAACCTTTACCAAAGAAAATGAAATACAACACAAGAAATATTTCAAACATTGCTTTAGCTAGTATTCGCCACCATGCTGGACTTCGTGAGGCTGCAGAAATTGCAACTGCCGCTTGGATAGATGCAGGCCTCATCAGCCGAGAGGATGTATCTTTGGTGATAGATCATAATAAAATTAGAAGAGCACAAGAAAAAATAATGAAGGAAATATCTGATCAGCATGAAAAAGATTTAAGCGAGGGAGGGCTCTCCTGTCTTTTGTTTGATGGAAGAATAGATGACACAAAAGTTTTGCTAGAAGTAGAGGGAGTGAACAGAAAGTTTCCAGGTCTCATCAAAGAAGAACACTACTCTGTCTGTTCTGAGCCTGGTGGTCGGTTTTTGTTTCACTTTGCTCCCGAAACTGAAGTAGAAGGGAAGAAACATGCAGAGGTCATTGCTGATCATATTTTATGTTGGGTTCAGGAGAGAGGACTTGGCAGTTCACTGCAGGCTGTTGGTGGAGATTCAACTGCAGTGAACACCGGATGGCAGGGGGGTGTAATGACGCATTTAGAGAAAAAACTAGGAAGAAGACTTGTTTGGATTGTATGTGATTTACATACAGGCGAGCTACCTCTTCGTCATCTCATCCAGGAACTTGATGGTCCTACAAAGAGCAACAACAAGTGGTCAGGTCCCCTTGGCATCATGCTGGATGAAGCAACACAACTAGAAATAAATACAACCTTTCCAAAGGTCGAAGTTGGCCCTCCCCTTCCGGCGTTGTCTGAAGGAGTCATCAAAGATCTCAGCACAGATCAATCCTATGCTTATCGTATTGCCCAAGCAATAAGATCAGGAGAAGTGCCTCAGTCATTGGCTCTCTTGGAGATTGGACCTGTCAGTCACAGCCGTTGGTTAACTACAGCTCTTCGTTTCTGCAGGATTTGGATTTCCAAACACGAATTGAAGGGCAAAGTGCTGAAGAATTTGAGGTTAATTGTTGAATTTATTATTGGAGTTTATCTTCCCCAGTGGTTTAGTGTGAAACTTAATCCTATGTGGGTGGATGGGCCCAATCACCTTTTGTTTCAATTGCAGCTAGTAAGAACACAGAGGAAGGTAGTGAGGGACATCGTGTTACCTGTGGCAAGAAGGTCCGCTTGGTATGCTCGATCAGAAGCAGTTTTGCAAGCAATGCTTTGCAGTCAATGTACCAATCTCCGAACCGAGGCTGTAGAAGTCATTCTAAAGATTAGAGGAACGCTAATAGATGACGACCAGTTGGGAGACTGTTCGTTTCATTCAAGAAAAGTTCCCCCAATAAACGTCAATGCCACCAAATTGTCAGAATTGGTTGACTTGAGTTTGGAAGTCTTAGAGCCACCATTGACAACAAGTCTAACTAGCCAAGAATTGAGAAACCTTAAAGAGACTCCAATGCAGGTGCCGAAGTGGCCTTCCCACACTCAAAGTGTGGAGAGATGTGTGAAAATGGTCACAGAAGCAGCGGGCCATGTTTACAGCCACGAG
Organism: Homarus americanus; assembly: GCF_018991925.1. Lineage (NCBI taxonomy): Eukaryota > Metazoa > Arthropoda > Malacostraca > Decapoda > Nephropidae > Homarus > Homarus americanus. The sequence continues at coordinate 11,643,522 of NW_024749779.1, read as the reverse complement.
AGGCGAGAAGGTTACATCAAAGCACAAATAGCAAGCAGACTACTGATGACAAGAAACCAAAGCAAAGAGAGTATGAAGGCATTGGTTACTTTCAAATAGACTACGGATAATAAAATATAATAATTTGAAACTTGAAACAGTAACATGTGTGCAAACGCTGGTTATGTTATAAATTCACAAATATGTACATTTAAAAATCCATTTGATGTAGGTAGGACTTATTATAAAAAAAAATTTATGCCAGAATATTGTTTTGCATGCTTAAAGACTACAATAAATTGCTACCAAATTACTCGATTTTCAATTTAGCCAGTTCACCTCCTAAATTGACACACCCTATTAGGTAAGTTAGGTTAGATAGGTAGCCAGGTTAGGTAGGTAGATATGTTCTGTAAGGTAAGTTAGATAGGTAGGTAGATTATGTAGGTAGGTAGGTTAGGGAGGTAGGTTAGGTAGGTATGTGGGTTAGGTAGGTAGGTTAGGTAGGTAGGTTTTGTAGGTAGGTAGGTTAGGTAGTTTGGTTAGGTAGGTAGGTTAAGTACGTAAGTAGGTTAGGTAGGTAGTTTAGAGTAGTAAGGTTAGATGGGTAGGTAGGTTAGGAAGGTAGGTAGGTTAGGTAAGTAGGTTAGGTAAAGTAGCTAGGTAAGTTAGGTAGGTAGGATAGGTAGGTAGGTAGGTTAGGTATGTAGGTAGGTGAGGTATGTTGATTTGGTATTTAGGTAGGTTGGGTAGGTAGGTTAGGTAGTTAGGTAGGTAGGTAGGTAGGGAGGAAGGTTAGGTAGGTAGGCTAGGTAGGTAGGTTAGGTAGGTAGGTTAGGTAAGTAGATATGTTAGGTAGGTAGGTTAAGTTAGGAGAAACACAACAAATTGGGCTATTGACAGTCCATTGCAACTCTAAGTTTCCCTAGTTGTTTTAACACTTGCACCAATGGATTAGGAAAAGGCAGAGCCAAAATGTGTGGTTACAGTCTGCTCTCCTGCCTCACCACATAAATCAACTCTCACGCAACCATCATCCAGCTCACCAACAGTCCTATGGCGACGGACGAGTGGCGACAGGAACAAGCAGAGATGACTGCTAGGCGTCTCTAGTCACACCTCTGCTCACCCCACATGGGGAGGGGGTTAGAAAAGGTGCCCTGAACATAGCCTGCCTAAAGAACCAACCCGACTGGGTAACCAAAACCAGTAAGGTCATCCTTATGCAGCCGAAAATACAATTATAATCGCAGATCAAAACAAAAACAAGCTATACAACCACTTACGGTCGCTTCATGGAATGTCAGGACCTTTCTGGATACTGGCACAAACACACGTCCTGAAAGAAGAACCGCCTTTGTGGCAAAAGAGCTGGCTAGATAGAACATCGACATAGCAGCCATTAGTGAGTCCCAGCTCCCAGACGAGGGATGACTCACGGAACGGGGTCTGGCTAAACTTTCTTTTGGAAGGGTAAGCCTACTAAGGCGAGAAACCGCATTTATGGAGTTGGCTTTGCTGTCCACCAACGCAACCTACACAGGCTAATTGAAATGCATGTTGGGATCAACGAGCGGCTCATGAAGCTCAGAATCCCACTGAATTCACTCACGTCATGCCCTTTTCATCAGTGTATACGCCCCAACACCGGATGCAGAGGATGATATCAAGGAGGCCTTTTATGCCGACCTTGACATAGTACTAACCTCTATCCCCATAAAAGATAAGGTTGTGCTCCTTGATGACTTCAATGCCAGGATTGGTAGAGATGCTGACATTTGGCAGGGAATCATAGGGAGAAATGGACTAAGCAAGTGTAATTCCAACGGCCTACTCCTCCTCAGAAAGTGTGCTGCACACAGCCTCACTATCACCAATACTTTGTTTAGGGAGAATGTCAAGTTCAAGGGTTCTTGGTAACACCCACGATCCAAACACTGGCATCTCATTCACTAAATCATTTTCCGAGAATGAGATTGCCTAGATGTCCTCATCACCGGAGCAATGCGTGGCTCAGACCACTGAGGTTTTCAGAGCCACTAGTCGCGTCCGGAACACTAGCCGTCCGGAGGATCCAGCGGTAGCACATGATTTCAGAGAGCAACTCAAACATGGGCTGATAAACAACCCAACAACAAACAACCCAAATCATAGTGCCGTTTGGAGTATTCTCGATACTGTCATGACAAACACCTGCAGAGAGACCCTCGTCCAGGTCAAGAGAATACACCAGGACTAGTTTGATTAAAATGACCCGGAAATCAATGTACTCGTCGATGATAAACGTGCTGCATTAACTGACTGGTAGAACAAGCCTCAGTCTCAGATCAAAGTTGTTACCTTCCGCAAGAAGAAAGAGGCAGCCCAGCATAAACTTCGCAAACTAAAGAAAGACTGGTTTTAAAATAAAATCTGTGAAATGTAAAAACTTGTAGATCAACACAAAATGAGCGAATTTTTCAATTCTTCTAAAAATCTATGGGCCAATCACTCATGGCACAGGCCCGTTCCGCTCATCCATTGGTAACTCTCTAATTGAAGACGAAGAAAGCATCCGTCAGCGATGGAAAGAACAATACCATTCGCTACTCAACCGAAACACCGATGTGGATGCCTTGACTACCCAGCAGGTCCCTCAGCATCCAGAGCTGACCCATCTCAGCTATCCTCCATCCCTGGATGAGGTAGCTACCGCCATCAAACAGATGGAAAATAACAAAGCCTCAGGGCCTGATGTAATCCCAGTCGAGGTGTATAAAACAGGAGGACGTCTGCTTACTAGCCGTCTCCATTCTATCCTGGAGAAGATATGGGAAAAGGAGGAAATTCCCCAAGCTCTTCACAACGCCTCCATCGTCAATATTTATAAGAACAATGGAGACCTGTTAGACAGTGGCAACTACTTAAGGCGGAAAAATTCTTCCGAGACTCTAAATGTGGCTTTAGACCATCACCTTGGCACCACTAACATGGTTTTTGCTGCCCGCCAGATACAGGAAAAGTGCAGAGAACAACGTCGTGACCAGTACATAATCTTTATCGATCTAACCAAGACCTTCGACTCGGTGAACAGGGAAGCCCATTGATAGACTCTCAGCCTGTTTGGCTGCCCACCAAAATTCATAGCCAGTGTGAGGCAACTTCACGGCGGCATGAACTACAATGTCCTACACAATGGCTCACAATCTGACTTCTCCCTCATCCAAACAGGGGTAAAACAAGGATTTCTACTGGCGCCAACTCTCTTTTACAATTTCTTGGCTGCCTTCCTTACTTGTGCGAGTGCCAATTTAGCAGGCTGGGTGGACATGGAGTACTGGATGAAGGATCTTTTCAAAATAATTCGACTCCAGGCAGGAGCCAAGATGTCGCTCACACTGAATGCGATCTACAGAAGATCGTGAACACCTAGGCAGAGGCGTATGCACACTTTGGCTGTGAGGTGAATGTACCTACATAACCTACCTACCTAACTTACCTACTTACCTACCAAACCTACCTACCTACCTACCTAACTTACCTACTTAATCTACCTACAAAACCTACCTATCTAACCAACCTACCTACCTACCAAACCAACTACCTACCTACCTACCTACCAAACCTACCGACCTTACCTACCTACCTACCTACCTACCTACCTAACCTACCTACCTGCCTACCTGCCTAACACCTACCTAACCTAACCTACCTACCTACCTACCTACCTACCTACCTACCTACCTACCTACCTATCTACCAATCTACGTACTTACCTACCTACTTACCTACCTACCTACCTACCTACCTACCAAACAAACTTTTTTATTTTTTTTATTTTTTTTTACGTGGCCTCCAACCTCCCCCAATAGCCACACCTTCGCCGCCATTTTATTACCTAGATATGAAATATCCTAATACATAAGTAGCTATCCTATCTGTGTTGAATTAGTTGAGCCGCAGGTCTATGGGGCATTCAGTGACTGTAGCCTCATAGTCAATATCTGCAGCTGTTGTCGGCTTTGGGGCAGAAGCCCTCGTCCCCCTGAGGCAGAGCAAAGCCTTATCTTGTCGTTCTCGTTCCTACTGTGTGCTGCACCGAGAGCTAAGTTACGGTAACATGCAGCCATGGGATAAAAAATCCTGATGTCGAAGAAGGCTCACTGTCCCCGCCTCCAGAATCCTCGAACACTGACGTCCACATGGGCTTCGTTGGATGTGTTTGAAGTCCTATTTGGAAAGTCTCACCGTCCAATGGAAGAAGGGTCGGTTCTACCATGACATCACGGCATATTTCCTTCAACATATTTGCTGTGAGATCCCTTACTTCGTCATGCCTCATGCAGATGAAGCCACCTTTTTTGCACACCATGGCGTGATCAACGTCATAGGTAGAGCCACACACGCATTGGGAGGGCAAACCTTCTACTGGCCAACTATACCTTAGAGCAGTGGCATCTGTAAATTCTTGTTTATTGAGACTGAAACCATTTGCCCTTATTGGTAACGTAGTTAACCAGTTGGAGGCGCCCACCTCCATCGCTATAGCTACTTTTTTTTCAAATATTCTGGTATCTGCAGCAACAATTGCTGCAGCTTATCATTTTGGCAGCGCTGTCGTTCTGTCGTAATGGACCTACGAATCTTGTTTACTTCACTGGTATCCACCTACCCTGTTGCATTCTGGGCTATTATGTGGTTCGTGAGGGCTGCCGTGAGCTTAAGTGAATTTTGATGATCGGTGGCAGCAATCTCCTCTGGATTGGTTAGTTCCATACCTCCCAGTCTTGATGGAAGTGCAAGGAGTGATCTTCCTGCTGGGGTTAAGAGGGGGTGTTTCACTAATTTGGGAATGAAATCGACACTGATAGTTTCTTCGAGCGGGTGGAGGAGGGGTCCGATATCAGGGATAGTACGCATCAGGTAGTTCCAACGATGCTTGACTCCATGGGTGAATGCAGCAAAAGCAGCATGTGGCTCTGTGTTAGCAATCTCAGACAGAGCTTGGATTTCACTAACCCACTCATTCACCTTTCCCGCTATATACTCGGTCTTGAAGTCCGTAGTGCCAATTACTGCTCCTAGATGTCTTTGGCCGTCCTTTATTATTTTGACCTCACTTCCGCCAAACACCTCCATTGCCCGTTCATAATGTTCTGGTTTCACAATGAGGAAGGACTTGCTGGCGTTTGAGTGGTACCCTATTTGTGGACCTCGAGATGTTACCAAGTCCCACCACTTTTTGATGCCCTCCACTTTTCCTGCTCCTGTAAGGTCATCGGCATACGCCACTTGTTTAACCTCAGTTGTTTCAAATTTTATTTCTTGTTGGAGCCTATTGCATACATTGCCATTGCAACAGGGTCCCCCTGTGTTGTTCCCTCGGTTGACTGTAAGATGGTATCACCTCTTAGATCCTTGTTGTTTACTATATAGAGGTCTGATGGATTCCTATACGAGTTTTCAACATACATTGCAAAGCTTGGACACTTGATCTTGATGTTGTGCAGTGCAGCCTTGCGGTTAAATATGTTGAATGCGTTTGAAGCATCCACCAAATATCAATCTCATGGCGTGAATGGCGGCTTCCCCGCCAGCCTGGTGGCCAGCACACACTTGCAGGTTCCCTGCTGCTGCCCTGACATCATCCTTTACCACCTCCATTATGCATTTTCCTATGATCCGCCTCAGCACTTCCCCCACCCCTAGAGGCCTACATCCTGGATTCTTACCCATGGGAATGAGGCGGCAGGCCGTCAGGGCCTGGAGGTGATGGCAGCAAGAAGATTCCAGCTTTCTTGCAAGGCCGGAAATGGCAGTGCAGAGATGGCTTGCTACAGGGCCAAACTTGTTTGTGCTGAGGATGACTCTCCAACCATTTGCATCCAGACCTGAAGGGCCGGCTCCTCCTTGATTCTTCAGTGCCTTTTTCCACACCATCTCTCCTGTAATTTTCTCGAACAGGACAGCGTTTGGTGGGATATAGTCACCCTGGAACCTGATGCCTTCTTCATCACTTGCAGGGGGATGTTTATCTTTCAGTAGTTTTAATGTCTCTCTGTTTATTGGCAGAACCCCACCGGAGGATTTCTACCTACCTACCTACCTACCTATGTACCTATCTATCTCTGTACTTCGGGTTCTCACTCATTTTCCTACTCTACATTCTACTCACATTTTGTTATATTTTTTCCCTAGCATAAGTTTAACTGTGGTTCACAATACGAGTGTTTTCTTAACAATGCTTTAAGGATGTGTGTGTATAAGAATGAAACTATCATATTATGTGCTCTCTCTGACACACACACACACATACACACACATACACACATAGAAACACAGACACACAAATGTTTATAATATATTTGTTGCTCCTTGTGTTCGAGGATAGCCGGCCTTATGGCCACACCTAGGCGTGAATTTGTTTAAGGTGTTTGGTTGTTGCCAACACAAAATCTACACCCTGAGGTAAAGAAGTGTATGACCCAGTGCCAAGAAATAATCCAAGAAGATCGGACAACTTGCCTCTTGCAATAGCTAACCATTACCCGGGAACACGATCCGCATATCAATTGACATCCATATCCACAATTACTGCTGGATTGATAGAGGCAATTAGCGCAAATAAACTTGTCCACAGTTTCACGCTGCACAAAACACATAAAAATAAATAATAATGGGAAAATCCTCTCACAAATAATAAAAAACAAAACAAAATGTAGAAAAATGTGAGTCTACCCTCAACCAACCCTGCACTTTATCATAATAACAAAATACGGATATGGCTTAATGGTAAACTAGCAAATTTTTTCTACATTTTGTTGTCTTCTTTATAATTATTTGTGAGAGAATTCTCCAATTTTATTTATTTGTATGTGTTTTGCGTATGTTGTCGATGACTACGATGGATTTCGAGGTGAAGGTGTAACATAGAAGGGTCACACTTCCATGCATATACATTATACACTGTATTGTCATCTTTATCTACACGGCTTACCTCACACTACCAAAACCAGTAGTTAACCCGCAGTCAACTAGAAGGCACACGAGTCATGAGATGGCTACTGATTGGAAGGAAACCATCGTTGGCTGTTGGGAGCACCATCTATGACAGGCGACGTCTTAGTCTACCTTAACCCTGGGGAGCCAGAGTAGTCATACTCTCCCCACCTCGGCGACTTGTTTTCTCTGCCTACTCTGTCGTGAAGTTGAGCGACTGTTACCTACACTCTACCGATGCACAGAGGGTTCTACTGGTCAGCTATTTGTAACGTGTATTAGTACAACTAAGTACATTATTTTTAACCCTTGTATAGCATATGTTTTATGTTAATTTTTGTTTAAGAATATTATATAAAAATTACTTGCATATCTTTCATGTCCTACTATTTATTTGTGTTGGGTGTTGTCATGTCAACCATGAGTGACGTGTCAAATATGCAATTAAGCCAAGTATTGCTGTAATAACTAAACCTACAATGAAATTTAATGACAATGAAAAGTTCAAAATGCAAACAGATTGTCATTTGTTACATAATTGGGCATGAGTATTACAAGGTATTATAATGAAATAATTTCCGTCAAAAAGCCCCTAAACATGCACATGTAAGGAAATCCTTTAAAATTTGAGAATAAAATAAAAGCAAAAACGAAAGTAAAGGAACTTTTAACATTTGTCTTATTGGTTGCTCATTTTCCACAACTATATATATATATATATATATATATATATATATATATATATATATATATATATATATATATATATATATATATATATATATATATATATATATATATATATATATATGTGTGTGTGTGTGTATGTCATCTTAAATACCGGGTATAAAATTCTTACCTCTTACATATTATGGTTTAGCTGTCAAGAGTGGTGATGGAGAACATCGTAAACCAATCACACGGTCCTGCCACTAATTATTTTATACTGAAACTTACGTTTGGGAAGCTGGATTAAAAATAAGATTACCGGTATATTAAAATAATAAAAATTTCTTATAAACCTGTCTAACATACCGTAAAATAACAACATACCCCGGTAATAAACACAGCTATCATCTTGCACCGCCCGCCATTTGCCAGGACGAGACGAAAAAGGGAAAGTGTTCCCTGTGAGAGGGGGGAGATAGGGCTATCTTTAGCCCGTCTTTGTGTCCAAAGTGGCCAGTAATGTATACCCGTATATTTACTGATCATAATACTTATCTCCTATAAATAATTAATTTAAATTTTTTATTTTGCCTAGAATATTCAGTAAATAACTGCGATAATTCTTGAAACTACCGACAGTGGTAGTTTTCTTCATGCTAAATTTAGGATAAGAATGAAGAAGCCGAAGTAACGTCATCTGATTCAGCATTTGATCCTTAATGATGATGCAACCATAAATGTATTAGGTAAACTTCACCTACCGGATATAGCCTCCCTTTGTCGCGAAGCAAGTTTATAAATTAAAGAAAATACTTGCAGTGTGTTTAATATATTACAGTATTTTATAAATAAATAAATAAATAAACAAATAAATCGGTAATTCTATTTCAAGTAGTCTCCATGCATCCAGTAAATAGAAAATTATGGGGGCCTCGTGTTCACTCGGAAACCATATTCTCGAGCCCCCTTGGGTCGGTGCTGGAGGTTAGTACAGTGTCCTTTCTGGACGGGGGCCCCCACTAACTATCACGAGGCAACACACGCACGAAGAACACAGTCATAGTACGGCTGTATAGATGATATTATGTATAAATATTGTATATGGCATTTTATACTCTGCATTATCTTCCTTATATATGAACACGAAGAAAAAATTACCATAGGTTGTAGTTACGGAATTACGAATGGAAATAAACACTTCCAAACCACCCAGTGAATCCACATGTCGTTTACAGCGCTTGTGGCCAGACCACGATGATTTCACCACACCCCATCTATATCTTTTATTTCCCATCATTCGCGTAACTATATGAGAAATCGTGTTTAATTTAACTACATATTTCAAAAACCTTAAATTACATGTGGATCAGTCACTCCTCATTTGACACACTTATAGTGTAATACTTTGACCATCCCACCTGGGCACATGGAGGCCCACGGTAATTCTCACGGGGCAACATCCTTGCATTTGTTGAGAAGAGTTAAATATATATATATATATATATATATACATATATATACTTTCCCTCACCCTAGCAAACTAGTTAGCATAGCATAACCATATATATATATATATATATATATATATATATATATATATATATATATATATATATATATATATATATATATATATATATATATATATATATATATATATATATATATATTTACTTTCCCTTACCCTAGCAAACTAGTTAGCATAGCATAACCAAACAGCCTCGCAAGGACCAATAGGTCTGTATATAATGTGTGTGCATGCGCTAAAGTGACCTAGTATATTTTACTAATGTCTCATTGTCCATGGGTTTTCTTACAGTTTGGCTGTGAGTTTTCTATTTTGTCTACCTGCCAGTTCAACAGGACTGCTAACCATCCTCCCAGCAACTCATATGCCATCCCAGACCCACAGCCTATATGTATGGTGCAAGACCGCAGTCCAATACATACAAGTCGGGCAGTCAAGCGTTAGTTTGAGGCGCACCCTCAGATTATTCTATTGCACTGGCCCCCTAAAGGAGCCGATTGTAATCCAATAGAAAATCTATGGGCGCATATGGTTGTTGAATGGGATGTTGAGGAGAAAACGAGGGAGGCAGTGAGGAGACACGCACATAATGTGTGGGAGGGAATAAGGAGGAGCCCGAACATCTGCAGCAATCTGGTAGATTCCATGCCCACCAGATTGCATGAAGTTATAGCAGCAGATGGAGGTTGGACACGGTATTAACCTGTGGTCAAGAATTAAATCTCCGCCCACGACGGTGCCTTGTAGGGGGTGGCGGGGGAGTTAGCTCTCTGGTGTAACCTCGTTGGGGCCACATAGACTTCGTTTCCTAACTCTCGGGAATTTGTCCAGGTATTTTACTATGTGGTTTTACGTCACTTCGCATAAATATGCTTACAAAATCTATGCATTAATATGCATAACTCTTGAGAATCTGTCCAGACATTAAATATATGTTATATACTACAATAATCACATAGATATGTTTACAATGTTTATGCATAATAAATGTGAAAAATATTTTTGGGGTTTCAATTAACCAATAGTCATGCCTACAAAACAATCTTGATGCTCTAAGTGCATGTATGTGTTAAATAATGAGTAACTGATCCACATTATTTTGGTAAATAAAGAAATGAAAAGCAAGCACTTAGCCATATGGATATAGTTACACGGAAGAAGGGAAATAAGGATGAACCATGGTTTTGATGGAAACAATGTGCTCTGGGACGATGCTCACAATGACGAATGGGAGAAACCTCTTTATGAAACATCTTACCTACTAAGGATGAAGCTTAATGTTACAGAACACACACACAGTGTAACTTTGTGTGACGCATTGTCTGACTTGGGGTGGCTTTGAGAGAACCATACACTTGATAATACAATTTATGTATCCTTCCTGTCCATGATTTACAACAATAACTGTAGGTAAAAAGTTGCAATATTATACTAATAACACTGTCATGTATTGATACTATGACTAGTTACCAAGATACAGAGCACGATGAACATAACATGATAATGATAGTGAAGCCTGGAAGGGTTCATATCTGTAAAAGGCCTGGGAATTAAGGATAGAAATCCCTTACCAGGCTAATCAGGATCTTAATAAAGGAAAGTCAAGGACCATGGTTTTCTGTGGAATAACAAACAACCGTTTGAGATTGGCATCTCTTTACTATAAAAAATATAACAAAACTCTGACACCACTCAACAAACCTCAAATAACTACGGGAGTCAAACAAATAAGGCAGTCAACAGTTAATGAAGTCAAACAGTTAATGGAGTCAAACAATTAAAGGAAGCAAACAATTAAAGGAATCAAACAAATATTGGGAGTCTGCAATTAATGGATTCAAACAATTATATGGAGTCAACAATTGATAGAATCGAACAATAAAGAATAGTCAGCAATTAATGGAATCAAACAATTATAGAATCAAACCATGAACAAATATTTCCTACAGCAGTGGCCCTGGGGGAAGGTACTGGAACACGATGATGCACACTCAGGGTAGGGAAGCGTCCATTTAACTCCACTCTCGAGCGACGTCTTGAAATGGCAGGAGAACACGGGGGCACAGACGGAATGTGATGAACTGACGGTCGTGGTATGCGGTAGTGGTAGATGACCAGAGAGTTGGCAGTTGATAGGTGAAGGTCTAGGAACACAGCCCATGAGTCCAAGACCTATGATGTGATCACAGCCAGAATTTGACGGACAGCAGGGTAGCTAGATACTGACTGTATGACGGCTGGGTTGAATCTGCCGGTGACTCAGATAGTCGCTGCCGTTCTCACCTCTGTCCAACCACCCCAAGTGTCGTCTGCACCAGCAAACGAGCGAGTTAGCAGCGGTAACCAGCCGGAGGATCGTTTCCGCCCTTACAATATCATAACGTGTGTGTTCATTATTGTATATTTGCCCGTGAGATTTACCATGGGCACTCTAGCAGCCTTGGAGTGGAATTAGATCAGAAGTATTACTCTATAAGTTTGTCAAATGAGGAGTGACTGATCCACATATAATTTAACGTTTTTGAATTATGTAGTTAAATTAAACACGATTTTTCATATAGTTATGGGAATGATGGGAAGCATCATGGTCTGGCACATACACACACACACACACACACACGTTGTGTGGAGTCACTGGGTGGTTTGGAAGTGTTTATTTCCATTCATACTTTCGTAACTACAACTTATGGTATTTTTTCTTCGGGTTCATATATAATGAAGATAATGCAGAGTATAAAATGCCATATACAATATTTATACATAATGTTATCTATACAGCCGTAATATGACTGTGTGTGTTCGTGCGTGTGTTGCCTCGTGATAGTTAGAGTGGGCCCCCGTCCAGAAAGGACACGGTTCTGACCTCCAATACCCACCCAGGTGGGCTAGAGATTATGGTTCCGAGTGCTTCATTCAATGACTACGATAAGAATATGATGCACAGTCACCCTGTATCCATTCTTCATTATTGATTACTTTTATTGTACTCGATTTCATTTTAGATTTTATGTTTTTTTTAATTATTCTTTTCATTTCCGACTTAGGACCATTCAAACTTGTGGGCAATTGAAATATATATGGATCCTCGTGTTTCGAAGCCGGATTTGGTAAAACGTTACTCTGAACACCTAAGTGGCACTGGTGGTCCCCATTAGAGCTTCATGGCGCCATAAGCTAGTTGAACAAGCTTTGTGTGAAATATAACAGAGTCTAGGACTGCTTTTAGTCTCCTGGTGGCCCAGAGGTAGTGTTTCCCAGTCACAATTATAAGATTGTGGGTTCGAATCCTGGTGGGGTGAGGTGTTGATTATATATATATATATATATATATATATATATATATATATATATCTATCTATATATCTATATATATATCTATCTATATATCTATATATATATATATATATATATATATATATATATATATATATATATATATATATATATATATAATTTACTTAAATATCCAGGTTCTAGGCGTAACCAAACAAAAAGTGAAGTAAATTAAAAGAGAATAAAAATAAATAAATTAAACCTTTAAGAATTTAATTGGTTAAATATTAACACAATAAAGAGCCTCGTAGGCTGTCACAACAAATTGATTCACCATCGAAACTTTTAAGACACAAGTGATACAAAACATCGAAAGAATAAAATAAAGCATTGGATTACGTTAACACTGCATAAACATATAAAAACTATCACTGAAATTAACTAACGTGAAACAACACTGAATTACTTGAATACAACTAACCAAATACTGATGGACACAAAGAGACACAAATAGGTACTCACATAGATATACCACATTGGTGGCGACAGGAACAACACAAATAAATTAAATATAAGTAACAAGTGTTACTCAAAGGATGTTGACTGTATGACAAGAGGACTGAACTAACTCAAGTCAGTTGGTGGGTCTTATATATAAGGTCGGCTCCCGCCACGCGACCCGCCGGTGGGTCGTTTAACGATGCAGATGGTCGTTAGAGAACAAAGAATGCTGGTTACAATACAATCAAAAACAAGACTGAAGCGAGCCATGTGACAGTTAAAACCTTAACAGCACAGGGTAAGGTGAATAGAATATATAATAGTAAATTTAACACATCATTACAGGAATAATATGGAACATGGGAGCATGTTATATATAAAAAAAAAAGAAAAAATACGACACGGTCGAAACACTTCCCCCCATAAAATAAAATTTTGCTTGCACAAATTTTGATATGACAAGTGTTCCGACACCTTGAAGTCCAACAAAAAAAATTACCCTTCTTCTGTATAGAATATGTACATACCAAGATATGTGAACACGCCTGACATAGGAACTCGTCACCATTCATTTGTACGACTTTATTCACATAGCGGCGTCGTTTCGAAGACTTTGCTGTTATGTCTGACCTCAACCGAATGGCCCCTCATAAACAACTCATCCAATTAAGATCGTGCATTTCCCTCGATGTTCAGCGCCTCCTAGAGCACACGCTGGCCATTCCCCCTGACTCCCCCATGTCAGTGACAGAGGTTTTAAACGCCTTGCAGAGTCACTTCCGTGGTCTCCGCAATGAAGCTTTGCGTCGTAGGGAACTGCTATCCTGCAAACAAGCTTCTGGGGAATCATTCTCAGACTTCTACGCACGACTTAAGGACCTAGCGGCTGAGGTGGACCTATGTACAGGCGATCCTGTAACCTGTGCTGAGATCCAGCTCAAGATGATCTTGCTGATGGGTGTATGTGACGAGGACCTGCTTCAGAAACTCCTCACCCTCGACGCCGCCTCTTCCCTCACAGACTTCGTCACCTGTTGCAGGTCGTATGAGGCCACAAGAGAGGCTGCCTCAGCTATACACTCATCGCCGTCTCAAGTTCACGCCGTCTCCACCTACAAGACGAATCAACGCCAGATGCAGACGGCGTCCTCTCCACAGCCCCCGTCACAGTCACAAGTTTCTTCTCCCGAATCCTGCAGAAACTGTCAGCGCCAGCACGGTCCAGGAAAGTGCCCTGCGGCTGATAGTAAATGTCGAAACTGCGGGTTTCAAGACCATTGGCCCCGCACAACTCGATGTCCTGCCAACAAGGTCTCATGCAACGCCTGCAACAAGCAAGGACACTTCGCCAAGTGTTGCAGGTCCACCAAGAAGCCTCCATCTCCAGGTCAAAACGTCCCTTCACAGCCCGACAGAACGTCCACACCACCGTCTCCCAAGAACAACAAAGGATGCCGACGCGTGGATGATGCCTCGAGTGACAGGTCCCCCAAGCCCGTCAACGTTCGTCTGTCCTACGGTGGCAACTCTTCCAACCTCCTGATGATACCTGACACGGGCGCGGACGTCACGGTGATTGGACCAACACACCTGGACGCCCTCAACATTCCCAGGAGTAACCTGTCACCCACAGCCATGAACGACGTGCTCACAGCGGACGGGTCCCCGATGTCTCCACCTTTGGGTTGCTTCAAGGCAACACTACAGCTCGGTCCCAAGTCTTGCCTTGCCACAGTCCACGTCCATGAGGGCATCCAAACCACTCTCTTGTCATGTGGCCATTGTCAGGACTTGGCCATCGTCTCATCCGAGTTCCCAAAGCCCATCCTCGCCGTGACACACCTCAACAGGTGTGCAGAGATACCTGTTTCAGCCATGACCACACCTGCTGCCGCCCGGGAGTTTTTTCTTCGTCAGTTCAGCGACGTCCTTGTCTCCAAGTCCGACCTCCAGAAGATGCCGCTCAAGAAGATGACAGGCCCCCCGATGAGAATCCACCTCAAGCCTGGCGCGACGCCTTTCGCCACCCACACACCCAGACCTATCCCCTTTGCCCTACGGGACAAGGTGAAGGCGGAGCTCGATTCTCTGGTGCAGCAGGGGATCATCAGACACGCCGGTGAGGAGCCCCCCGAGTGGTGCCACCCTATGGTCTTGGCACCCAAGCCTGTAGGTGTTCGCATCACAGTGGACCTCACCCATCTCAACTCGCAGGTCTCCCGTCCCGCCCACCCATCGCCTACGCCCATTCAAGCAGTCCGCAGCGTCACCCCGTCTGCAAAGTTCTTTACCACGGCGGATGTACTACATGGGTACTGGCAAGTCGACCTGGCGGAAGAAGATCGCCACCTCACTACATTCATCACGCCCCACGGCCGCTTCCAACACTGCCGTGGACCCATGGGCTTCGTAGCAACGGGGGATGCGTATTGCCTCCGTGGGGATATGGCTCTGCAGGGTGTCACTAACTGCGTGAAAGTCGTAGATGACATCCTGCTCTTCGACGATGATCTCCCGGCCCACTTGAACCGAGTTCATCTGATGCTCATAAGATGTCGTGCCCATGGTATCACCCTGAACAAAGATAAATTTGTGGTCGCCGCCTCCCAAGTTAACTACTGCGGCTACAACATCTCGCCAGAGGGGATCTCAGCTGATGAGGAGAAGGTCAAGGCCATCAGGGACTTCCCTACTCCAGCGAACCTGACCGACCTTCGCTCGTTTATGGGCCTGGTAAATCAGCTGGCCGACTTCTCCCCTAAAATCGCCACATCAGCCCAACCTCTTCGCCCCCTCATGAGCCCCAAGCGCTCTTTCCTCTGGACTCCTGACCACGACCTAGAGTTCAGGAATGTTAAGAAGGCATTGCTGTCACCACCAGTCTTGGCACCCTTCGACCCGTTCTTACCAGTGGTCCTCCAGACCGACGCCTCCCGTCTATACGGCCTCGGATATGCCCTCCTTCAAGATCACGGCCAGGGTAGACTGCGCTTAGTTCAGTGTGGCTCCAGGTTTTTGATCGACACGGAGACCAGATACACCACCATCGAACTAGAGATGCTGGCAGTCGCCTGGGCTATGGCCAAGTGCCGCCTTTACCTGTTCGGCCTTGGGCATTTCACCCTCATGACGGACCACCGCCCGCTCATACCCATCCTCAATCACTACACGTTGGACGCCATCGAAAATCCTCGCCTCCAACGTCTCAAAGAGAAGACCGCCCCCTACGTCTTTACGGCTGTGTGGCGCGCCGGTAAGCTTCTGTGCATACCAGACGCCCTCTCCCGAGCCCCTGTGAGTCGCCCCACACCTGAAGATGAAGTCGACTGTACCATGGCCGCGGCTCACGTTCGGTCTTTAGTGACACACACAGCCACTTCTCTTGCTGACAAGACGACGACGACGCCCTCCATCGAAGACGATAGGACTCTCCAGGAGCTTCGCATCGCCGCCGCTCAAGACCCGGCATACGTCCAACTCCTCAACTACGTCTCCGCTGGATTCCCCACCAACCGTTACGACATTCACGCCTCCGCCTTCCCCTTCTGGAAGCTAAGGGATAGCCTCTATGCGGACGGAGAGCTGGTGTTGTAAGGCCCCAGGATCGTCGTTCCCGCTGCCCTCCGCCGGCGCACCTTATCCCGCCTCCATGACAGCCACCAGGCGCAGAGCCCGTCAGACCGTCTTCTGGCCTGGTATTGACGCCGATATTAAGAGCACGGTGGAGGCCTGTGAGCCTTGCCAGCAACTCCAGCCCAGCCAGCAACAAGAGCCGTACCTGTGCAATGACCTCCCGAAGCGGCCCTTTGAGTCCGTGTCCGCCGACTTCTTAATGTGGCCGGAAAGACTTTCCTGGTGGTCGCCGACAGGCTCTCTGGATGGCCCGTGGTGGTTCCCTGTGATCAGGACACCACCTCTTCTAGGGTCATCCGGATGTTCTGTTGCTTCTTCCGGGAAGTCGGAGTGCCTCTCCGCCTCCGAACCGACGGTGGGCCCCCGTTCAATAGCCACGAGTTCAAGAGCTTCGCCGAACGCTGGGGCGTCCACCACATCGTCACCTCCCCTCATTACCCGCAGGCGAATGGCCACGCCGAGGCAGCAGTAAAGTCCGTAAAATACCTCATCCTCAAGACAGCACCGACGGGGAACCTGGACTGCGTGGAGTTCGACAGGGGCCTACTGGAACTCCGTAACACCCTTACCCCTGCCGGACGCTCTCCTGCCCAGGTGTTGTATGGCCGCCCCCTTCGTACTTGTGTGCCTGCCCACCCCCAGTCCTTCTTAGATGAATGGCAGATCAAGGCGGACGAGTGTGACCGCCGTGAGGCTGCCCGGATGGCCCAAGTGACAAGCCACTATGACGCCCACGCCCGCCCCCTTCCCAGATTGACTGTCGGCCAGCAAGTATGAATCCAGGACCTGACGTCACACCGCTGGGACAAGGTCGGGGTCGTCATGGGCCGTGGCGAGTCCCGTTCATACCAAGTCCGCCTCCCCAGTGGTCGTGTGTGGTGGCGAAACAGACGCCATCTCCGCCCAGTGCCATCCTCTAGTGACGAACCTTCCTCCCCATCCCCTGTGCCCCCTTGCCCAGACCAGGAACGAAGGTCGTCAGTTGATCCTCCCATTGTCCCTCGCCGCTCCCCCCGACTCATGGAAAAAGAGTCCGTAGCCGCTCGAGATTGCACTACGAGCGTAAAGGGGGAGGGAGGTGTGTAGTTATGTAAATACCAAGATATGTGAACACGCCTGACGGCAAGACTCTGTTACCATTCATTGTACCATTTATTCACATGTCTGTATTACTACATATTATCATAGCATGTCTGATATCTATGCTTATGTCTAATGCCTATGTTCACTTACTATGTCCCGATGTACTATGTCTGTACCGAGCTAGTCAAGTAACTAGAAGGTCTCATTTATTGTCCCAAGTAATGTCTAGCAACTCTCCCTGCCTAGCTAGCTAACTTCCCTCAGATCGGCTTCGGCCTGCCTACTACACGGAGTCCCTTGTGCTCGCTCCTGCTTCTGTATCGGTCGGCTATCCTGCCAAGTCTGGTACTACTTATTGGATATATCTACTGCTCTTGCATCTGGAGTTTGAAGAACCTTGTCTAGGATATACATCCACCACATCTTCAACAAATCAGTAAGGGGGTAGTGCCAACTCGGCAAAGAAATACAAATATATCTCTGGTAATAACCCACACAACCCAAAAATCTGCGGACTTTTCGTTTGTTACATGGAACAGGCATCTAAAAAATAGTGTCACACCTTGCTGTGGGAGAACAAGTTTCAACCAATTACATGTCTCAGATACAAAGTTGAGCACAAACAAATTCTGACTTAGCAAAGTTTATAACAAAACAAGTCCCACCATTTCCCTAACTCAAGTGAAGGCGTCTAGCTGACATACTGTAAATGGTCTGACCAAGTGTCAGAAAAAATGACATCTTATTATACTACACAACCGGACAATTGGCTGACTCGTAACCTCAGCCTTTGAAAGGTAGAGGGCATTGCAAAGCCCAAAAAGGCATATCATTAAATTTATAGGAGTCTTACCTAATGCCACAAAACTGGATATGTCTTTAACACAACGGGTCAATGGTACTTGCCAAAACCTGACTGATGACAGGGCAGGTGGGCTTGCCCTGCCTCTTCTTTCTCACACGTCTACCAAGAGAGAAAGTCATCCAGCGGCACTTTCGGGAACTGGATCATCAGCTGTAGTCGGCGCCTGTCAGGGGTAGAGATAATATATAATTCGTGGGGCTTACCTTCTTCACCACTCTATGGCCCACTGAACTTCGCATGGAGTGGCTGTCCATGTCTCAACAAGAGAATGAGAACATTATCTATCTGGAACTGTGTCTGGCCGCTTGTCATACCATGTCTTGGTCTGCGACTGCTTAAGTGGTCTGAAATAAGGCTCAACATCTTAGAAGCTTCTCTAACATCTACTAAACTTAATACATTAATGCTCTCTTCACTACTACCCTAACAATGAACTATTCCCAACTCTGTTAGGAGCTTCCTTGAAAACTGTTCCTACAAAATATGAAGCTTACCGTCCGTTTTGAACGTAATTACTGACTAACCGAAGTGACAAAACAGATCAAACAAACATTTAACAAGAACTACTCAGCAGTAATTTTTCTAAAATTTTTGGCATACAAGTACCTAGTGGAGTATTAAGGACTGCAAATAAATATTCAAACCCACTAGAGTTTTAGGCAGAGGGCCTACAATATCACACTGTACTGTTGTAAAGGGCTCAGGTACGTGAGGTGCCTCTTACAGGTGGAAAAGGTGGAATAGCCCGATTGGCTTTGCTTTTGACAAAATGACAATACTTACAATATTTAGTGACATCTCCTCATACCTGGCCAATAGAGACTTTCTGGCCAGCCTGTTGGGCATCTTTCCGGACACCTTGATGTCAGAAAGCGATCGTCATGGGCCAGAGCTAAGACATGTTGTCTAAGTGTGTGGGAGGACTATTTGAGTGACAGACGCCCAGTCCGCGTCTTCCTCTGACAAAGTCAGTGGGAGCCAGCGGCGGCACCCAAACACCGTCTTGACTTAAATATCTCGTGGTAGGGCTGAATCATTGGCAGAATCGGACACCAGGTCAAACAAGAGCCGTAATGAAACTTCTTGCTCTTGCGCAGCTATTAAAGCAACTCGGTCACAGCATTAACTGCGGAAGAAATGTCTTGGGAAGCAATTGGGTTAGCAAAACGTCCTTCTAAAGGACGAAGTGAATTATCTACATCCAGGAGTTACATTATGATCATTAGTCATTAACAAAACGAGTCACAGCACACAAGGGAAAACACGGGCATATCGTCTTCAAGCTGTTGCAGCAAATCGTTACCGAGTATGAGGTCCACTCTTTAGCAACAAGGAGACTTGACACGTACTAACACAGGCAGCTCGTGCTCACCGGCTACGTTTAGCTATACCTGAAAAACCAAAGGAGCTGCACCTTTACCCCAAAGGGCGCCCAAAACGCGACGTTTTGTCAGTCTTCCTCACCGCAGCAACACCTCTTTGACGGGAGTTTGGAGACAACCCGTCTCAAAATAGTGACTGGCGTTTCGACACCAACTTCTACCGTGCGCCTTGTGACAATAAGGGACGAAAGGTACCAACGTCGTCCTTCCCAAAACTCTCCTGGAAAAGATCAAAGTCTCGTGAGGCGAGAACCGAAACTGCAACCTCTCATTGCTTCACCTTAATTAGCGCGACCTTGTCAACAAAATACGCCTTATGACCCGGCTTTCCACAGAAACTACAATTAAATTAGAGATTAGGACGCCCCATTGGGTGGCGAACGAGGTCCCAACTCCTCCTGTCATGCACAAAATTGTACTCACAAATTACCATTGTTAGTCCTACCATGCCTCAAAACAAATCCATCAGCATGCTTAGAAAAAAAATATCACAAGTGTCAAAGGTCTTTAGTGAATCCTGGCAAGGTCCCTTAAAACTGTTACGCCGTCTCTTAATTTACTTAAATATCCAGGTTCTAGAAGCGTAACCAAACAAAAGTGAAGTAAATTAAAGAGAATAAAAATAAATAAAATAAACCTTTAAGAATTTAGTTGATTAAATATTAACACAATAAGAGCCTCGTAGGCTGTCACAACAAATTGATTCTGCATCAGAAACTTTTAAGACACAAGTGATACAAAACATCGAAACATAAAGAATAAAAATAAAGCATTGGATTCGTTTAACACTGCATAAACATATAAAAACTATCACTGAAATTAATAGCATTGAAACAACACTGAATTACTTGAATACAACTGACAAATACTGATGGACACAAACAGAGACATAAATCGACGACTCCACCATTGGGATCAGCCGACGACTCCACCATTGGGATCAGCGTCAACAATTCTGCTCCCAACTATACCGCCCTTCAGGATTTATTGAACAGTCTCCAAAACTGGGCCACCAACAACCATGTCACCATCAACCATACCAAGACCATGGTTATGCACATCAACCTCTCCTCCGACATTGTCCCACCTCCTTCCATTACTCTAGGTCCGAACACACTCCAGGTTAGATTCCACGAAGCTCCTCGGCGTCACCATAGACAACAAACTAAATTGGAAACCACACGTCAGTGAAGTTGTCAAATCCTCCAGTTTCCCTCCACCTCCTCCGCCGACTCAAGTCCTCGGAGTTCCTGCACACGAGCTCCTCAGTGTTTACACAACATTCATACTTTCCCCACCTGGTCTTCCTCCCAAATGCCACACAACGTAAACACCTAGAAAAAGTGCAAAGAGGGCATGCAAGATTATTCTCTCCTTCCTACTCCACATCAAGAAGGCTCAACACTGACCCTTCGACTCTCACTGACCATCACCACGACCTCATCTGCAAATTTGGTAAGAAGCTTCTACACCATCCCCGACACCGCCCTACTACCACCTGAGATCCTTTGTCCGAGAATTGCTGTTCGACACCACAACCGCATCCAGCCCATACGTGCACGAACTGATCGCTATAAGAACAGCCCAGTCCCAACCATTGTAAAATTATCAATAACTTGTAATAAATCAGTGTATTCACTCCCAGTAAACACTGCTCCTTACACTGTCACTATGTTGAAATGAACTGTAGTTTGAGCTTTTCCCCATCTAGTTATTATATGTCTTATTTGTGTCACTTATGTTACTTGTATATTATTTGTAATTCGTAACCCATTCCCCAAATATGTAACTGTATATTTTCAGCCTTCTGGCTGCCAAGCTCTTTCAATAAACCGTTAATTATTATTATTATTATTATTATTAAGTAGGTACTCACATAGATATACCACATTGGTGGCGACAGGAACAACACAAAAAAATTAAATATAAGTAAGAAGTGTTACTCAAAGGATGTGGACTGTATGACAAGAGGACTGAACTAACTCAAGTCAGTTGGTGGGTCCTATATATAAGGTCGGTTCCACCACGCGACCCGCCGGTGGGTCGTTTAACGATGCAGATGGTCGTTAGAGAACAAAGAATGCTGGTTACAATACAAAATAAAGAAACAAGATGGCTTGAACAAAAATGACAGTTAAAACCTTAACAACACAGGGTAAGGTGACTAGAATATATAATAGTAAATTTAACACATCATTACAGGAAATAATATGGAACATGGGAGCATGTTATATATAAATAAAAATAGAAAAATACGACACGAACAGAATAATATATATATATATAATATATATATATATATATATATATATATATATATATATATATATATATATATATATATATATATTTTATATATATATATATATATATATATATATATATATATATATATATATATATATATATATATATATATATATATATATATATATATATATATATATATATATATATATATATGCAATATTCAGAAATTTCAGTGTAATTTCAAACGCCGCGCCATTGGCGATACTGAGTTCAAGGTCGTCTGAGGGGAGACAGCGCTTATCAACAGCAGTGAGAGAGTCGAGAACTGCACCCATATAATATTAAGTATACTCTGGCGACTTTATCTGGAGGCGAATTATAAAATGAAATATCAGTTATTAAATTTAAAATAATTAGAAATCGTTTCCCATTCTGAAAATGTTGGGTACGTCCTAATTAAGCTGTTAATCGTCTGATAAATCAGTCACTCGTGAAAAACGTGAATGTGTGAGCAAGCGTGGCTTGGGGAGTTGTGAGAGAAGTCAAGCTAGGAGGACCATCTCTGCGCTGTAACCAGGAGAGACGTTCATGTGAACTCGTTTCCTTCGTTTATTCAACATCAGTATTAACAAGTAAGTTTTATTCAATCTCTCAGAGCTTACATAGGGCGGTAGAAACAAACAATGAGTGAGTACAATAGTTAACAGAAGGTTTTTGGCAGGGAATCTGTAGACCTCACACAAGCGGTGAAGCGGGCGGTATCAGGCAAGCGGTGAGGCGAGTGGTGAAGCGGGCGGTATGAAGCATCCCCACAGGAGCTGTATGAACGTCCGCTGACCTGAGTTTGAGCCACTCTGTTGAGTATGGTGAGAGTTTGAGTGAAACCAGCTGTCTGGGTGCCCAACTAACGACGTGACGATCGTTTGGGATCATCAGCTCTCCTCTACCTCGGCTCACAATATCACATATCTTCAAGCAGTTTAGTGAAAACCTTTTACTAACGGGAAGCTAAAACTTTTCTCAACTGTACAAGGTCTTAGTTGCTCACTCCCTTCCGTTCATGGATGTACTGGGGGCAAAGTGAAGCCAGCTGAGTGAATGAATGATCACACAATGAGGCCAAGAGTCTAGTGGAACTTAGAGGTACATTTTCCAAGGTTGAGAAAGGCTGGTTTGGTCCTGTTGGTTGTGCTTTAAAACTACGGGTGCATGTGGAATCTATGTGTTAGGTTAGGAAGCATGGTTCACCGGTACTGGTGGACTCGGTAACTTCTTAATAATAGTGATAATATTTTTGTGTGTAGTTAATACTATTTTTTTCACATACTGATGTTGTCTTGCTGTGTGTAGTTAATATTTCTTAAATAAATTTGATAGTATTGTGTTTTAATGTCTGTGTCACTAATTGATTCCAGAGAATGAGGGAACTGTTTTTCAGATGAGGTTCCTCCTCTCTGTTGTAAGTGATACTGTGATTTAGTTCCTTTAATGCATTTAATATTTCTTTATAATTCCAATCTCAGGTATAACCTTTGTTCCCCAGAGTAGTGTTTAAGTTAGGTTAGGAGGTGTGCATCGGTTGGGGTAATATAATTTTATTGAGTGCCCTGAAGGCCTATTCATTGTAGAGCTATTAATTTCTTATTTTTTTAATACCTTTTTCTCAGTGATTAATATTATTTTGTTGAAAACCCTTAGGCCTGCATCTGTTGGTGTAGCATGATTCTATTGAGTGCCCTTTAGGCCTATTCATGGTGGAATTAATAATTCCTTATTTTTATACCATTTCTGCAGTGGTGGATATTATTTTGTGAAAACCCTGAAGGCCTGTGTCATGTGTGCAAGCATCACTTCTTAATACTTTGAATTTATTGTTGTCTAATGAGGCATTGTTTGAGTTTTTAATAATTTCAATATCATGTATAACTTTTATTCCCCAGAGTAGTGTTTTTAGTTCAGGCTAGGAGGTGCGCTTATGCTGGTGTACCATTATTTGATTGTCTGTAGTGTTAGAGGGAATATAAGTGTCTAAATTTTACAGTGTGTCTCATTCATCCCAATCACAGATGCTATCCTTCCACGGGTCACGGAGAATTCATTTTGTTAGTAAATTTAAGTGTTCTTGTCCTGGTTCGGGTTTTTCTCCAAGGGGGCCCTTCCACTGCAATTACCATCTAATAATATTTAATAAACCCCAAGTCAAGTGAAAAATTAAGTCCAGTAATTCCGACAGGTTACACACACACACACACACACATATACAGTATATATATATATATATATATATATATGTAATATTCAGAAATTTCAGAGTAATTCCGAATGCCCCGCCATTGGCAACACTGAGCGTTCAAGGTCGCGGGAGGGAAGAGAGCGCTCCCTGCTCATAGCGAGAGATTGCGGAACTAGGCCTATATGATATTAAATATAATTTACCGAATTAATAATGATGCGATTCATGAAGTTAAGGGACTATTATTGAATTTGAAATTATTATAGATCGTTTATCAGTCTGAATAATGTCACGGGTGTCCGAAGGAGTTATTAGTTAGGCGGAAAATATGTCACGTAGGCCGAAGCTAAAGCCTTGAGAGACGCGACGCGGGCCCTCCCGCAGTCACGGAGAAGCATTCAGACATACAAGACGTCCCTGCGCGTCCGTCACAGAATTGGTCACGTGGCCTAGTCACCTGTGCTGCGCTATTGCAGTATAACAAGGTTTCCGTCAGAACCCACTTGACCTGAGTTGACCGGAGTTTGACTGCGAGAGATTGACTGCCGTTTGAGACTGCCGTTGATGATTGAGGGTGGCGATTGTCGCCATTGGACCGATCAGAGTAGGCCTGTCACTGTTTAGCGGGGTATCAAAGGATCTCTTGAGGGAATCTAGCCGTCTGGGTGCGCAGCTGACGACGGGACGATCGTTGGGTCAGCAGCTCGCCTCTACCTCGGCTCACAACACCACATGTCCCGAGCAGCTTAGTGAAACCCTCTTGCTAACGGGAAGCTAAAGCTTCTCTCAACTGCACAAGATCTGATTGGCTCACTCCCTTCCGCTTTATGGACGCACTGGGAGTACACTGAGGCTATCTGAGTAAATTAATGGTCACACACTGAGACCGTGAGTCTAGGACTCTAGGAGAAACCTAGAGGAACATTTTATCTCCCTTATTACGGGTGTAGTTAATACCATTTCTCAGACTGATATTATCTTGACGTGTGTAGTTTAATAGTTCCTAAATAATTTTGATAGTATTGTTTGAATGGTTGTGTCATTAAGTGGAACCAGAGTGATACTGTGATTTGATTCTTTTAATGCATCTAATTTTTCTCCATAATTCTGATCTCAGGTACAACCTTTGTTCCCCAGAGTAGTGTTTAAGTTAGGTTAGGAAGAGTGCATCTGTTGGGGTGATATAATGTTGTTGAGTGCCCTTAAGGCCTATTCCTTGTAGAGTATTTAATTTCTTATTTTTTAATTCCATTTCCTAAGTGACTGATATTATTTTGTTGAAAGCCCTTAAGGCCTATTCATTGTAGAGTATTTAATTTCTATTTTTTTAATACCATTTCCTAAGTGACTGATATTATTTTGTGAAAGCCCTCAAGGCCTGTTTCATGTGTGCAAGCAACATTTCTTAATACTTCAAATTTAATGTTGCCTGAGTTTCTAATAATTTCTATATCATGTATAACTTTTATTCCCCAGAGTAGTGTTTTAAGTTCAAGTTAAGAGGTGCGCATATTGGTGTACCATTATTTGATTGTGTTTGTAGAGTTGGAGGGAATATAAGTGTCTAAATTTTACAGTGTGTCTCATTCATCCCAGTCACAGACGCTATCCTTCCACGGGTCACGGACAATTCATTTTGTTTAGTAGATTTAAGTGTTCTTGTGCTGGTTCGGGATTTTTTTCAAGGGGCGCTTCCACTGCCATTACCATCTTATAATCTTTAATAAACCCCAAGTCAAGTGAGAAAATAAAGTCCAGTAAATTCAGACCGGTTACAAATGGTAGCAGAGCCTAGTTTTTAATGTCGTGACTGATAGTTCTGTGGTTGGGATAATGAACGCCATCATGTGTTGGTTAGTAATGGTAGGGATTGAACTCGCACTGATGCTCATCCTTGTGCCTGGATTGAGTTGGTTAGGCTTGACCGTAGAGATAAAAGTGACGAGGAAGAGAGACAGCCACGGGACCTTGGTGCAGCTGAGACAGGAGTTCGGAGACCTAAAGAGGGATTATCAAGCACAGGTAAACAGGTTCAAGTGGGAGTTTCAGGCACACATTCAACGGTTCAGGGAGGAAACAAGGGGTGAATGTCAGGCACACGTCCAGCAGTCAAGGAAGTGTGAGGTCCAAGTGGGAAATACAGGGGTACGTAAGTAGTTCAGAGAGGTTGATCGAGCCCTCCAGCTGAGAGACAAGACGAAGCCGACAAATTACAGTTTAGGGGTGCATGATAATGAGAAAAGACAGGTTGTAGAGGGTGAGTTGGAGTTGTGAGTAGGACAGAGGGGATTGGAGAGATGGTTAGGTCAGAGATGTGCGTTGAGTAGTGGTTGCTGTCATGAGCGGGATTGAGTTCCTGTCATGAGCGGGATTGAGAGTACGGTTGTAATGTCCAGGGCCTCACTAATATGGACTGGTACATTGTCAGAGGGTTGGTCTGCCGGCATGATGTTCGGAGACGTGGACTGAGTATTGTTTTGACACTGGTTCCTCTTAGCTCAAGGGCCAGGCAAAGGAGAGCATGTTTGAAATGGACTGAGTAGTGTTTTGACACTGGTTCCTCTTAGCTCAAGGGCCAGGCAAAGGAGAGTATGTTTGAGATGGACTGAGTATTGTTTTGACACTGGTTCTCTTAGTTCAAGGGCCAGGCCAAAGGCGAGCATGTTTGAGATGGACTGAGTTTTGTTTTGACACTGGTTCCTCTTAGTTCAAGGGCCAGGCAAAGGAGAGCATGTTTGTTTTGGACTGTGTATTAATTTTGACATTGGTTCTCTAGTTAAGGGCCAGGCAAAAGGGGAGCGTGATGTTCTGGTTGGTTTTGAGTTGGGCTAGGAAGAAATGGAGAAGAAATGGAGTTGCTAGCTGCGAGTGGAATAGTACAGAGTTGAAGGTGGGTTCTAAGTTGTTCTCTCAGCACATGAGGGCAGTGCTGTTTTTTTTTAGGGGGGTCGAGTGTTAGCGGGAGAGAAAAGGAGAGAAGAGAAGACAAATGCTGCGTTTAGCACGCTAAAGGGGTGAGATGCAGTCCTTAGAACAAATTTTTAGGGGGGTCGTATGTATGTTTTTCTCAGCACATGAGGACAGTGCTGTCTTTTTTTAGGGGGGTCGATTGTAATATTCAGAAATTTCAGAGTAATTCCGAATGCCCCGCCATTGGCAACACTGAGCGTTCAAGGTCGCGGGATGGAAGAGAGCGCCCCCTGCTCATAGCGAGAGATTGCGGAACTAGGCCTATATGATATTAAATGTAATTTGCCGAATTAATAATGATGCGATTCATGAAGTTAAGGGACTATTATTGAATTTGAAATTATTATAGATCGTTTATCAGTCTGAATAATGTCACGGGTGTCCCAAGGAGTTATTAGTTAGGCGGAAAATATGTCACGTAGGCCTAAGCTAACGCCTTGAGGGACGCGACGCGGGCCCTCCCGCAGTCACGGAGAAGCATTCAGACATACAAGACGTCCCTGCGCGTCCGTCACAGAAATAGTCACGTGGCCTAGTCACCTGTGCTGCGCTATTGCAGTATAACAAGGTTTCCGTCAGAACCCACTTGACCGGAGTTGACCGGAGTTTGACTGCGAGAGATTGACTGCCGTTTGAGACTGCCGTTGATGATTGAGGGTGGCGATTGTCGCCATTGGACCGATCAGAGTAGGCCTGTCACTGTTTAGCGGGGTATCAAAGGATCTCTTGAGGGAATCTAGTCGTCTGGGTGCGCAGCTGACGACGGGACGATCGTTGGGTCAGCAGCTCGCCTCTACCTCGGCTCACAACACCACATGTCCCGAGCAGCTTAGTGAAACCCTCTTGCTAACGGGAAGCTAAAGCTTCTCTCAACTGCACAAGGTCTGATTGGCTCACTCCCTTCCGCTTTATGGACGCACTGGGAGTACACTGAGGCTATCTGAGTAAATTAATGGTCACACACTGAGACCGTGAGTCTAGGACTCTAGGAGAAACCTAGAGGAACATTTTATCTCCCTTATTACGGGTGTAGTTAATACCATTTCTCAGACTGATATTATCTTGACGTGTGTAGTTTAATAGTTCCTAAATAATTTTGATAGTATTGTTTGAATGGTTGTGTCATTAAGTGGAACCAGAGTGATACTGTGATTTGATTCTTTTAATGCATCTAATTTTTCTCCATAATTCTGATCTCAGGTACAACCTTTGTTCCCCAGAGTAGTGTTTAAGTTAGGTTAGGAAGAGTGCATCTGTTGGGGTGATATAATGTTGTTGAGTGCCCTTAAGGCCTATTCCTTGTAGAGTATTTAATTTCTTATTTTTTAATTCCATTTCCTAAGTGACTGATATTATTTTGTTGAAAGCCCTTAAGGCCTATTCATTGTAGAGTATTTAATTTCTATTTCTTTAATACCATTTCCTAAGTGACTGATATTATTTTGTGAAAGCCCTTAAGACCTGTTTCATGTGTGCAAGCAACATTTCTTAATACTTCAAATTTATTGTTGCCTGAGTTTCTAATAATTTCTATATCATGTATAACTTTTATTCCCCAGAGTAGTGTTTTAAGTTCAAGTTAAGAGGTGGGCATATTGGTGTACCATTATTTGATTGTGTTTGTAGAGTTGGAGGGAATATAAGTGTCTAAATTTTACAGTGTGTCTCATTCATCCCAGTCACAGACGCTATCCTTCCACGGGTCACGGACAATTCATTTTGTTTAGTAGATTTAAGTGTTCTTGTGCTGGTTCGGGATTTTTCTCAAGGGGCGCTTCCACTGCCATTACCATCTTATAATCTTTAATAAACCCCAAGTCAAGTGAGAAAATAAAGTCCAGTAAATTCCGACCGGTTACATATATATATATATATATATATATATATATATATATATATATATATATATATATATATATATATATATATATATATATATATATATATATATGTATGTAACAGCAATTTTTATTTTATAAATATATACCCAATGTATGTTACCCATGAATTCACCAAGTCATTCATCCATGAGCATGAATCAATTGGTGAGTTGACTATTTTTTTGGGGGGGGCACTCCCCTACATCCTTGTGTAAGGTGAAGTGCAGAAGCATTTACAGCGCCCAACAGGGAAGCATGCTGAGGTTCATGCTTGCCTTTATGTCTCATGAGTTAGGGGCGTAGAAGTTCCTCCATGGAGCTAGCGAGGTCAATGTGGGTCAAAACTTTTCAACAACAACATCCTGTGAGGAGCACTGACAACAACCTGACGCATATCCTGTAAGGCACCTTGCCTCACGGGATGCGTGTGAGAGAGAGAGACTTTTCATATCACCTGTTACCCAGTGAACAACTCACTTAAATGTTCTCCCATATAAGTGCACTAAGACACTTCCCTTAGAGTAGAAGAGAAGGTACAATATACTCTCAACTGAACTCAGTACTTGTGAAACTATATTTTTCTACAATAAAATAAAACCAATAAAGTGTTTACTTCAGCCCTGCCACTTATCAAATCAAGAACTAATATATATACAAATATATATATTGTGTGACCAACACACTGGTGGCAGCGGTGGGACGGATTATAAGAAGAATCCGTCAAACACTCAGAAACAAACATTACTTGAAGTGATTCCAGTGACTTAAGTGGCATCCTAAGTGAATCAACAACAAACAAGCAATTACAAGAAAATTAAGTGGACAGAAGCTATAAACACTTTCAAAACGTATACATAGAGACACAGTGGTAACAAAAACGTTACAAAAAATTGCCAACTTAGCAGTTTAACCATCAGTGACACATACTCCTGAAGGTTAAACCCGACTGGAGTATAGGAAGGTGGTTGCAGACAATCAAACAATGTCTTGCTTAAACAATCAAGACTCGTCAGTGTGCAACAGAGGACAGCCCCAGATCAGCCCCAGGCTGATCTCACCAACCAAGAGTTCAGCCCCAGATCAGCCCCCGGGCTGATCTCACCAACCAAGAGTTCAACCCCAGATCAACCCCCTTGCCGATCGCCACAAGACCCAAGGTGGACTACAACAAGACATGACGTCATCCCTCCCTGAGAAGGACGTCATGAACTCCTGACGTCATAGCCAGCGCAAGGTTCTACACACTCTCCAATCAGGTAGTTCACAAACAATAATTATTTTATAAACTACACAAACACAAGTGAACTTCAAGAAGTCTTCACATGTAGTCAATATAAAGATATATAGACAAACACATTTAAGAAGTACGTCCTCTACTTACAAAAAGTATATATATATATATATATATATATATATATATATATATATATATATATATATATATATATATATATATATATATATATATATATATATATATATATATATATATATATATATACACAGTATATAAGGGTGGTCCTTATTTTTTAACTTTAGAATTTTTTACCACAGACCCTGCTAAAAGTGTTCATTTAGGACAAAAACATTGTGTGTTGAGGTATTTTTAAATATATTAATATTTAGAGGTTGCTCAAAGCTGTCAAAAATTAAGTAATCGATGTAGTCGATTACTTTGTAGCCGATTACGCCCACCACTAGTGCGTTGCATTTGGCACGATTGTGGTGAGTTTTTGCTGGTCGTGATTGATGATTGGGGAAATTAGAAACAGTTCTGCAGAGTGTTCTCATTATTAATTTATATTAATAGTGAATTTCTTTATTCTTCAGGTCAAAATGGCTAATGCAGGAGTAAAAATACGAGAAGATGTGTATTTGATAAAGACATTATGTGATGACATTACAGGGGCTAAGTTACCTTCAAACAGGCAAATGTCACAATATATTTTAAGCCTGCATCGCATACAGAAAAAAATCATTAGAGTGGCAGCTGGGAAAGTCACAGACAAAGTTCTTCAACTTTGGACAAAAGCAAACATTCCCACACACCACAAACCAGATTGTGTGAATCAAGTGCACAAAATGTTTGACAATTGGAGTAGTTTGAAAAAATAACTCTTCAAGAAAGACAGACACTCAAAAGCAGAAAGAGAAAGAGTTCACTGATACATTTGAAGATCTCTGCCATTACACATGTGAATGGTTGAATATGATGACAGTTCAGGAGGATAAGGTTTCTTAATAGCGCAACGAGAAAAAGGGCGTCGTGGGGCAATGTCATCTCTTGACAGTATTCCTGAAAAGACAGAAACGACGAGAAAAACAATCAAGAAAGCAATAAAAAGGAAGTTGGCTGCAGACAGTGCAGAGGAAGAAGCCAAAAAATGACAGGCCACAGTTGTCTTGGACAGCAGTAGTACGTCTTCTTCTGAGGAATCCAACCCAGTTCGTGGCCCATCAGCACTTCAAACTCCACCTACTGTCAAGAAGCGTGGGCGAAAAGAAGTTCTAACTTCAGAACTTTCTGCAGCATTAGATCGGACCAAGTCCTCAGATAGAATGGCCATGCACATTGTCACCCAAACTGCTCGAAGTCTGGGCCATGATGTCAGTGAATTGATTCTGAATCGATCAAGCATCAGGAGGAAACGTCAGCATCATCGCAGTAGCAGGGCAGCTGAAATCCTTTCAAACTTCAAACCAGAGTCAGTTGTAATTGTTCACTGGGATGGTAAATTGATGCCTGATTTGACGGGGCATGGGGGCTATGTTGACCGACTCCCAGTTCTTGTCTCAGGCAATGGCACCTCCCAACTTCTTGCTGCTCCAAAACTTCCCTCTGGTACCTTTGATGAACAAGCAAAAGCTGTTGTGAAGGCTTTGCAGCTATGGCACATTGCAGACATCGTGCATGGCATGTGTTTTGATACAACAAGCTCAAATACTGGTCACCACAAGGGTGCGTGTGTCAAAATTGAGCAGTTGCTGGGTCGTGATTTGCTATATTTTACCTGCCGCCACCATGGACTAGAACTTGTAGCTGGAGCTGCTTTTGAAGCTGTAATGGGGCACTCAGCTGCTCCTGACATACAGCTGTTCCGAAGATTCCAAGCCAAATGGGAACACATTGACAAGCAGAAGTTTGAAGACTCCTCCACCGACGATCTGGCAGAAGAATCGGTCAGAGCTGTTAGGGACGATCTAACCAACTTCATTGAGAAGGCTTTATTGGAGACACAGCTTCGAGATGATTATCGAGAGCTGCTAGAGCTGGCCTCCATCTTCCTTGGCACATCACCTTCTCGGGGAGTACGATTTTCTGCTCCTGGTGCAATGCACCAAGCACGATGGATGGCAAAGACCATTTATTCCTTCAAAGTGTGGTTATTCCGTTCTCAGTTTAAGCTTACTCCAAAGGAGAACAGAGGACTAAGAGATTTGTGCATTTTCTTTGCCCGAATATATGTGAAGGCTTGGACAACTGCTCCACTTGCTGCAAAGGCACCAAAAGGAGATCTGATGTTGCTTAAAGCTCTACAAGACTACAGTACCATCAGCGATGCCATATCAAAGGCAACTTTCCACAAAATGATGAGACACCTCTGGTACTTGTCAGAAGAGTTGGTTGCATTGGCCTTCTTTGATGACGATGTTCTCCCAGCAGTGAAGGACCGCATGTTGGAAGCTATGAACATCGTTATTGGAGAAGAAAAGCATGTCAAACGGGTTACAATCAATCCAGACACACTCCAAGTGAAGAACCTATATGATTTCACGACAAAGAACACAAAGTCATTTTTCAAAAAGCTCAACTTGAATACAGATTTCCTGGCCCTCCCTGTAGAACAGTGGAAAGATGATCCTGGCTTCCAAAATGCGAAAGCCAGTGTACAAGCTTTGTCTGTGATCAATGATCATGCAGAAAGAGGAGTAGCCTTAGTCCAAGATTTCTCAGGCCGCATCACCAAGGACGAACAGCAACTGCAGTATCTACTGCAGGCAGTTGCTGACCACAGGAAATCATTCCCTAATGCCCTCAAGCAGACCTTACTGGGCGACAAACAGTGAGACTGGTCCTCATGCGACCCCTGCCTTGAGCAGCTAATACCCACTTAGATTAAGTGGGGGGGGGCCCAGGCTTGGGGGCTAGAAAATGATGTGTTATGAACATTAAGCATAGGCATTAATATTGTTAAATTTCATTTGACCTTGAGCAACCTTTAATTATTAAGATATTTAAAAACTATTTTACAGGCAATGTTTCTACCCCAAATGAAAATTTTTGCCAGGTGTCTGTGACAAACAAATAGCAAATTTTGTTTTTTGCCCCAAATAAGGACCACCCTAATATATATATATATATATATATATATATATATATATATATATATATATATATATATATATATATATATATATATATATATATATATATATATATATATATATATATATATATATATATATATATATATATATATATATATATATATATATATATATATATATATATATATATATATATATATATATATATATATATATGTAACCGGTCGGAATTTAATAGATTTTATTTTCCCACTTGACTTGGGGTTTATTAAAGATTATTAGATGGTAATGCAGTGGAAGCGCCTCTTTGAGAAAATTCCCGAACCAGCACAAGAACACTTAAATCTACTAAACAAAATTAATTGTCCGTGACCCGTGGAAGGATAGCGTCTGTGACTGGGATGAATGAGACACACTGTAAAATTTAGACACTTATATTCCCTCCAACACTACAAACACAATCAAATAATGGTACACCAATATGCGCACCTCTTAACTTGAACTTAAAACACTACTCTGGGGAATAAAAGTTATACATGATATTGAAATTGTTAGAAACTCAGGCAACAATAAATTTAAAGTATTAAGAAATGTTGCTTGCATACATGAAACAGGCCTTAAGGGCTTTCAACAAAATTATATCACCCCAACAGATGCACAATTCCTAACCTAACTTAAACACTATTCTGGGGAACAAAGGTTACCTGAGATCGGAATTATAAAGAAAAATTAAGTGCATTAAAAGAATTAAATCACAGTATCACTCTGGTTCCGCTTAGTGACACAACATTCAAAAAACAATACTATCAAAATTATTTAAGAAATATTAAACCACACACGTCAAGATAACATCAGTAACTGAGAAATGGTATTAACTACACACAAATATAGTCACTATTATTAATATGTTACTGGGTCCACCAATACTCGTGAACCATGCTCCACCCAACTCAACATACACCCGTAATAAGGGAGATAAAATGTTCCTCTAGGTATCTCCTAGAGTCCTAGACTCATGGTCTCAGTGTGTGACCATTAATTTACTCAGATATCCTCAGTGTACTCCCAGTGCATCCAT
Source organism: Homarus americanus (assembly GCF_018991925.1). NCBI lineage: Eukaryota > Metazoa > Arthropoda > Malacostraca > Decapoda > Nephropidae > Homarus > Homarus americanus. The sequence goes on along the minus strand of NW_024749779.1, from coordinate 11,608,891 downwards.
GGGCAGGAAGAGAGAACGCCAGCAGGTGTCTATGGCCAGTAGGTAACACTTCTAGCTGACCGAGGACACGTGGTGTTGTGCACCCACGTGGTAAGAACTGATCACCCACTGCTGATGCTGGTCCCGTGTCGTTTTAGTTGTCGGGAGCACTCGTTCACTCAAAAGATCCTTTGCTACCCCGCTAACCAGTGACAAGCCTACACTGATCGTTCCGAAGGCGACAATCGCCAAGCCTCAATCATCAACGGCAGTCTCAAACGGCAGTCAGTCTCTCGCAGCCAACTTCACCCAGTCAAACTCGCGGCCAAGTGGGTTCTGACGGAAACCCTGAAATAAACTCACTGTTAGCTCTTGTTAACTTTACCACTGCCCTATCTAACACTGTCTGAGATCGAATGAGACTTACTTGTTATACTGCAATAGTGCAACACAGGTGACTAGGCCACGTGACTATTTCTGTGACGGACGCGCAGGGACGTCTTGTTTGTCTGAATGCTTCCCCGTGACTGAGAGAGAGCCCGCCTCGTGTCCTCTCAAGGCGTTAGCTTAGGCCTACGTGACATATTTTCCGCCTAACTAATAACTCCTTGGGACACCCGTAACATTATTCAGACTGATAAACGATCTATAATAATTTCAAATTCAATAATAGTCCCTTAACTTCATGAATCGCATCATTATTAATTCGGCAAATTACATTTAATATCACTTAGGCCTAGTTCCACAACCTCTCGCTATGTGCAGGGAGCGCTCTCTTCCCTCCGACGACCTTGAAGGCTCAGTATCGCCAATGGCGCGGTGTTTGAAATTACACTGAAATTTCTGAATATTACAATCGACCCCCCTAAAAAAAGACAGCACTGTCCTCATGTGCTGAGAAAAACATGCATACGACCCCCTAAAAAATTGTTCTAAGAAACTGCATCTTACCCCTTTAACGTGCTAAACGCAGCATTCCCGTCTTCTCTTCTCCACTTCTCTCTCCCGCTAACATATATATATATATATATATATATATATATATATATATATATATATATATATATATATATATATATATATATATATATATATATATATATATATATATATGTATATATATATATACTTTTACATACCTTTAGTACTTTTTAATTATTTTAATAACTAATATATATTCTCTCTTCATTTCTATAACTCATTAGACATATTTTTTGCATTACTCTATGAGTGGGCAACCTAGTGAGTCTTTACACAGGGAGTGAAGTGATAAATAGTCCTATACATAGATCCTCGTCCAAAATTTTAAAGTATCAAACAGGAAATTAGTGACTCAGACTCTGATAGCCAGTCATCTAATAATTAACAGGACCTAGTGGCAACTGATAGCGAGGAAGAATTACCACAAATCAGCCAATTAGAGTTAACACCTAACGACTCCTTAGTTAACTGTGAAAATTTCAATGATTCTCAGTTTGAGGATTTACACAGTAGACTATTAAGGTCAGGTAACATTTACCCATTGCCTTCACCTGTTACTAACGCTAGTGCTTTAACTAACACAACAAAAATGGCAACAGGTGGATCTACTAACCCACAGACTGCATCTGTCTGTCAAACGGTAAAGGTATTTCCAAATAACATTAAGGTACAAGAGTTTACTGCCGAGGATCCTGATTATACTAGTTTAGCATTTTTGCGTAAATGCGAAGATGTATTGAGCGATAACAATATCACTAATGACGTAGATAAAATTTCATACGTCCGAAGCCTTATCAAAACCGATAGTCGGGCAGCTAGAGGTCTCCATGCTTCAGCTATTGACAAAAAAAACGGATGATTATCCAACATTTAGGCAGCAATTCTTTTATTTTTTCGATCGGGCTCCAAAGGAGGTCCACTGTCTTAGATTTTTAAGATGGCAGAGAGGACAGGTGACACTCTGCTTGCACATAAAGCACAAGAAGCCCAAATTTGTGCGTGTCTCACTAAGCTAGATCTCACATCTTACATGGATTTCTCAGATTGGTTCGATAAAAATGACAACTTGTCTAAAGTGAATTTCTACAGGATTATTGAATTGCTTCAGTTTATCTTATCATCAAATGAACCCTTACGCACGAAAGTCCAAAATAAAGAGTTTAAAATAGGCAATAAACTTGTACAATATGTAGAAGAAATTGCGGAACCCAAGGAAAATGTTCCTAGGGCGTTGTCAGTGGCACCAATCACCAGCCTTAAGGAACAACCATAATCTGTCACGGGAACCAAACAGAAATCAGATAAGTCCCCAGCCAGTCAGAGGCAGGATGGAAGGAAAGAATCCTCGCATGGCCTAAGGATTTCAGATAGCCCCCCTAACCCAGAATCTATAAAGGGACATTATTACACAGTTGGTAAAATGTCTCCAAATACTACAGGCATTCCGAATAAATGGTGTATAGTACATCAGTCTCCATACCACAACACAGAAGATTGTGGGAATGTACAGCGTAAGAAGCAAGAAATGGAAAATCGAAGGGAGACAACTATACAGTCTTCGGGGGAAGAGAGGTGAGTCCAGCAACCCGATCTAGAATAGCATCAACGGTTCAAGAAAACAACGCTTCCATCACCGGCTCATTAATCGCCGCGTTAAACAAAGTGGAGGTGTTGACCGTACCAGCGAGGATAGGTAACAATCGGTTATCCCTAGATATAGATATGGGGGCCTGTGCCAATGTTATCTCATTAAAGTCGTTCAATGAACTACAGCGGCGATATCCTCCAAATAAGTGGCCAATAAGACCTCAGACATTCCTCTGTCCGGTGTGTCGGGAATCCAATTAGACATAGGGGGGTAATAACACTACCACTCCGTTTTTCTAGTTCCAGTAAAGCGTTTTTGGCGGATTTCTACATAGTCAAGGCATTTTCTTTGCCAGCGGACGGGTTACTTGGTCTGACCACTCTAAGGCAGAACAACATTAACGTTCAGCCACGAGATCAAACAATCACGCATAATTGAAATCCATATCACGCAATGCAAACTTCACATCCATTGCTTACTTTGGGTGTATGTGTAATAACTGCCTCGACAGGCACAGGGGAGTCATTGACACAGCAGCAATTAGTGACGGAGTCACTCCCTGAAACTGCACCTAGTGGTTCAAAGGACATTTCGGATGAAAGCGGTCAGAACTGGACTCTAACGTCTGCTGTGTTAACCGGTGTACAACGGTTACATAGCCAGGAACTAACTAGAGTCACAGTACGTTTGCCAAATGTGAGTGAAGGAACAGATGTTGTGTGTCTGAGTGAAAGCACACGAGTGAAAGGTTTGTCACTTGAGTCTACCTTAAGCACTGTTAGAATAGGTAGTCTCACAGATGTCCTGGTTCTTACTAGAACTGGGGGACCCATAACCTTAAGAAAGGAGTGTTGTTTCGGTAATTTCCTTGTTTATGACAAAGCGGTTGTCGAAGAGCCATTAGAATTACCAATAGGTTGTGTAACACAGGGTAAATCGAACGAAAAATCACATACTGTCTTGTAAATAATGTAGCGTTGATAGCGCCACACGTGAAAGTAGTCGATCATCCTCGAGGCAAAAGTGATCTTTCAGAATTACTCGCCGAATTCAAGGAAATCATAGCATTACCTGGAGAATCCCAAGGTAAAACAACGTTGACAAATCATCATATTCCACTAGAACCAGAAACTAACCCAATCTACATCCCAGCATATAGGCTACCCCACAGCAGAAGAGTGGTAGTCCATCAAATAGTACAAAACAGTCTATGCCTATCTAGATGATCTTATCATAGTAAGCAAAGATTTACAAAGTCATCTAAAGCAGCCTCGAGAAGTTTTCACAAGGCTACATCCAGCTGGATTGAAAGTGAAACTTTCCAAATGTGAATTTCTCAAATTCAGAATTCAATTTCTTGGTCACGTAGTGGATGGCAATGGTATACACACAATAGATTGCAAGGTAAAGGCGGTGAAACAATTCCCTTGTCCCAAGAACGTAGATCAACTTCGTAGTTTCCTAGGATTATCAGGATACTTCAGTTCTTTCACTGAATGTTATGCCAAGTTCGCATCACCACTCACTAAACTCCTCAAAAAGGATGTGGAGTTTACATGGAATAAGGAACAAGAGGACAGTTTTAATGCCCTCAAGAGCGCCTTAACAAATGCACCAGTGTTAGCCTCCGGATACACAAAACCATTTACAATGTGCACTGATGCCTCGGGACTAGGTTTAGGGGCGGTGCTCATGCAAACTGATTATTGAGGAAAATGGCGGGTAGTAGCATACACCAGTCGCACCCTCAACGATGCAGAAACACGTTATTCAGCTACGCATTTAGAAGCATTAGCTGTAGTGTGGGCCTTCAAGTATTATCGGGATCTCATTTTGGGATATCCGATCACAGTCCACACAGATCATGTAGCCGTGACAGAACTATTTCATGGGAAGAACGTATTAGGGCGTCTTGCACGCTGTTATCTGACCATACAGGAATTCGCAAACCGACTTCAAGTATTTGCCGGGTCGTGCGAACGTGGTAGCTGATTTGCTATCTAGACACATACCTCCTGTCATGCCACTACCTACGTTCACCCTGTCACACCTAAAGACAGAACACTTACAGGATCCATTATGTTCCAAGGTTATATATGCCTTAGAATCGGGAGATGAGGTAAATTTGCCCAGATTACCTCTACCACTCTCACAGTTTGAGCTGCGGCATGACATATTTTATCGCTCAGTGAAAACACAACAAGGATTCAATCTCTCAAATTGTTATTCCTACATCTTTAAAGGAAAACGTTCTTACCCTCTCTCATGATGCACCCCAAGCTGGACATCCAGGGCGAGATAGATGTCTAACAAAAAATTTGAAAAAAAAATATTATTGGAAATCTATGAGGATCGTCATCGAGCATCACATTACTAAATGTTTATCTTGTGCAAAACACAAGGGAACAACGATGGATCCCGCTCCAATCTTAGAATACCCGACGTCAGAACGTCCATGGGATACCGTTGCAATCGATTTATTGCAACTACCAAAAAGCCATCAAGGCTCTAGTTACATACTTGTCTGCGTTGACCATTTTTCCAGAATTGTGGTACTCTCATCATTGCCGAACAAGTCGGCCGAATCAGAAGCTCATGCACTAGTCACTCATCTAATCTGTCCTTTCTCTACACCTATGGCACTGGTTCTTAAACTTTTTCACTCCATTCTCCCTTAGAGGATGTTACGTTTTAAATGCAGGAAAGTGGCTTTCTTACCGTAGAACTCGGATACCTTCACACTGGTTACTCACCCAAGAGATTATGGTGTATCACTACGTAGAATTTTGCTCTGCTTCCGGCATTCAATGCGTTATGTACTTGATAAATGATGATTTAATGAATTCCACTAACTTCCAACATCCATCTAAGTTATTGGTTATACTTTGTCATAACCAATCAGTCATTACCCTTGGTAATAATAATAATAGAGGGATCACAGATACGGGCAGATGATTGCACTTACGTTTATTTGGCACAATTCCATACACTGGACTTATAATTTGCATGGATAGGTCAATCACTCACATTCACGCCACAGTACCGTAAGTTATAAGGGAGAGTTTGTCAACCTGGTGAATTAATCGTTTAGATCTATTAGGCCGGCCTGGAGTGCTCTTGTAGCAAACAGGCCCTCACCATTGATCACTTCCTTTACAGGATGTGTTAACTTGTCGCTGGACTTAACAAAAAAATCTCGGGGATTTGCACACACAGACCCGTAGCACTGGTAGGACTGTATGGCCCCTAATCTTAAGTCCGCGGAGCAGGAGGTCTTCTCTAACCCAAGGTCTAAAGCCCACTGGCTAAATTGGTTTTTTTGAGGCGTGAAGTGATGAACAGTACACCACTGTCTCACTGGCCTGCCCCCCCCCCTACATGTCCCAGTCATGGCTGGCCGGTTACCTTATCTCTACCGTAAACAAACATTTGGGATGGGTTGTGCGGGAGGCCCAACGCAACCCATGACAATCGCCCCGACTAAGAAAAAATTTTTCTCTTGGAGAATAAATTTTCACCACCTGTATACAATCAAGAGAATGCCTAGCCCAGACACACAATTCGACATTCACACTGTGGTGTGTGTGTAACACTAACACTGCAACGGAATGTAGTCGCCAATCGCCACTGAGGGAAAACCTCAACATTTACTTTATTTTTTTTTTGGCTGGAGGAAAACTCCGCGGCGAGGGTGACAATTCCCGAGCAATAGTTCATGCTAAGCGTAAGCACGCTACATTTACATTAGAGCAACGTGTTGTGTGGTGTAGGGTATGTAGACATTGTTTAGGTGGCACAGGTGTTGTGTTATGTTCTCAAGTGTAGAAAGGTGTGAGAAAATTATACATAACATATGACGAGCCGCCAGACGCTTGGAGGCTCGAGTCGACTGGAGTCTAGACCAACTCCACACTCATTTGGGAAGGTGACCTCTCAATCAGTTGCTCTGGTTCCCCCACAAGTCGAGATAGGAGGTCAGCCCCCACATTCAGGCTGCCCTTGATGTACCGGAGGACGAAGTTGAACTGCTGGAGATACAGTGCCCACCGCATCAGACGAGCATTTGCATTCTTAGATGGTCGGAGACTGGTGAGCGGCATGTGGTCTGTCTACAACACAAACTCACCTCCGTAGAGATAGTAGTAGTACTTCTTGATGCCTTCCACCACTGCCAGAGGTTCTTTCTCGACCGTGCTGTAATTCCTCTCTGCAGGTTTCAACTTGCGACTGTGATACGCAACTGGAAAAACCTCGCCATCTGCCTCTTGTAGTAGCACTGCGCCAATAGGGTGTGTCATAGGAGGGAAGATCAGCTAAAACAATTGGCCCATCACTTTTTTGGTAGATTTTAGTATATATAAACAGAAAATAATTTCAGTTTTAATATTTTGCAACCTTTTGCTAGGTAAATTTTAGCGTGAAATTTATCGAAAATCTAACGTACAGCTGCATTAGTGCATTACAAGTAAATAGTGAACATTGCTTTCTGACTTCATTCTTTAACAACCCAACTAACAATATTTTTTTCTGTTTCAGATTCTGATGCATTTATAAGTTGATAATATTGGCGATGGCTGCTTCTGTCAGGACGAGGAACCAAAAATCCAGCCATCTCAGTCACTATCTTGGGTCTGGAAGAGAGCTCCTGAAGTCGGAGTTGCCTACATTGAGAGATGCTTTGAGATACGGTGTTTTAATCAGGCAAATCAGTGAAAAGAACCAAAGAACTTACACAAACACAGACATTGCCGGTGATATGACCAAAGCTGTCTTGGCACAGTACACTCTGGCTAATGCTCAGTTCAAGCCTCCAGTCATAACAAGTCAGAAGAAGATTAGTGAGAGACTGCTAGCCAGTTGGGAAAAGGCAAGAGATATCTCTCTTGGGAGAGGAAAACTTGCAGTTAAGGACAGCTTTGCCAAGCAACTGGACCAGTTATTTGACATAATTACTTGCAAGTGCCCAATTGTTCTCTGTCCTGAGTTTGGATGCGATCGTGACTGTAAATCTGAGGCCCACATCTCCTGTATTTGCAAGCGTGAACTGGATTCCTGTGATCGAACTGGCATTTGTCAAAGCACAGAGAGAGAAGACTGGCAGTATAGGGGCTCTCTGATTTCTAGCCAAGATATTCCGGAGTCCAAGAGACAGGAGGCTGCCACAGAGAGACAGAAGAGGAGAAGAGTTGCCGAGGAAAAGAGACTTGAGAAGGCCCAGGGTGAGGTAAAAAAGGCCGATGATTGGAGTCAAGCTGATTCAGAGTTTAATGACTTCCCCATGGCTGATCCGAGTGCTGACCAGGAGAATGGTGACTTTGTCCCTAACCCAGAAAATAATGATCCCAAACCTTCCAGGCATAAGATTCGAAATAGGAAAGATATCCTGAGCATAGCTCTGGCCAGCATGCGACACCACACTGGTCTCAGAGAAACTGCAGAGATAGCAACAGCTGCCTGGATTGACGGTGGTTTGATAACACCTGATGATGTTCACCTGGTGTTAGATCATAACAAAGTAAGGAGAGCTCAGGAGAAACTTGTCAGTAACCTAGAAGAGGAGTTTGATAAGGGATAAGAGAAAATGGAATCAATTGTTTGTTCTTTGATGGGAGAAGGGATGACACTAAAGTGTTCATGAAAGTTGGAGATTCTGACAAGTTGTTCCCTGCCATGGTGAAGGAGGAACACTACTCCTGCTGCAGTGAACCAGGAGGGAAGTATTTGTGGCATTTCACTCCAGAGAAAGATAACATCAGGAAACCAGCTGAGATAGTGGCAGGTAACATTGTGAACTGGCTCAGAGAGAGGAACGTAGACCAGACCCTGCAGGCCATTGGAGGGGACAGCACCAACACGAACACAGGGTGGCAAGGGGGGGTCATACAGTGGATAGAGCGGAAGATTGGGAGGAAGCTGGTCTGGATTGTTTGTGACCTCCACACCAACGAGTTGCCACTCAGACATCTGATCCAGGAGCTGGATGGCAAGACTCTTTCAAACAACAGATGGTCTGGTCCTCTTGGCAAGATGCTGGACTCTGCCACTGAGTTAGAAATAAATCCGAGCTTTGAAAAAAATCACAGTTGGCCCTCCACTCGTTGAGCTTGCACATACTGTCATTGACGACCTGAGTACTGACCAGTACTATGGTTACATGATTTGCAGTGCCATCAAAACTGGGGTCATGCCTGATAGACTTGTTTACCTGCAGATAGGTCCAGTCTCACATTCTAGGTGGCTCACAACGGCTCTCAGGTTCTGCAGAATTTGGGTCGCTCATCATAAACTGAAAGGGAACCAGCTTCACAACCTGAGACTTATTGTCCAATTCATCGTGAGTGTCTACTTGCCAAATTGGTTCAACATCAAGGTCAAGTCATCATTCTCCGAAGGTCCGAGGCATGTTCTCTTCCAGCTTGAGCTCCTGAGGAGTCAGCCAAGGAAGGTTGTTCAGATTGTGGAGCAGACTGTGAGGAGATCTTCCTGGTATGCTCATCCCGAGGCAGTTCTGCAGACAATGCTCTACAGTAAGGATGAGGAGGAGAGAAGAGTGGCAGTCAAAAAGAACTTGGATATGAGACTTATGAGAGGATCTGGGCATGACGAATCAGTTGGTGACGATTCCTTCACGGTCAGGAAGACTCCTGAAGTCAATCTAGGTGCCAAGACCCTCACTGATCTCATAGATCTGGATAACATCCATACTGGCAGTGAGCCCACTCTTACCTGCAACCTCACCAATGTTCAAGTCAGAGTTTTCCTGGACAACCCCATGCATGTCCCTGCCTGGCCCTCGCATACCCAGAGTATAGAGGATTGTGTACAACAAGTGAGTGAGGCCAGCAGTCACGTGTACAGCCAGGAGAGGAGGGAAGGCTACATCCGAGCTCAGGTGGTCAGCAGGGAGGTGATGAGTAGAAACAGAAGCAAGAAAGACATGTTCTCTATGGTGTGCAGCAACACCGGGTCGTAGTAGTAAAACCGGTTTTTGTATTTGATGATTTTGTTTTCTAAAGGAATATTAAATTTAATAACTGTGTCAAGATCATTCGTTTCACTATTCTGGATCATTTTCATCCTAATAAATTAACCTGATACATTTACTTTACTTTAAATAAGCTATTTAGTGGTGTTGGTAAAAGGGTGGGAATACTGAATTTTCATAAGATTTCAAGTTAAAATTTACCTAGCAAAAAATGAAAACTTTTCAAATCTGAAGATATCACATGATTCTGCACATAAAACTACATCATTAATACCATGGGCCGATTTTTCAAACTCAAAAAAAAAAATTCGCCTCCGTATGACACACCCTACTGCGCCAACCCCATCCTGTGAAGCATCGGTCCGGAGGATGAAAGGCTCTTCCTTCCTCACCAGTTGAAGGATGGGTTGCTTGCATAGCAGCTTCTTGAGGGCACTGAAAGAATCCTCTTGTTCAGGTCCCCATTGCACCTTGTTAGATGCATGTTTCTCGAGCAGGTCGGATAAAGGGAGAGCCACCACGGCAAAGTTTGGGATGAAGTTCCGGTAGTACCCTACGAGGCCCAGAAATGACCTCACTTGTTTTTTTGTAGTGGGCCGTGGTAGGACTGTATGGCCCCTGATCTTAAGTCCGTGGAGCAGGAGGTCTTCTCTAACCCAAGGTCTAAAGGCCACTGGCTAAATTGTTTTTTTTTTGAGGCGTGAAGTGATGAACAGTACACCACTGTCTCACTGGCCTGCCCCCCCTTATATGTCCCAGTCATGGCTGGCCGGTTACCTTATCTCTACCGTAAACAAACATTTGGGATGGGTTGTGCGGGAGGCCCAACGCAACCCATGACAGAGGAATTTTCAACATCCTCGTGGCCTCCTTCATTTTTCCCAACCCCCCACAAATAATGTTAAAAAATAAAATGCAGATGAAGAGAATAACCTTATTTTATTTCAAGGTTGACAATCATCATTATCTTATATTTTGATAGACTTACATGATTTACATAACTGACGTCACTAGACTAGAGTGACTACTAGACAAGCCTCACACCAAACTTGAATTTGGTTGGGAAAAGTACATATGACCTCTGCATATTTTGTCACAGCTCAATGGGAAGGCTGACATTGTTTCCTTTCAGTCAGGTGACTGATCCGATGTTGTGTCACTGACAATGCACATCTCATGTCCGGGTCCACATTCAGTCGGTTCCGGCTTTTACTCTTTATATGTAGAAGGGTGGAGAAACCAGATTCGCATAAATAGGTAGTTGAAAAAGGCAAGAGGACTCGAAGTGCAATCTCGCTAACTTTTGGATATGACTGATACATTGAGCACCAGAATACAGTCAGAGATCTTTCTTCATAGAGATCTTTGGCAGCAGAATCATTCTTGAGATCAAGAAATTCGTCCTGAACATCATTGGGAATGGTAGCAATATCAAGAGTGCCAGAGAAAGGATTCCTCACCAATTTCCCATCTTCCTCCTCGAATTCTGGGAAATACTTTTTGAGCTCACTTTCCAAGGATTTCAGGTGCTGAGTGATTTCAGTTTTGAGTGATGGGTCAAGCAGATGATCTTCATTCTCATCAAGAACAGTTGAAAGATTCTCAAACATGGCAACATTTCCTGCATTGACTTTCCTTTGCCAATTCTGGAGCTTGGCAAGAAATACACGAAGACAATCCATGAGGTGAAACACATTTCTATCATTGCCCTGCAGCTTGAGATTCAGCCTGTTTAGCTGCTCAAACATATCTGCTAAATATGCAGGACGTGGCTCCCACAACACCTCATTGAAGTGACTTAATTGATCATCTTTCCCTTGCACTTCCAGGAACAACTTAAGCTCTCCCCGAAGTTCAAACACTCGATTCACAACATTGCCCTTGGAAAGCAAGCGCACTTTGGTGTAAAAGAGGAGGGCTTTATGCTCTGAATCCATGTCTCTACAAAGGTTCTGGAAAAAGCGAGAGTTCAGATCTCCAGCTTTCACAAAGTTGACACATTTGACCACTGCCTCCACGATCTTGCAAAGTTCATCAGGGAGGGTTTTCGACGCCAGTGTAAAACGATGGATCATACAATGGATCCCCTTGGCATTCGGAGATACTTCCTTGACACGCTGCTGGAACCCCGATATTGTTCCCAGCATCGCCGGATCCCCATCCGTACAGACTCCACAACAATTTTCCCAGCTGATCCTATTAGGTGTGAAGAAAGAAGACAGCTTTTCCATCACATCTACAGCTGTTGTGGTGGTCTCCAGCTGTGTAAAGAACAGTTATTCCTCCTTGATGTCACACAAGAATACATACCTAACAAACACGAGTAGCTGTGCACAAGAACTCACGCCCGTTGACTCATCCAGCTGTATTGCAAACATACCAGTTGGAGATAATTTGATCTGTATAACTTTTTCCTTTATGCCATCTGACATTTCATTAATTCTCCGTTTCACTGTATCGTTTGACAAGGAAATTTGTTGAATTTTACGTTCACTTGCCTCTCCAAGAACCCGTTTGACCATTTTTAAAGCACATGGCTTAATTAAAGTTTCACCAATTGTATGGGGCTTCTTTTGCTTTGCTATTTCGAGGGACACCTCGTATGATGCCTCAACTACACTTACGGTCTGTTGTTGGAAAGCACCACTCTCGTCCAGTTTCTGTTTTCCCAAACTCCGTTCATGGCGCCTGAAGAAACAGGTGTCTCTCTCCGCATACTGTGGATGGATCGTCATCAGATGATGCTTCAGCTTACTAGGCCTCATAGAATCCTTCCCCAGCACTTTGAAGCACAGCACACACTGAGGTTTCTCAATGCCATCAGCGAGGATTGATGTAAAACCGTAGTTAATGTATCCATCGATGTACTTCCGCTTCTTAGCAACACTAGTAGCCATCCCAAATATAGAGAAAATAAAGAAGACAGAATGTCAGAACAGACAAACAGACAAGTGATAAAGACTAAAGAATGATAAAGAAGGACAGATAAATAGGACAAGAGTTAGAATGGCAAACACACACACACATTCACATACATAACACGACCATGCACTCACACATAAAGCACACATACAGTCATACACAAACATGCACACAGGTAAACATTCACACTCAAGCTAGCAAGCTGAAGTGTACTTCCTGTAAGCAAGAACACGCCTCCTTTGACAAGCACTGCCCAACTTGGAAGAATGAGAAGAATAGTGAGTCATACCAATTTAGCACAAAAATGGTAGGATTATATAAGTAAAGAATGAGTATGAACAACAATGGCACCAATAAATAAGGAAATAATTAATAAAGGAAGTGTACAAATATTTCACCCACGTAAAGCAGCGACCACATGAATTATGAAACAAAATAAGAAACACCAATTATGGAGTATATTATGCTTGAGTCAAACTCAAACACTATATATGGTTCAGAGACAATACACTCCACTGTTTTCGTGATGGTATCCCAGGCCAGACTGAGATCATTTGGTCCTATCACCACTTGCAAAGGGATGACGCATGGACACGTACTGAACAAGTCAGTTCAGCAGCTCGGTCCAGTCCCTGTCACACAGACAAGGACTGGATCTGTGAAATCTTAAATAATCCGTAAAAAATAAAAATAAATTAACACCAGAGTATGTAAATACTAAAATTGTATTGTCGTTATGATTAAACAAAATGACAAAAAAAGTATGAAAATTCTCTTCTGCCAAGTCAAAATAAGTAATACAAGTTTTGTTTAATTCAGATTCCCAACATTATTTGGAAACGTACAATTTATAAAAACTCGCCGTGGCTCCCCCAAATTCTGGCCCCCAGGTTGAGAACCACTGACCTAGGGTGATACTCTCGGATAACAGGACAGAATTTAAGAATCAACTTTTAGTCGCTATATGTCAACAATATGACATTACACAAGCTTTCACAACCGCCTACCATCCATCTTCAAATGGGTTGGTCGAGCGTGCGAATAAAAAAAATTCTTGAGATTCTTCGACATGTGGTGAATCCAATGCATAGCTCGTGGGAGGAATGGCTTCCACAGGTTGCAGCATCCACCAATGGATCTATAAATAGCTTTACAGGCAAATCGCCATACTACATAATTTACGGTAAAGATAAATGCTTTCCATATGATTTACTAACAGGAATTCCAAAACCTGTGTACAACATGGATGACTATGCCAAGAAACAAATCAATGTTTTCACGAGCATCCAAGGAAAAGTACGAAAACACTTAGCAGCCTCACGTGCTAAAATGATCTACAAGCAACACAAAAAAGCTCAGCCTATAAAATTAGAGATAGGCGACAAAGTAATGATAAAAGCGCCGGAACGCATATCAAAACTCTCGCCTAAATTCACAGGTCCGTACGTGATTAGAGCGAAAGAACATGGAAACAAACTCCAAGTTGTTGAGCCAACGTCAAATGTTTCAGATATAGTACATGTTGATAGAATTAAAAAAGTCAGCAGAGACTTAGTAGGGATTCCTAATGTCAGTCAAGTACATCCTACGTCAACTACAACAGTTGCTCAAAAAATTATAATGATAGGCAATACATATCGTCAAAAACTACGATCAGCAACCACTAATAATTGATTATCCTCGCCTATTTCAGACATGGCTTGGATATCACTACTACTGCTGGTCTGGAGTGTGGTGTCAGTAGCCGCCTCCCCAGCAGACGTCGTCAAACCCGGAGCCTTAGTTGCCCCACTAGGCAAAGTATTAGTAGTACAAGACGTTGTCACTATCAAATACGAGCTCCATGACTTAAAGCGCTGTCCACATTGAAACAGCTATGCAAACTTTGCAAGATCTCGATCAACAATCTAAATACTCTACAACAATCCGTCAGGCCATCTCTCTTCAACACGACCGTATGAACAGTTTATTCAAACGAGTAAGGCATTTCGAGGGAAAGCTCCCTGTATCTCCTGAAGACATCGGGAAAAATGTACATTCTCAGCCGCGTCAAAAACGTGGTCTGTTTAATTTTGTAAGTTTAATAAGTAACACTTTGTTGGTACGGCAACAGCCGAAGATGTTGCCAGAGCCAGACTAGGAAATAAAATGAGTGCAATTTCAGACGCGGTTAGGAAACAAAATAGGGTCATTGCACAGTCATACAAGGCAATAAAAACTCTGACCTCTCATATAAATGATATTGTTGAACGAACTAATAAACTAACACAAATAGTTGAGGGGTTCATTCGATCAGAATCTACACTGGAATGGCAACTGTGCTTATCTGAATACATGCATGCTGCTGAGGCCTCTGTACAATCTTTCATAGAAACCAGTAATAGGGTCATTGCTGATCTTGTAAATGCAAGGTTAGGACGTGTTGACGCACAGTTGTTGCCGGATCAACTAATTGCCCCGTTACATATATCTGAAACGAATTATCATCTAACTCCTATCTTTCAGGAGCATGAAGTTATTATTATCCCATATTAGAAGCAACATAACACACAGGGAAATACTTAATCACAATCCACTAAAATCACAAAAAAAAAATAATGCATGGCATTTGGAACCATTTCCACTAAAGCGAATGAGGGACTATTAATTCTGAACAAACAAACTGAACTAATAGTAGTATCAGAGGAATTTTCATTAGTTGCTGTGGCTAAGCATGAAGTACTAAATCATTGTAAATCAACATATTTTCATCTGCATGTTTGTCCGGCGTATGCTTTCGCATTCACTCGTGCCGCGGAGCCTTCATGTGAATTAGCTCTGTTACAAACTAATGCCTCTACAGCTCTACAACAATGTGTATATACTCCAATACCACATAGGTTAGTGTTTCACACACATGTTAATAATGTGCAATATTTCTTTTTCCCGAATCAAACCAGTGTGATACTTATATGTCAGGATGTAGGCAAACATTTAATGGTAGAAGAGTATCAAATTGCACCAGACTATTGTGAAATTAGCAGTAATGCGATCACAACCTTGCCTACTCGTCATCATCTTACATTTGTCACAAATATTACTTCTGAGCTGATTCCCATACCATTTCCCTTATATATAAGTTTCAGAAATCTCCACATTGTTTCTGATAAGCTTAACCTCCTGTCTTATATTAATGAGACTCAGTTTCCTGACTTACAGGATTCTCTTCCTTTATACTTATCTTCTAGTATAATCCTACCTGGTTTTATTATACCTACCATCATATTTATCAGTTCCTTGATTGTTATGATAATTTGTTATAGAAAGGTTTCTTCTAGGTACACAATAGTTTCTAAGAAAACTTTTCGGAAGGAATTGCAAAAGCATATAAACGACGAAAAAGTTTAGCTAAGCACACTTTTTGTAACAAGGTTAGGTACACCAAGGTATTAATCCGTGAGGTCATCTGTTGGAGGTGACTGAGCGGTGTAACAGCAATTCTTATTATACAGATATATACCCAATGTATGTTACCTATGTATTCACCAATTCATTCATCCATGATTATGAATCAATTGGTGAGTTGACATTTCCTCCATGGAGCTAGCGAGGTCAAGCTGGGTCAACACTTTTCAACAACAACATCCTGTGAGGAGCACTGACAACAACCTGATGCGTATCCTGTATGGCACCTTGCCTCACAGGATGCGCGTGAGAGAGAGAGAGTTTTCATATCACTTGTTACCCAGTGAACAACTCACTTAAGTGTTCTCCCACATAAGTGCACTAAGACACTTCCCTTAGTGTAGAAGAGAAAGTACAATATACTCTCAACTGAACTCAGTACCTGTGAAACTATATTTTTCTACAATAAAATAAAACCAATAAAGTGTTTACTTCAGCCCTGCCACTTATCAAATCAAGAACTAATATATATACAAATATATATATTGTGTGACCAACACATGTAATTGGTCGGAATATTCTCACTATTAATTATTGCTTTTTTTATTTAAGGTGCATTGTGATGCAGTGGAAGCACCCCTCAGAGAAAATCCCGAACCACCACAAACACAATTAACAAAAGTATTCTCGGGTTACCGTGGAAAGCTAGTACCTATGATTGGGGCTCATGAAATGCACTGGTAAAAGATGACACTTCTATTCCTACCAACTTCTACAGACGGAATCAATAATTGTACAAAACACTAGAGTACCTCTGAGCGTGGCTTAAAACAATACAATGGGAAACAAAAGTTATACATGGTATCAAAAAATTATTAAAATATATTAATTGCATCTGGAGAGGACTACTAATGCAGCAGTACTACATACACCAGAGCAGGCACCAGAATGGGGAACTCATCTGAAACAATTCCTCCGTACAGCCTACATCACTAATGGCACATAAAACATTAAAAAAAATTACTTGCACCGATGAATATGCCTTAAGGGCATCCGACAAAATTGTAGCAATCACTGAGGAATAGAAATCCCGATTTTAGTCATACTACACAAGAACTTGGATCACCCATAGCCTGTCTGGGATGCCCACAAATACTGCAATCCTAACTGTCCTAACTACCAAGAACCCAAAGATTGTAACTACTAACCTGCCAAATGGCTGGCATTTACAAGAAACCGAGAAAATCACCTATGACCCGTCAGGCAGGCAGGTGCTCCGCTGTTTATTCATTACTCTCTCTAGGTTTCAGGAGTCATGAGTGTATTTCTCCCCCAACACCCGTAACATGCTTCACACATAATTTCAGAATGCAAACGTACTTTTAAGGTATTAACAGCCTTTCACAAACTTTTGGAGAGGAACTCTTACGTCCCACGTGTGCAATCAACCATGAGGAGCATTGATTTTACACCTGGACTTGGTTATTTTAATCACATACACCCAATACTGGGGAGATGGATGTCTCTATGTTACCACTAGACTATCCGTTTCAGCGTGCGACCTTCCATTCACTCATTCTACACTTAGTTTACTCCCAGTACTTCATGGACAGGAAGAGAGTGACCGTCAGCCCGCGTAGATAGGCCAGTTCAGAGTACAACCAGGTGAACCCTGCCCAGCTGAGGGAGAGGTTCTACTTTCCTGTTAGTAAGATTTTTCACTAACTGACTGAAGAGATGTGATGTATGAACCAAGGTGGGGAGATTTGATGAACCAGATCGACCACCGACCAAAGTACGGATGCTAGTCTCACGTAGTTAGTCGACAGGGACGCCTGTTTGCCTCGTGCGTTGCCAGCATTGAGACCACTAAACACTGTTCAACCACCAGCCAACCGAGTGGGTTCTCAGAACCCTGCAAAAGAAGCACTGTTAGCTATTGTTAAATTCTTTTCTGCCCTATCTAAACACTGTTTGAGATCGAATAAAAACTTACTTGCAACACTGATGAAACATGCGCGGGAAGGGACGAGGCCACATGGTGAGTTTCCTTGGCGGAACGTGTAGTTAGACGTCTGTCTCGGTCAATGACCGGGCGCTCACTGAGACCAGGTCAGCGTCGGCATGCCTCAGGGCGCCCGCCTGCCTTCACCCAATGACTTTATCTTTCGAGTATTACTAATAGTTTCTTTGGGACAAACGTAACCTATTTAGTCTGGGAAACTATCCACAATAACTTTAAAATTTATAGTAGTCCCTTAACTTCATGAATCGTGTCTACACTAATTCAATAAAGTACATTTAGTTTTATATAGACCTAGTTCAAAATGCTTCCACCTTTCGCTCGATGGCGTTGCTTGAGCCTTTGTTTTACTCGCCAAGAGGCGTGGGTGCTTCAGCCTGGCCAACTTATGCTTTTTTGTTTCGGCAGATCGGTTATTTCTATTCAAACATTACTAAATATCACATTGAATTTTCTGAATATTAAAATCGACCCCCCTAAAAAAAGACAGCACTGTCATCATGTGCTGAGAGAAAAAAAAGTATGCACACAAACCCCGTAGAAGAGACCTGCTCTAATATCTGTATCTCACACCTGTAACACGCTTAAAGCGGCCTTTCCGTCCTCCAACTTCCGGCACCCTTCATGATGCTAGTTTTCCTTTTTCCCTCTCTGAAAATAACCCTCCCCCCTAAAAGAAGACAGCACTGTCGTCACGTGCATTAGAGAACAACGTAGAGCCACCTTCAAATCTGTATGATTCCAGCTCACAAGCCAGCAAACTCCACTTTCTACCTAGTCCTTGAACTAGAGAACTAGTGTCAAAATAAAATCTACCCAAATCAAACACTCTCTCCTTTTGCCTAGTCCTTGAACTAGAGAACTAGTGCCAAAAATAATACCGACTCAAAACAAGCACTCTCCCTTTTTGCCTAGTCCTTGAACTAGAGAACTAGTGTAAAAAAAATGCCGATTCAAAGCAAGCACTCTCTAATTTTGCCTGGTCCTTGAGCTTAAAGACCCAGTGTCACAAATAATATCGACTCAAATCAAGCATTCTCTCCTTTTGCCTGGCTTTTGAGCTTAGAGAAACAGTGTCAAAAATGATACTCAACCCAAATCGAGCACTGTCATGTCTGTAGCTCCGAACACTACAACGATCGACTCATTCCACGCCTCCGACCCTCATGCCGGCAAGCCAACCCACTGACAATGCAATAGTCCATATTAGTGAGGCCCTGGCCATTACAACCGTATGCATAACCCAGCTATTAACATCACAACCACAACCCAAAGCACATTCCTGACGAAGCCATCTCTCCTATTCTCTCTGCCCTACTCACGATTCCTCCAAAACTCACGTATTCCTAGTCCCTGCTATGCTTGCTAGCTTCATCCTTGGCAGCCTGTCTACTTCTCGTCATCATGCCCAACTGTTCATCCACCACCGGGTCTCCTGTGTGCCTTAGGGGTGGAGCAGCCTTCAAGTTGCTCGGGTTTTCCACTCTCGCGGCCAGGTCTTCTTCCCCACTGGGCTCGATGCGGAATAAACCCGGTCTGGAATTGAGGACCTCGACAATGTGGTATCTCAAGTCAAACCAATGGTTTTGGAGCTTACACCGGCCAATTTTTTGCATTGTTCCTCAACAAAACCTCCTGGCCTACTACCCAGTTACTCTCGTGAGCTTTCTCTTCTCGTTTCCTTTGGTTTATTTCCTTGTGTCTCCGCACATTGATTTCCACGGCCTCCTGCAACCTCCGTTGCCGATCTCTGATCACCATCACCCACTCATCTACTGGCCCTGTGTCTACCTCCTGCCTATGGTCGAAAGGCAGGTTTGGTTCTCTCCTATAAAACAGCAGGAATGGGGAATACTTCGTCGTGGCGTGCATGGTCGCATTGTATTGTGATACCACTGCTTGCAGATGCTTGGGCCACCTATTGTTCTCCTCTTCCTCTAGGGTGGCTAGCCGACCATGCAGGGTTCTATTGAACCGCTCCACCATACCATTTCCCTGCGGGTGGTATGTCGATGTCCTGATCTTCTTCATACCAAAGGTAGCACAGATTTGTCTGACCAGTGCACTGCCAAAATTTCTGCCTTGGTCAATCAGCAACATCTCAGGGGCATCCACGACCAGGAAGATTTGATTCACCAGGATCTTTGCAATCGTAGAGGTTTTTTGGTCTTTGGTGGGAAAGGCCCAAGTTTATCGACTGTTTATGTCAATCATTACCATAACGTTCTCCATTCCTTGCCGCTTGTTAAGCAAGGTGAAATCTGCGGCCAGCGTCTCTAGTGGTTTGGTAGCTTCAATTGTCCCTAGATGTAGCTGGGGTTTTGGGACTTCATCCTTTGCCAGTCCACACCTTTCACAGCTGGCTACGTAGTCCAGCACAGTCCCTCCCATACCTGGTCAAAGACCTCGCTCCTGCACCAGCGACAGAGTACGATCCCACCCCTGGTGCCCAAACTCGTCATGACAGGCTCTAATCAAAGCCTCCTGCAAC
Organism: Homarus americanus; assembly: GCF_018991925.1. Classification (NCBI taxonomy): domain Eukaryota; kingdom Metazoa; phylum Arthropoda; class Malacostraca; order Decapoda; family Nephropidae; genus Homarus; species Homarus americanus. Next base: position 11,588,538 of record NW_024749779.1, on the reverse strand, counting down.
TTTGGAGGTAACGGTGGTACTTCCCTCCATAGATTCTTTCCTGCCGGTCTCCTATGCCAGACAACCCCTTCTATTACGATCAGGGATTGCCTCGCTCGGTACAACCTGCTGAAGTCATCATTTTGTAGCTCTACCTGTACCTCGACCTCCGGCAGCTCTCCCGCCAACCATCTCCGCATTTCTGCAACACATTTCATGCCTTCTTGCTTCCTACGCAACCCATCTACCGTCCACAGTTCATTCATTCCTGCCCCAGTCTCCTCTACGACCTGCATAGCTGTGTACTCTGCCTCACTATCTTCCTCCTGTTCTGTCGGGATCCTAGATAGAGTATCTGCCACCGTGTTGTTTTTCCCTTTCTTGTACTTGATAGTGAAGTCAAACTGCTCTAGATCAGCATTGCACCTACTTTCCACGGCACCTAGCTTAGCATTCTCTCTGTGACTAAGTGGGTTGTTATCTGTATAGACCGTGAAATGTTTCCCAATCAAATAATCCCTGAACTTGTCTACTACTGCCCATTTGAGTGCTAACATCTCTAACTTATGAGAATTATAGTTGGTCATATTTCTTTCTGATTTCCTCAGGCCCCGGTTTGCTTAGCACACCGGATGCAGCTTGCCGTCCTTGCTCTGGGACAGCACAGAACCTAGCCAACTAAAACTTGTATCTGTCTCTATTATAAATTCCTGAGTGAAATCTGGACAGGCCAACACCGGTGTTTGCGTCACCCTGTCTTTCAGCTTCTCGAAAGCCTGTTTCTGCCCTCCCCCCACTTACTATCTACTCCATCTTTAGATTTCCCATGCATCAATGCATGCAGTGGGGCAGCTATTTGGGTAAATCCTTCAACAAACTTCCTAGAAAATTATGCGATTCCTACAAATGACTTCACATCTTTCACCGTCTGAGGGACTGGCCAATGTTTTACTACCCTAATTTTCTCTGGTTACAACTGGTAGCAGAGCGTAGTTAGACGACTGTCTCAGTCAATGACCTGGAGCTCACTGAGACCCAGTCAAAGTCGCCATGCCTCAGAGCACCCGCCTGCCTTCACCCAATAACGTCATCTTTTGCATATTACTAATAGTTTATTTGGGACACAAATAACATATTTAGACTAGGAAACTATCCACAATAACTTTAAATTTTAAAGTTGTCCCTTAACTTCATGAATCGTGTCTACATTAATTCGATAAAGTACAATTAGTTTTATATAGGCCTACTGTAGTTCAAAATGCTTCCACCTTCTACTTGATGGCGTTGCTTGAGCCTTTGTTTTACTCTCCATGAGGCGTGGGTGTTTCAGCCTGGCCTACCTATGCTTTCCTGTTTCGGCAGATCGGTTATTTCTGTTCTTACGTGTCTAAATATCACATTGAATGTTCTGAATAATATATATATATATATATATATATATATATATATATATATATATATATATATATATATATATATATATATATATATATATATATATATATATACAATCAACACCTCAACCCGCCAGGATTCGAACCCACGGCCCACGAGCCCATGACTGTGACCGGGGAACGCTACCTCTGGACCAGCTACGGACAGCATTGAGAACCCGTGGTAGTTGTTACAGACTGATCGGTCTCCCTTGTTCTTATAAATATTGATAATAGAAGCACCTTTAAGATTTGAGGGGATTTCCTCCTTCTCCCATATATTCTCCAGGAATGAATGGAGACGGCTGGTAAGCAGAGATCCTCCTACTTTATACACCTGTGGCTTTGATATTTTTCATCTGCGTGATGGCAGCAGCCACCTCATCCCAGGATGAAGGTTAGCCGAGGTAGGTTAGCTCTGGGTGCTGAGGAACCTGCTGGGTAGTTCGGACATCAAAATCTGTGTTTCTGTTGAGCAGCGAATGATAGTGCTCTTTCTGATGATTATGAATGCCTTCTTTGCCTTTAATTAGGGAGTTACCATAATAGGAGCGGAGGAGGGCCACGCCATGAATAATTGGGCCGCACATTGTTTTAGTTGAATTGAAAAATTGAGGCATCTTGCGTTGATCGGCATCTTTTTGCATTTTATACACTTTATTTTCTCACCTTTCTTTCTTTAGATTGACAAATTTGCGCTGGACAGTCGCTTTCTTCTCGTGTAAGGTGTCAGATTCGCTTCAAGACTGAGGTTGTTGTGCCAGCCAGTGAAAGCAGCACGTTTACCATTGACGAGTATGTTGATTTCCTGTTTGTTTTCATCAAAACATTTCTGGTGTTTTCTTTTGATCTAGTTGAGGATCTCACTGCAGATTAGGGTGTGTCAATTTTGTCAACATGTTAAAAATCAAATTTGGTAGTCAAAATATTGTGCCTCTTTATGTCTAAACTTGAGATTAGCAAACAAAAATGAATTGAAATAACCCTCACCTACATCAATTATACCTTAAAGTTTCAAATATCAGTATTTCAACAAATTAATGAGACTTGATTAAAATTATTCACTTGATATTAACTAATCTCATGTAAGCATATGGATTATGGAGTATTTTATGGTTCTATAGCTTGTGTACAATATGCATGTCAGAACATGAACATGAACAGGCTCTCCGTGTGGGACAGTTTAATTCTTGTTTTGACTTGTACCAAGCGTGAGGATAAGGCGCCCGGCTCACTCTCCTTCTAGATATCATAGACGGTGGTTTGCTCTCATTGCACTTGCACCTACTCTACCAGACGAATTCTACATTTTAATTATTGTAAGTAGGGCATATTGATTGTCGCAGTTACTTATATCATTGTATAAAACATTATGTTCTAAGAAATTATTATGTTATTTCTGTTACAGCATTTTTGATAAACAAATTGATATTTTTTGAAACAACAATTGAATTATGAAACATTGAAATATTTTTCTATTTGTCAGATAGTGTGAAGATGTCAAAATTGAAGACAAGAAGTCAGTTGTCAACCCACTTGAGCCTGCTAGTTGGTAAAGGGAAGGAGCTTCCTGTATCAGAACTTCCAACAGTGAGAGACATGCTAAGATTAGGGTTACTCCTTCGAGAAAAAAATGCAAAGGACAGAAGGAACTATACAGATAAAGAACTCATAAATGACATGATAGTCCCTCTTCTGCATCAATGGACAAAAGCTAATGCACTATTCAAACCACCTGTGATTAATCAGTGTCGAACTATTGAGCTAAAACTAACGAAATTATGGCACAAAGCAGTTGAAACATCACTTGGTTAAGGAAACTTGGCCAGGAAAAATGAATTTCTGCACACACTTGATACTCTGTTTGACATTTTGACCTGCAAGTGGTCCATACAATTATGTTCTGAATCCAACTGTTCTCACTCAGGTAAGAGAGAAAATAATTCCCACATTGATTGTGGTTGTCCTCGTGAAAAGAAGATCCCTGTTTTAGAGCTTGAATTTATAAAGGCACAGAGGACAAAGGCAGAAGGCCAAGGAAGTATGCAAATGGGTTCAATAGATTATTCAGAAACAAAGAAGCAGATTGCTAATGCCAAGAAGAGAGAACAAATCCGAGAGAGGGAACAAAAGAAGAAAATGAAGAGTGAAGAAGCCATCCAAAGAGAGGAAGAGCTGTGTCAAGATGTTTATCACTTCTTTGATAGTTCTTCTGATGAACAGGAAGCAACATCAGATGATAGTTCCAAAGAGCCATCTGAACCTTTACCAAAGAAAATGAAATACAACACAAGAAATATTTCAAACATTGCTTTAGCTAGTATTCGCCACCATGCTGGACTTCGTGAGGCTGCAGAAATTGCAACTGCCGCTTGGATAGATGCAGGCCTCATCAGCCGAGAGGATGTATCTTTGGTGATAGATCATAATAAAATTAGAAGAGCACAAGAAAAAATAATGAAGGAAATATCTGATCAGCATGAAAAAGATTTAAGCGAGGGAGGGCTCTCCTGTCTTTTGTTTGATGGAAGAATAGATGACACAAAAGTTTTGCTAGAAGTAGAGGGAGTGAACAGAAAGTTTCCAGGTCTCATCAAAGAAGAACACTACTCTGTCTGTTCTGAGCCTGGTGGTCGGTTTTTGTTTCACTTTGCTCCCGAAACTGAAGTAGAAGGGAAGAAACATGCAGAGGTCATTGCTGATCATATTTTATGTTGGGTTCAGGAGAGAGGACTTGGCAGTTCACTGCAGGCTGTTGGTGGAGATTCAACTGCAGTGAACACCGGATGGCAGGGGGGTGTAATGACGCATTTAGAGAAAAAACTAGGAAGAAGACTTGTTTGGATTGTATGTGATTTACATACAGGCGAGCTACCTCTTCGTCATCTCATCCAGGAACTTGATGGTCCTACAAAGAGCAACAACAAGTGGTCAGGTCCCCTTGGCATCATGCTGGATGAAGCAACACAACTAGAAATAAATACAACCTTTCCAAAGGTCGAAGTTGGCCCTCCCCTTCCGGCGTTGTCTGAAGGAGTCATCAAAGATCTCAGCACAGATCAATCCTATGCTTATCGTATTGCCCAAGCAATAAGATCAGGAGAAGTGCCTCAGTCATTGGCTCTCTTGGAGATTGGACCTGTCAGTCACAGCCGTTGGTTAACTACAGCTCTTCGTTTCTGCAGGATTTGGATTTCCAAACACGAATTGAAGGGCAAAGTGCTGAAGAATTTGAGGTTAATTGTTGAATTTATTATTGGAGTTTATCTTCCCCAGTGGTTTAGTGTGAAACTTAATCCTATGTGGGTGGATGGGCCCAATCACCTTTTGTTTCAATTGCAGCTAGTAAGAACACAGAGGAAGGTAGTGAGGGACATCGTGTTACCTGTGGCAAGAAGGTCCGCTTGGTATGCTCGATCAGAAGCAGTTTTGCAAGCAATGCTTTGCAGTCAATGTACCAATCTCCGAACCGAGGCTGTAGAAGTCATTCTAAAGATTAGAGGAACGCTAATAGATGACGACCAGTTGGGAGACTGTTCGTTTCATTCAAGAAAAGTTCCCCCAATAAACGTCAATGCCACCAAATTGTCAGAATTGGTTGACTTGAGTTTGGAAGTCTTAGAGCCACCATTGACAACAAGTCTAACTAGCCAAGAACTGAGAAACCTTAAAGAGACTCCAATGCAGGTGCCGAAGTGGCCTTCCCACACTCAAAGTGTGGAGAGATGTGTGAAAATGGTCACAGAAGCAGCGGGCCATGTTTACAGCCACGAGAGGCGAGAAGGTTACATCAAAGCACAAATAGCAAGCAGACTACTGATGACAAGAAACCAAAGCAAAGAGAGTATGAAGGCATTGGTTACTTTCAAATAGACTACGGATAATAAAATATAATAATTTGAAACTTGAAACAGTAACATGTGTGCAAACGCTGGTTATGTTATAAATTCACAAATATGTACATTTAAAAATCCATTTGATGTAGGTAGGACTTATTATAAAAAAAAATTTATGCCAGAATATTGTTTTGCATGCTTAAAGACTACAATAAATTGCTACCAAATTACTCGATTTTCAATTTAGCCAGTTCACCCTATAAATTGACACACCCTACTGCAGATTTTTGTGATGGCAGCGGATTTAGGTTATTTGTTATTGGGTTTCTTATCAGCCCATCGTGGAGCTGCTCTCTGAAAGCATGTGCTACCGCTGGATCCTCCAGTCGCTTTGTGTTAAAACCTCTTCTAGATGCTTCCTGCCTTTACCGTTTTGGGGCAACGTGTAAGGATATTTTGGTTCTGAAGAGCCGATGATCTGTTTCACAGTGGTTTTAGCCACACATGTTGATGAGGATATCTCGGCGATATCTTTCTCTGAATATGATGTAGTAATTGAGATGCTAAAGTTTGGATCGTGTGTGTTGCCAAGAACCCCTAACCTTGTCTGCCTTTCAAGTGAGGTTATGTTCAGCACACCTGCTGAGGAGTAGTTCGTTGGGATTACACATTCACACTTCACACTCTATTTCTCCCTATGGTTCCCTGCCATAAGTCAGCATCTCTGCCAACTCTGGGATTGAATTCATCCAGAAGCGTAACATTATCTTCTCTAGGGATAGAGGTTAGCATTCTACATCCAGTGCTGGAGCGTATTTATTGATGAAGAAAGCATACGTGAATTATTCAGTGGGACTCTGAGTGTAATGAGGCGCTCGTTGACTCCAATAGCGAATGGTAAAGATAATTCCATAAATGTGGTTTCTCTCTGTAGCAGGCTTACGCTTCCAGAAGAAGGTAATGGCTGCTATGGAGATGTTATTCCTAGATAACTCTTTTGCCGCAAGGGCGGTTCTTCTTTCAGGACGCTTATTTATGCTAGTATCCTTAAGGGTTCTGGCTTTGTATGCAGCAACCATAAGAGGTTTTATAGTTTGTTTTTCTATGGTTTGTGATTATGATTATGTTTTCGACCACATTAGGATGACTTTACTGGGTGAAGTAACCCAGTAAGTTCTTTTGGGGGAGGGCAGGCTTTGTGTAGGATACCTTCTCTAGCCCCCTCTTCATTACGGGTGAACAAAGTAGTTCCTAGAAAGGGCTGCTCAGCATAAACAGGACCAGGGTGCTCTGCTGCCTAAATTTCAGTTCATAAATTACCATCTTATCTATACCCCTATGTGCAGACTTGTGACTAGAGACTTCCGGCAGTCATCTCTGCCTGTCCCCGTCGCCACTAGTCTGTCGCCATAGGACTTTTAGGGTTTAGGAGTTCTGATGCTGATGAAAAGTATGATGAGCTGCATGATGGTTGCAGGTGACTTAATCTATGCGGTAAGGCAGGAGCACCGGCTACAACCACACATCCTAGCTGTCCCTTTCCCTTATCCATTGGTGCAGGAAGTTGCAACGAGTGGGGAGAGGGAGAATTTCATCTTAGTTGCCTGCTCATCATGCATTGCCTTCATCAGCCGGTGTAGTCGTTGGTTTCCGGTGTTGGTCACCTCTTCTGCCTATTCCGCAGTTCTGTAAGCATGTCTGCCTGTTGCGGGGCTCCGCCGCAGATTTTTCGTTTGGGGTTTACTCCCGTAGCCTTATACCTACCAAGGTTAATCCGCAAAGCAACAGGGCAATGATTGGGAGGCACCAAAGTGTGTCCACATGCTTGTGGGCCTATGTGCCGTTCCTCTGGGGCCCACTGTTGCTCCGAGATCCCCTGCTGGCCTAGCTTGGGACCGCAAGGCTCCCAGTTACCGAGTGTTGCCACAAGGAACCACCACACACACACACACATACACATACACACATATTCGTATAAAAAACATAAAATTATAACTTACTTTCATTTAAATGTAAAAAAAATCTGTTATAAACTGTAACAGAAGTGAAGATGGTGACGGCGCTTTCTTTCTCTAACAGTACCTGGGTGAGCACACCCGGCTAATTATGACGGTTTAGAAAATGTCATTATCTCTGCTCTCCGTGATGATCCCTGAAAAAATGTATCTATTGTTTTAGTGTAGAAAAAAAACGCTTTAGTTCATGTTACTATAGAGATAGTGATCACTGAAGCGTCTAAGGGTATTAAAACAATAATAGTGTGACCAGGGTATTATCCCATGATTATCGAGGTTATTATCAAAGGTGAAAAGTGGCAACTTTACAAGATAAGAGTAAGATCAGTATCCCAGCTCAGAGAGGACATTTACGCAGGTTAGGAAGAGTCGTAATCCCAAATCAGACAGTATTATCAAAGTCACACGAAGTTATTATGGCAGCTCAGACGAACTCATTATGCCAGGCAAAAGAGGATTATTATTTCACTGTCAGTTGATTTTATCATCGAAGAGCAGACGAGGTCAACTTTCTTAGTGAAATTAGCAAGATAGGGTTGAACGAAGATATATTAGACCAGAGAAGGAGTCAAACAATACTCCGTGGTAAGACAAGGGTAAACGAGGTCAATCTGTGCCAAGTAAGGTCAATCGAGGCAAGTCTGTGCCAAGTAAGGTCTTCAAAGAGGCCAGTTCGATACCAGAAAAGGTAAAACGACGTCAGACAGAGTCAGACTAAACCAAACGAGGCTAGACGGTACCAAAAAAGATCAAACGAGGCCACAGAGTGCCAGAAGAGGCCAATGAAGCTAGACGGTACCAGATAAGGTAAAAAGAAAAGTCAGAAGGTGCCAGGAAAGGTCAAACAAGTCCATACAAGCTCGATAAGCTGTTGGGTTTGCCTGACATAATTTACTCTCAGAGACAAACTTACTTTCAAGCTTGTGACGGTGGCTCTATGTAGTAGGACAACTCAGTGACAAATTATTATTATGACACAGAGTGGAGAAGGGAAGATAACGAGGGTAAAAAGAATAGGATAGAGTAATGAAGAACAAATATGAAATAAAGTAAAGAAGGTGATGAAAATGATGCTGTTGATAAAGACTAGAATGTTAAATATAAAGAAGAGGAATAAGAAAATGGAAAGCAAGAAGAAGGTGAAGAAAAAACACACGAGAAATGGGGATAAGTAACTACAGAAAAAAAGGGATAAAAAATGAGACGAAGAAGAACATTAACAAACAAAAGAAAAGCAACAACAACAATTACAACAAAAAGGAGAAGCAAAAGAAGAACAAGAGAGAATAGTTTAGTAATTCACAAAGTTGTCTCCTCAAGGACCTCCATCTTTAGCCTGTGTTTACCCACGCTTTCTCCAGAGCTGACACACTTTCACTGTGAACTTTCCCTGCGACAGTTTATGCCAGAAGGATACACGAAGAGAAAGATTACGTTAGGAACTAAATTTCATTTGACAGAACATTAACCACATAAAATATCTTTGGGTAGAACGCTAACTGAAAATACTGTATGCCATTGGACTGAACATAAACTTAAATATGTTAGGACATAATACTAACTGAAAATAGTCCACTGGACAGAACACTATCCCGAAGAAAATCTTAATGGAAAAAACTAATTAAAAACATTCCACTGGACAAAATGAGAGTTGACAGTATCACTTAAGGCAATTTTCATCAAAGATAATCCACTTGGAGAAAAATCCTTCTGCTTTTTATCCCCCAGCAGTAAAAATCCAGATGCAGTGATTTTCATTAAATAAAGCAACGCCATAGTGTTAAAAAAGGTAGTACTTTTGGGCAATTTCTCCAGAGGACGAACTTTTACAATGAAAATAAACAGTATACCATTAGTTTACGCCCTGTAAGGGTAGATTAGGTTAAGTTTAGTTAGGCTAGGTTAGATTAGGTTAAAACGGCCTCGCTTACGATAGGTTGCATTAGATTATAGTACGTTAGGTAACATTAGGTTAGGTTAATTTAGGTGAAGATGGTTTAGTTTACGACCGGTTATATTAGTTTGTATTATGTTGAGTTAAATTTGGTTTGGCTAGGGCCGCTAGGTTAAGCTAGGTTACCTTACGATTGATTATATTTAGTTAGGTTAGGTTAAGATTAAACTATGGTTAGGTTAGGTTAAGTTATGATACGTTAAACTAGGTTAGCTTATAATAGGTTATGTTAAGTTATATTCTGTTAGGTTAGGTTATGTTTGATTACCTTAAATATTAGATTCCACTATATTACTTTAGGTTAGGTTTAGATAGATTAAATAAGATGCGCCATTAAAAACTCCCAAACAGCCTAAGCGGTACTGTCATACATAGTCCATTATCTTCAATATCGCCTAAAACTACTACCAACTTTCGCTCATATAAGAGGGATCATATTTGGGCAACAGACGGCGTGGGAGGACAGAAGTATTAAGAAAGCTTTTCCTCAACTCATAAGTTGGTAAACATCGTATCAACTTGACGTTATCAACGCTGCCCAGGAGGGAGGCGCTCAGGAGGTAGAAATTATACAGGAATTCTGGAACATTGTGTTAAGAGATCTAAGAAGTCGAGTTTTATATCTACACACACACACACACACACACACACACACACACACACACACACATACGTTAATCTAATAAGTGTTGCTAGAATATCAAAAGGCAAACATAAGGAGATAGATAATAAAAGTGAGTGTCCAGTGTTTGGATCAAAGATCAGATTCAATCGAACACGGCGACGCGAATGACTGGAATACTGTACACCCAAACATTGTGTTCAATTGTGCTCTTCATGGTTTTATTGTATTTTCTTCGTTATTGTAAATGTTATTTAATAAGAAAATAAAGTCCTACTAAATTTGAATCAAGTGTGTAGTGCAGGGTACTAAAATATGTACAGTATAAAAAGTATGTTTAACATGACCTATATATATATATATATATATATATATATATATATATATATATATATATATAATCAACAACCTCACCCCACCATGACTGGAACACACGATCTTATATGTGTGACCGGGGGAACGTTACCTCTAGACCACCAGGACACTAAATGCAGTCCTAGACTTTGTTATATTTCACACAAAGCCTGTTCATTGAGCTTATGTCCTGGTGGTCACAAAACTAGCATTCTACGTCGTGGGTTTTAGTCTAGCGGTGTGAGTTGTTGATATATAATAGAGATCCGCGGAAAGCATAGACTGTAAAAAAAAATATATATATATATATATATATATATATATATATATATATATATATATATATATATATATATATATATATATATATATATATATATACCTACTATATATACATATATATATATATATATATATATAAATGTTAGCCGGAGAGAGAAGTGGAGAAGGCGGGGAATGATGTGTTTTATACGCGTTAAAGGGAGTAGATGCAGTTTCTTAGAACAATTTTTTTAGGGGGTGTATGCATGTTTTCTCAGCACATGAGGACAGTGCTGTAATTTTTAGGGGTCGATTGTAACATTCAGAAATTTCAGTGCATTTGAAATGCCCGCCATTGGCGATACTGAGCTTTCAAGGTCGTCTGAGGAAGAAGCTTCCCCGCGCACATGAGTGGGGAGGTTGTGGAACTAGGCCTATATGATATTAAATGTAATTTGCCGAATTAATAATGATGCGATTCATGAAGTTAAGGGACTATTATTGAATTTGAAATTATTATAGATCGTTTTATCAGTCTGAATAACCATCACGGGTGTCCCAAGGGTTATTAGTTAGAAGCGGAAAATATGTCCGCGTAGGCCCTAAGCTAAGCGCCTTGGAGACGCGACGCTGGCTGGTCTCAGTCGCGTGAGAGAATGATTGGACCTACAGGACATCCTGCTGAGGTCGATCACAGAAATGATCACGTGGCCTAGTCACCTGTGTTGCTCTATTGCAGTATAACAAGTAAGTCTCATTAGATCTCAGACAGGGTTAGATAGGGCAGTGGTGAAGTTAACAAGAGCTAACAGGTGAGGTTTCATTTCAGGGTTTCCATCAAAACCCACTTGACTGCGAAAATTGACTTCGAGACTGATGACCACGAGATTGACTGCCGTTTGGAGACTGCGTTGATGATTGAGGGTGGCGATTGTCGCCATTGGACGTCAGTGTAGGCCTGTCACTGTTTAGCGAGGGTATCAAAGGATCTCTTGAAGAGATTGCTGAGACTGATGACCACGAGAGATTGACTGCCGTTTGAGACTGCCGTTGATGATTGAGGGTGGCGATTGTCGCCATTGGACCGATCAGTGTAGGCCTGTCACTGTTTAGCGGGGTATCAAAGGATCTCTTGAGGGAATCTAGCCGTCTGGGTGCCCAGCTGACGACGGGACGATCGTTGGGGTCATCAGCTCTCCTCTACCTCGGCTCACAACACCACATGTCTCGAGCAGCTTAGTGAAACCCTCTTGCTAATGGGAAGCTAAAGCTTCTCTCAACTGTACAAGGTCTGATTGGCTCACTCCCTTCCGTTTCATGGATGTACTGGGGGCAAAGTGAGGCCAGCTGAGTGATACAGGGCCACACACTGGGGCCAAGAGTCAGCGGAGTTAGAGGTACACTTTCCAAGGTGGAGAAAGGCTGATTTGGGCCTTCAACTACGGGTGCCTGTTGGTTGTGCCTTAAACGACTACGGAGTGCAGGTGGAATCTGTGTGTGTGTTAGGTTAGGGAGCATGGTTCACGGGTATTGGACTCAGTAACGTCTTTATAATTGTGACAATATTTTTGTGTGTAGTTAATACTATTTTTTCAGTTACTAATGTATGCTGTGTGCATTTAAAATTTCTTTATAGTTTCAATCTCTGATATAACCTTTGTTCCCCAGAGTAGTGTTTAAGTTAGGTTAGGAGGTGTGCATCTGTTGGTGTAACATAATTATATTGAGTGCCCTTAAGGCCTATTCATTGTAGAGTATTTAATTTCTTATTTTTTAATACCATTTCCTCAGTGACTGATATTATTTTGTTGAAAGCCCTTAAGGCCTGTTTCATGTGTGCAAGCAACATTTCTTAATACTTCAAATTTATTGTTGCCTGAGTTTCTAATAATTTCTATATCATGTATAACTTGTATTCCCCAGAGTAGTGTTTTAAGTTCAAGTTAAGAGGTGTGCATATTGGTGTACCATTATTGATTGTGTTTGTAGTGTTAGAGGGAATATAAGTGTCTAAATTTTACAGTGTGTCTCATTCATCCCAGTCACAGACGCTATCCTTCCACGGGTTACGGACAATTCATTTTGGTTAGTAGATTTAAGTGTTCTTGTGCTGGTTCGGGATTTTTCTCAAAGGGGCGCTTCCACTGCCATTACCATCTAATAATCTTTAATAAACCCCAAGTCAAGTGAGGAAATTTAAGTCCAGTAAATTCCGACCGGTTACACACACACATATATATATATATATGCAAGTAAATCACTGTAGGTGCGCGTGATCTAGGTATATGCTGATAACCACAAGGAAAGAAGAAAACACGAAGTTCCCAAGCGCATTCGTGTAATTCACATCTTCAGGGGTGAGTACATCAGCATATATATATATATATATATATATATATATATATATATATATATATATATATATATATATATATATATATATATATATATATATATATATATATATATATATATATATATATATTTATATATATATATACATATTTATAAAAACAGAATAAGAATAAAAAAGTTTCAATAAAAACCACCATGGTATGACCCCCCAAACTGGTGTGTGTGTTGTCGACCTCTGCAAGGTTTAGATTAAGAGTTTGTCAAACAGAGGTACACGATGAAATGGATTTACGGACTAACAAAATGAAACTACTAAATAGTCGAGTGTCGCCTAGGGGTACGGTACTACAGTTCACTCTTAGGTGTCATCGCTGTGTCGACATTTTTTATCGGCGAGAGTTCCCATTAGCGGTGACTTATTAATTAAACTAACTCTCGACTTGAATTTCTTTGCAAAAAGACTATTGTATATTAGCCGTAACATATTTCTGAAAAAAATTACACACTCCTTCGCCAAAATTAACCCCGACTTTGCCCCAGAATGTATTGCAACAATAAACGATGACGTAGTTATACTTAGGCCATATTCTAGCCTGTGAGGAATATAAGTTCATCAGATTCTAACTACAGTAGGTAGAGGTACAGTAAGTACACATAAAAATAAATGTGAAAATTCCATAGACTGACTCAATTATTTTGATTTCATAAATATCACATAAGTGTCTTAACTCCTTTAAAGTATTAAGGATTATTCTTACGAGTTCTCTTTCACATATCAGACCCTTCACCTCCTTCAGTAGGTGAAACAGGTATTACAAATGTCGCCGTTAGATCAGTTGTCACAGGGGTTAAAAATGTCGCCGATCACGTCAATAAAAAATTTTTCTTGTTAATATATGAATTTATCTTGTTAATATAGGACTAATTAGTGCACTCTAGAAGTTAATCATGTTAATGTAGGACTTAATTACATTAATATAGAAATTAATTGTGTTAATATTGAACTTAATGTTAACATAAGAACTAGTATAGAACCTAACTATGATAATGTTTAACAAAATAGTGTTCATACAGCACTGAATCATGTTAATATAGAACTTAAGCACATTAATATGGCACATGTTTGTGTCCTTATAACAGTCTACATCGATGGTCTTATTTCCAGGCTCTAGTTAGCTTTGAGTGGCCTTCCACGAATAGCTCAGATAATCACAGCTGCATCTCCAAAGATCAAAGCTTCTCATTTTAGCTTCTCAATCAGACCAAAGCTTCGTCCTTCTCTGAGCAACTCTCACATGTCCCCCTTGATGATTTTCTCTCTCTAATCAGCTTTTATATCTAAAGAGAGGGGGGAGATAATCTAATTTATATCCGGAATATTTATCTCCATTTTTCGTCTCAGATCAATTTAATGGCAAACACACACACACACACATGCCCCTACAACTACCTAAAACTCCTAATGTAACATTATCACTTTTATAGTACAGTAGAAAAACAAACTTCTTGCACTTCTTGCACTTCTTGCAAATGTGGTCTACCTTACTGCACTACAGTGAAACAATGTGGAGCCTCCCGGAGGGTGGCGTCCTACCGTGGCCAAGCGAAAGAGCCGACCGGAGGGCGGCGATTCCGCTAGTGTGTGTGTGTGTATATATATATATATATATATATATATATATATATATATATATATATATATATATATATATATATATATATATATATATATATATATATATATATATATATATATATATATATAAAGTATGTGTGTCTACCATATTTTTGGTTATGGACCTACGGTCGGGATTTTATTTCATTAGGCTTAATAACCTTGGCGAATCCGGGTAATTCAGCTAGTAACAAAATATTTGAGAAAGTGACGAAGTTATTATGATGGCCAAAATGGCTTCGCCTGGTCTCTGGTGTACACAATTCAAAATCACGTTGCGTCTGTTCCAGGACGTGTCCCAGCACAATATACGTGTGCAACAACAAACCATGACACATCAAATGATGGAAAGTGGAAAAACAATCTTAGTATGCAAGAATATGAATTAGCACCACGCCACAAGACTACTCAAACGTGCATTGCCTTGATCTTTCTCCATCTTTTGCATGGGTTAGTTATCTTATCTCGCGTTAGGAATTTTAGAGAAAATGGGTATTCAAGATAATGGGGGACTATAGTCATCACATACGTCATTAATTTTATATGTCGATAAGATAAAACTCTCTCTAAGAATAATAATTTGTCTTGGAAGAAGGAATTAAAATAAGAATTCTCAATTTCATAAAATTTCAAATTTCTTATGAAAATCTCATCCTCGCAACATCCCTTCTCCTATTCTCTCTGATTTCTCACAATCTCTAGTAGGAAAAATGAGCTGTTTTCACAAGCTCTTACGAATTTCCTGATGGAGGAAACCTCAAAATGTTCCCACACTAATTCCATACAAACATGACTTAGGTAAAATTTCAGTCAGGGAGGTTTACGAAACTAAGGAAAGCTCACAAGTGTGGAGTTAGAGAAAAACTTGATTACATGACCCAGGTGAAGGGTGAGAGAGAAAGAGAGAGAGAGATTGTAGGATGAGGGGGATTATTAAATAGAAATATTTAGAAAGGAGAGAGAGAAAAAAGAAAACAAACGATGAAAAGTCAAAGAAATTAAAAGCAGAAAGAGTGAGTGAGTGAGAAATCAAACATACTGTACATAAGAACTGACAGGCCAGTTGAGAAAAATGTGTCTACCATAAGAATTGTATACTGCGTGTAAATAAAGCAAGAGCAAAAGGTTTAGTAAGTGTTTAGAAAAAATCATTAAATCGTACCATTGAAAGTGTGTGTTTGTGAAGAGTAGTGAACCATCACTACGAACTCAAGAGGTAGTTTCTCAAAATATCTGGCCTACATTATGAGGTTGTAAAGAACATTGAAACGTAGGGATTGTTGGAGCTTAAAGGTCTACTGAAAATTAAAGATACAACATTGATACTTATAGATAAAACATTGAACTTTAAAGATCTAAAATTGAAACTTTAATTTGCACCATTGGAAATAAAAGGTCCATTGGAACTTAGTTTTTTAGTTTAACAAATTTATTGACAAAGCTTGGAGTACAGTTTGCCTATTCTGAGTAATTCAGTCAGGTTTTGACACTGAGGGCGGTATCACCTCTCACTGCCACGCAGGACAGAGGTCCATACACAAAGAAATACATCATATGCACTAACAATATAAATATATATATATATATATATATATATATATATATATATATATGTATATATATATATATATATATATATATATATATATATATATATATATATATATATATATATATATATATATATATATATGTAATACAAATAAATCACTGTGGTTATCAGCATGTATATAAATATAAATATATATATATATATATATATATATATATATATATATATATATATATATATATATATATATATAATGTAATATTCAAGAAATTTCAGTGTAATTTCAAACGCCGCGCCATTGGCGATATTGAGCACAAGGTCGTCTGGGGAAGAGCGCTCCCGCACATAGTGAGAGGTTGTGGAACTAGGCCTATATGATATTAAATGTAATTTGCCGAATTAATAATGATGCGATTCATGAAGTTAAGGGACTATTATTGAATTTGGAATTATTATAGAACGTTTATCAGCCTGAATAATGTCATGGGTGTCCCATGGAGATATTAGTTAGGCGGAAAATATGTCACGTAGGCCTAAGCTGACGCCTTGAGAGGACACGAGGTTGGCTAGCTCTCAGTAATGCAAACGCATTCGGATCAACAAGACGTCCCTGCGCGTCCGTCACAGAAATAGTCATGTGGCCTAGTCACCTGTGCTACGCTCTTGCAGTATAACAAGTAAGTCTCATTCGATCTCAGATAGGGGTTAGATGGGGCAGTGATAAAGTTATTAAGAGCTAACAGTGAGTCAATTTCAGGGTTTCCGTCAGAACCCACTTGACTGCGAGAAATTGCCTGGGAGAAATTGACTGCGAGAGTGATGACTGAGCAAGATTGACTGCCGTTTGAGACTGCCGTTGAGAGTTGATGATTGGCGATTGTCGCCGTTGGAACGATCAGTGCAGGGTCACTGGTTAGCGGGAGCAAAGGATCTCTTGAGGAACGAAAGTGCCTCGGGACAACTAAAACGATACGGACCAGCATCAGCATTGCGATCAGTTCTACCACGTGGGTGCACAACACCACACCACGGCGGTCCTCGCCAGATAGAAGTATTACCTACTGGCCATAGTCACCTGTTGGCGTTTCTCTTCCTCGCTCATGGACGCACTGAGAGTACACTGAGGTTGCCTGAGTACATTAATGGTCACACACTGAGACCAGGAGTCTAGGGGATACCTAGAGAAACATTTTATCTCCCTTATTAATGTGGTGTATGTTGAGTTGGTGGAGCATGGTTCACGCAGTATTGGTGGACCCAGTAAATATCTCAATAATAGTGACAAGTATTTCGTGTGTAGTTATACCCATTTTCAGTTACAGATATTATCTTGACGTGTGTAGTAATAGTTCTTAATTGATTCTTGATAGTATTGTTTCTTTTGAATATTTGTGTCACTAAGTGGAACCAGAGTGATACTGTGATTTAATTTCTTTAATGCATTTAATTTTTCTTTATAATTCCGATCTCAGGTAACCTTTGTTCCCCAGAGTAGTGTTTAAGTTAGGTTAGGAATTGTGCATCTGTTGGGGTGATATAATTTTTGTTGAAAGCCCTAAGGCCTGTTTCATGTGTGCAGGCAACATTTCTAATACTTTTAAATTTATTGTTGCCTGAGTTTCTAATAATTTCAATATCATGTATAACTTTTATTCCCAGAGTAGTGTTGAGGGAAATATAAGTGTCTAAATTTTAGAGCGTGTCTCATTCATCCCAGTCACAGACGCTTATCCTTCCACGGGTCACTTAACAATTCATTTTGTTTAGTAGATTTTAAGTGTTCTTGTGCTGGGTTCGATTTCTCTCAAAAGGGCGCTTCTTCCACTGCAAAATTTTACCCACAATTTTTAATAAACCCCAAGTCAAGTGAGAAATTAAAGTCCAGTAAATTTCACCGTTACACACATATATATATATATATATATATATATATATATATATATATATATATATATATATACATATATACATATAGCATATACATAAGCATATACATATATATATATCTATGCTTATGTATATGTATATGTATAGTATATATATATATATATATATATATATATGTATATATATATATATATATATATATATATATATGTATATGCTTATGTATATGTATATGTATATATATGCATATATACATATGTTGGCTATATACATGTATGTATATGCATATATATACATATATATACATATACATATATATATATATATATATATATATATATATATATATATATATATGTGTATATGTATATATATACATATATATGGTTATTATACATATATATATATATATATATATATATATATATATGCTATGTATATATATATGTATATATATATACATATATATATATATATATATATATATATATATATACATGCTGATAACTACAGTGATTTATTTGCATACATATACACATATATACATAATGCGTACATGCAAGTAAATCTCTGTAGGTGCTCGTGATCTAGGTATATGCTGATAACCACAAGAAAAGAAGAAAACACGAAGTTCCTCCTGCTTTCGTGTAATTCACATCTTCAGGGGTGAGTACAGACTAGAGAGAGTAATACAAATCAAGGTGTATATATGGAGGAGAGTGTCCACACGGTCAGGTATTAGGTAATGGACCTACTAATCTTTTAGCCAAAGCACACAACGGTTGGTGGTCAGGTCAGATGGTCAAGTGACCCGGCCTTCTCACCCGATCACAAATCTCTTAATTACAAAATTGTCTAGCTTGTACATGCCGTTACTCAAATTCAGTGTTGAATGCTTCGGTATGTTTAATAAGACTAGATTCTAGATGTTCCTACTCGTCAAATTGACTTACATGGTAATATATTGAGGAGGCATTATCCCAGTCAATGTAATGCTTTGTTATCCCTCAAATAACAAAATGTACATTGATTCTGGCCTGTCCTAACACTGTATTTGTGTTGTTTAATTCTAGTTGCAAGATCAAATTCTCAAGGCACGTAAAAACATTGTTGAAAATACTGACTGTTTGACTTTATTATGGTGGGCAGAATAATAATGAATGTATGAACACACATTAGTTGGTTTTCTATAAATACTGAACTTAAAAGTGTTACCTATTCTGTGTATCAGACAGTCTAGGAATGGCAATTTACAGTCTTGCACTGTTAAACAAATGTTAATCAAGAACTCCCCCAACAACACAATTGGTTGCATTTATAAAGTTCCTTGCAAGGAATGTAATATGTTTTACTTAGGCCAGACAGGTAAAGATCTTGCAACTAGAACTAAACAACACAAATACAGTGTTAGGACAGGCCAGGAATCCAATGCTCTGTTTGTTCATTTGAGGGATAACAAGCATTGCATTGACTGGATAATGCCTCCTCAATATTACCATGTAATTCAATTGACAGTAGGAACATCATAGAATCTAGTCTTATTAAACATACAAGCATTCAACATGAATTTGAGTAACGGCATGTACAAGCTGGACAATTTTGATTAAGATTTGTGATCAGGTAGAAGGCCGGGTCACTTGACCATCTGACCTGACCACCAACCGTTGTGTGCTATTTAAAGATTAGTAGGGTCATTACCTAATACCTGACCATTGTGGACCTGGTCTCACCCTCCTCTGTATATATACACCTTGATTTGTATTACTCTCTCTCTGTACTCACCCTGAGATGTGGATTACACAGAAAGCCTTGGGAACTTCGTGTTTTCTTCTTTCCTTGTGGTTATCAGCATATATATATATATATATATATATATATATATATATATATATATATATATATATATATATATATATATATATATATATATATATATATATATATATATATATACCTATATATATATATATATATATATATATATATATATATATATATATATATATATATATATATATATATATATATACAGAGGACGGTGAGATCAAGTCCACAATGACCACACTAATTTTCAAAAAGCACCGCAGCACGTTACCGGTTTGTATATCATCATCATCTGTTTTGAAGGCCGTCTCTGATGCGGTATTGCCATAGATGACGTCACGAAAACCGGTGGTCCATTCAAACGGAGGAGTTAAATTGTAAACCTTTGTTATGACTTCTTCCTCGTAGCTATACACAGGAACCTTAGCTAGGAGAAGATAATGATCACGGCAATTTCTAATTGTCCATTAGCTAAATAAAAAAAAGTTTAGAAAAGGAGTTAGCACAAGTAGTCTTGTAGAAAAATACTAATGGAAGCAGTTGTTAGGGTGAATGCAGAGTCTGAAAGTGGTGCATTTCTTCATTACAAAACCGTTTCCATGGCAACCATCATGAAATTGTGACAAACAACTATGTTTCTTCAAATTGTTATAACTTTGTTATTAAAAATGCTATGGACACAATTCTGGTGTTCAATGAAAAGTTTGGGATTGCACCTAAACATCCAAGCCTCTTATCGCTATTGTTGAGCTAATTTTCCTATAATTATAACGTCATAAACTGGAAAATTTCAAATTTTATTTTTTTTCTCTAGTATGCATTTGTTGTTGCGTCTTAGTGGTTCAAATTAGTGCTATCTGGGAGGAAATATAACTAGCTAATCAAAATATATATTGTATGTAAGGAAGGATCATGAAAATATCGATTAAGCTTTAGTTTTCATGGTTACGAAAATGACGATCTTGCGTACAGTATTTAACCCCTTCGGAACCGGGACGTCACTTTTAATATTTTATTGGCTAACGCCGGGCGATTTTATTCTGCACAGAGGGAATCTCGTACACAAGTTGTTAGTAGATTATATCCCCTAAGCGAAGGGGCTCATAACTGCAATTTTAAAGCATATTTTCCTTTTTCAGGTCTTATTTTCAAATTTAAGTAATTCCTAATCAGGGTCTGTGTCCGACTCGGAGGAAGATTCATCAATTTCTGATTACTGCAGTTCTCATCGCTACTTGTGGACACATCACAACACACCATATCATTAAGCTGCACCACAGCTTAAAACAATCAGCATGGCAACCACATTGAGTAAATGCCAGTATTGCTTTGGGTACTGGAGACAGCGACATCATGTTTGGTACAAGGTGCCAATCGTCATAAATCATTTACCCATTGCCAGCAGGTGACACATTGAGGTACTGGACAGTTTCCTGGTTCCAAATGAATGGCTGATAATTAATTTGCCAGTATGTGATACAAACGGAAACTAAACATAGTTTGCAAATAATTCGTACCATACCCAATCAAGCGAGGCATGTTTCTTTACATAATACATCAGACACTAAGGCCTCTTTCGTGTCCGGGTGATGTCCGAAGGGCTGTCTCTAAGATGTTTTAGAGCTTAGGCCATCGTTCAATCCAGGATGTGCTTCAACTACCTTCAGCCAATTATGCTTTTCTGTGCCACTGAAGACTGAGGCTGAATCATATCCACTGGCTGCATGGTTGGTTGGTTGCATTTGGCTCATATCTTCTCCGAGTTTATTTTCAACACCGTGTATTGGAATGACTCTCCTTCTCTGGTATACACCAGTCTTTAAAATAACTTTTTTTAAACCAAGCATCCAGCAGTATCGTGGTCAAATAGATTTAACATCTGAGTCTAGACTCCAAAGAAATACTCGATTTGCTCCTTCACTGTAACCTTCAAAAATCATCTTCACTGCCTGATTTATGTCAGGCAATCTGCCGGCAAGGTATGCCTCACAAACAATCGTATAGTAAAAAGTCAGCAATGTTGGTGTTGTTCTTTGCATTTGTCAGCATCTTTAAGCGTTGTTTGGGAACTGGTTCATTATCTCTTGCATTTGAACATTGTCCCTGGGTCCTCCACCAGAGTTGATTGATTCCTCATAGTTATAGTCGTCACCAACAACAGCAATATATTGGCACTTCAGGCCAAGAATGGTACTCACCAGCTGATCAGAGAGCTCATCAAGGACGGTGCACTTCGCAGTGTCAGTGTATATTATCTAGGCAACATCGTGAGATCAATCACACTCAGTGTTGGCTCACTAGACATTGGTAGTTCAACAGTGATATTGTCCTTCTCAAGCCATGGTAGTATCCCACCCTCTTCTGTCTTTCTGAACCACCCATCTAGGTTAAAGAGAGAGAGTAGAACTGGTGCAATTTCATACTGTAACAATTCCTTGATATCCACATCTCGAGACTGTCCATTGATCGCCAGTTTGATGAATATTTGGCGATCAATGTTCACTGTTTTTGGCGCCTGGTTCTTATTCGTAAAACCTTCTTTGTTAATGACAAAAGGGGACAAATTATGTTTACTAATCGGATCATGATAATCTGTCTCCCCTATTACCAGTCTATTGGTAACAAATTTCTTTGTTTGCAGTTCATCCTTTTCAGGTACTTTTCACAGAGCCTCTATGTCTATGACATTTGATGAACATACAAGAGATTTTGTAATGTTTGTAAGTGGTTGCCTATCAAATGGACTACCACCGTTTTCAATAATGAAAGGGCTCACCATCATTTCGTTAACCACATTGACGATCTCCTGATTTGTGGCCTCCTCAACTGCAATGCTGCTTTTGGTAGCCTTCTTGTGGAGGTCACCACTATCTGTATGATAAACTCCTCTCAAGTGTTTTGTCCTAGCCGTTGCAGCAGCCTTTAAATGTACGGTCAAGAAATATTTTCCAAGTGCTTCATCCTCAGTGCAAAGCTGCCTGTGCTTCCCGCAACCTTTGTTAAGGGATTGGTCAATGGTCATGTTATGCCAAACTCTGCTAAAGGGTCGCCAGGTCCTGCACATAGCACTTTGGTCCTTAGTGAAAACTTGATACACCTTTTGCTTCTCCTTTTTAATAAATCTTGCTTCGGCACCGTCAATCGACCATTTTTTTAAACATTCGGGGCAGCAAGCCCGAAGAGAAATCCCGAATGTCGGGTTACTGTTTAGTAACCCGTCAAATGGATTCGTCAAACTCGAATATCAATCCCGAACATCGGGATACTATTTAGTAACACGAACGCCGCAACTCGAGAGGGTTGGTAGTTGGTACGCCTTATCCAAGATAAATGTAAACAAACCAGGTCAATATGCGCGTCAAAATTGAAGCAGAAACATGAGTTGATGAGATGAAAGTTCGTCTCCAAGGGAGAAGGCAGACATCACCTCTAATTATGCCAGTGACTGCACCAGCAGGAACACTTAGATAAACTGATCCAACATCAGTATCACTCGTGCCACCACCAGCAACATCAGCGTCAGCATCCAGTCACAGGAGGAAGAGAAGGAAGCGGGTGAACAAGAGGAATGAATGCTTCATTACCATTATTAAGGACAGTACACAAAAATTGACTGGTGCTATATTAGAGACTTCAAAGGCCTTCACTAGTATGTACAGTCTCGTTCAAGATTCTTCGAACACTGCTGGAGACAGTTGGCAACACAAGGCTGTTTGTTTACTATAGTACGTAGTAAATATTATGAATGAATGGAAAAGTGAACGGTGATTGGTTACTTAGTTCCCCGTTGCTTAATTAATAGTTGGGCTTTGCTGTCTTGTATTATATTATACTTCTCTGCTGGTATATACTATTAATTTGATTTTAAAATGGATAAAGCAATGAGCCAACCTATATGAAATCATATTTAGATAATTAAACATAAGTAAAATCATAAAGTTAAATAACATCATTCATCGGGTATAGCTGTGTGCAGGTTGTTTATGAGGTTGCTTGTTTATCATTAATTTATACTAATATTATCTTTAAGCGTTTAATCCCTTTTAAGTATTTAATCCAGTCGTATGTAGCCGATACTAAACAGATTTCTTTCTAAAGACGCTGATTTCATGCAACGCATACTGCTGTTTAAATTAACTGTGAGATTAATCAGATTCATCGGTTCGCTGCTACCTCTAGTAAGTGTGTGTGTGTGTGTGCGTGCGTGCGTGCCTTAGCCTGTGTGTGTGCGTGCGTGCGTGCCTTAGCCTGTGTGTGTCAATGATTGTCTTTGAAAACAGTTGTATAAATGAAACAGTATTATTTAGTTTATTAAATGAAATGATTTATTTTACATTTCCTGTGAGGCATTGGAAATAGAAATCTGTATATAATGTTTTATTTTTATCTATTTATTTATGTTTAAATTATATTTCATGAAATGGATACTACACAGTTTTTACGAAATGAAAGACTTTCCAATGCGATCCTCTGATGAACCACTTTTAAAACAAGGTTTTTTGCGGGCAAACAAGCAATAATAGAAAGAAATGTTATTTGAAATATATAATAAGCTAAGTCTACTCGGAGGACAATCGTAATGGATACAATACAATACAATACATATGCTACCCCATTAGCTACACCTTCAGTACGAGATTTTAGTAATTAATATAATATTTTTTTATAGTTGGTAAAAACAGCATGGGACTCCGTTGAAATCGACTTTCTTCATGAGCGCGTGCGTTTGTCTATGTAAGTGTGCGTGAGTGTTAGAGCATTATTGTAAGTTATGAAATAATTGTAGGGTAACGTTGTAACATAGTTTGGTATTTTGGCAAGGAATTCTTCCCATTTGTTATAATAAATGAAAAGAGAAAAATATATCCAAATACAACCATTACAGTAAACGTTATCCAAGAATACATAAATATATTGTGAAAGTCGTGACATGAACTTATTAAATATGAGATTATGAGATTGAAATATGAGAGATCAATTTCCTCGTCACAGTGCCTTCAAGAGCCGGATCGGACTGCTGTGATCGGACCATTACATATTATAGGAATTGTGTCGTTATACAGTTGTTTCTTTGTCTCCGTTTCCCTCTCTGATTCTTTCCATGGTAGATATAGTTATTATTTCACATGCAATATATTTATCATATATGATACTGTACTCTTTCATAATAAGTATAAGTATAATGTTATGATTTGTTTGACTTAAATCATCCTGAATACATACTGCATAAGTGAGGATATTAGAAGAAGACTGTTTTCTTTACATTTATCATACAATTTGTCATATAGTCATGGAAATAACATTTATTTCAGTTAACATAGAAAAAATTAATATCGATGTGCATTCAGTATGTAATATTGATTACATAGGAAAATTATTTCTGACACATTAATATTTAGTCCAGACATCTTCATCCTCGATTACTTGCTGCAGCCTGTTGGGAACGGAGGCGACGTGATTGTGTATCAGTTGCTGTTTCCGCCACAGCACCTCCCACTCACGGTGTGTATGCTCCTGTAGCCAGTGGCGGACTGGCCCACGGGGATACCGGGAAATTTGCCTGTGGACCCCAAAGTGATGGTTCATTTGACTACGTTTTGGGATTAAGTGGGCCCCTTTGGACCCTTTTGAGTGGGCCCTTTTACAAATTTCCCGGTAGAGAATTTGGACCCAGTCCGCCACTACCTGGTTCTCTCATCAGCTGACTCTAACACGTTCACAATAATGGCCGAAATGTTTTCTATGGGGTTCATGTCACAACCCTTACTTGGCCAGTCTAAAACTTGCAAATTTCTTTGTTCTGCAAACCACTGCGTTACAATCCGTGTGGTATGGATAATACACTAGGGTTGCCATACGTCCGTATTTTCCCGGACATGTCCTCCATTTAGGTCTCGAAATCTTCATCCGGAAGGAATTTTTTAAATTCTTCAAAAGTCCGGAATTTCAGCTTCCATCATTTTCTCCACGGAAAGAAACATGAAACTGTAATGACGAGAGAGAGAGAGAGAGAGAGAGAGAGAGAGAGAGAGAGAGAGAGAGAGAGAGAGAGAGAGAGAGAGAGAGGAGGTGGAAACAGTAGATATCTTGTTCAGTTTTCGTCAGCTGATAAGTCACGTGTACGCCTGTACGGTGTTGTCAACTTAGCTGCTAGCAGTTTTTGGGGTAACCTGTAGTGACATGTACTGCTTTTCCTTGTTCTTCAGCCACGCGCATTATTTTATATATATATATATATATATATGTTAGCGGGAGAGAGAAGTGGAGAACACGGGAATGCTGCGTTTAGCAAAAGGGGTAAGATGCAGTTTCTTAGAACAAATTTTTAGGGGGGTCGTATGTATGTTTTCTCAGCACATGAGGACAGTGCTGTCTTTTTTTTAGGGGGGTCGATTGTAATATTCAGAAATTTCAGAGTAATTTCGAATGCCCCGCCATTGGCGATACTGAGCGTTCAAGGTCGTCGGAGGGAAGAGAGCGCTCCCTGCACATAGCGAGAGTTTGTGGAACTAGGCCTATATGATATTAAATGTAATTTGCCGAATTAATAATGATGCGATTCATGAAGTTAATGGACTATTATTGAATTTGAAATTATTATAGATCGTTTATCAGTCTGAATAATGTTACGGGTGTCCCAAGGAGTTATTAGTTAGGCGGAAAGTATGTCAAGTAGGCCTAAGCTAGCGCCTTGGAGAGACGCGACGCTGGCTGGTCCTCAGTCACGTGAAAGCGATTGGACTACAGGACATCCCTGCACGTCCGTCCACAGAAATAGTCACGTGGCCTAGTCACCTGTGTTGCACTATTGCAGTATAACAAGTAAGTCTCATTCGATCTCAGACAGGGTTAGATAGGGCAGTGGTAAAGTAAACTAGAGCTAACAGTGAGTTCATTTCAGGGTTTCCGTCAGAACCCACTTGACCGGAGTTGACCCGGAGTTTGACTGCGAGAGATTGACTGCCGTTTGAGACTGCCGTTGATGATTGAGGGTGGCGATTGTCGCCATTGGACCGATCAGTGTAGGCCTGTCACTGTTTAGCGGGGTATCAAAGGATCTCTTGAGGGAATCTAGCCGTCTGGGTGCCCAGCTGACGACGGGACGATCGTTGGGTCAGCAGCTCTCCTCTACCTCGGCTCACAACACCACATGTCTCGAGCAGCTTAGTGAAACCCTCTTGCTAACGGGAAGCTAAAGCTTCTCTCAACTGCACAAGGTCTGATTGGCTCACTCCCTTCCGCTTTATGGACGCACTGGGAGTACACTGAGGCTATCTGAGTAAATTAATGGTCACACACTGAGACCATGAGTCTAGGACTCTAGGAGATACCTAGAGGAACATTTTATCTCCCTTATTACGGGTGTATGTTGAGTTGGGTGGAGCATGGTTCATGAGTATTGGTGGACCCAGTAACATATTAATAATAGTGAATATATTTGGGGGTAGTTAATACCATTTCTCAGTTACTGATATTATCTTGACGTGTGTAGTTTAATATTTCTTAAATAATTTTGATAGTATTGGTTTTTGAATGTTTGTGTCATTAAGTGGAACCAGAGTGATACTGTGATTTGATTCTTTTAATGCATCTAATTTTTCTTCATAATTCTGATCTCAGGTATAACCTTTGTTCACGAGAGTAGTGGTTAAGTTAGGTTAGGAAGTGTGCATCTGTTGGGGTGATATTATTTTGTTGAATGCCCTTAAGGCCTATTCATTGTAGAGTATTTAATTTCTTATTTTAAATACCATTTCCTCAGTGACTGATATTATTTTGTTGAAAACCCTTAAGGCCTGCATCTGTTGGTGTAACATAATTATATTGAGTGTCCTTAAGGCCTATTCATTGTAGAGTATTTAATTTCTTATTTTTTAATACCATTTCCTCAGTGACTGATATTATTTTGTTGAAAACCCTTAAGGCCTGCATCTGTTGGTGTAACATAATTATATTGAGTGCCCTTTAGGCCTATTCATGGTGGAATTATTAATTTCTTATTTTTGAGTACCATTTTTTCAGTGCTGGATATTATTTTGTTGAAAATCCTTAAGGCCTGTTTCATGTGTGCAAGCAACATTTCTTAATACTTTAAATTTATTGTTGCCTGAGTTTCTAATAATTTCTATATCATGTATAACTTTTATTCCCCAGAGTAGTGTTATAAGTTCAAGTTAAGAGGTGCGCATATTGGTGTACCATTATTTGATTGTATTTGTAGTGTTGGAGGGAATATAAGTGTCTAAATTTTACAGTGTGTCTCATTCATCCCAGTCACAGACGCTATCCTTCCACGGGTCACGGACAATTCATTTTGTTTAGTAGATTTAAGTGTTCTTGTGCTGGTTCGGGATTTTTCTCAAAGGGGCGCTTACACTGCCATTACCATCTATTAATCTTTAATAAACCCCAAGTCAAGTGAGAAAATAAAGTCCAGTAAATTCCGACCAGTTACATATAATGTATATATATATATATATATATATATATATATATATATATATATATATATATATATATATATATATATATATATATATATATATATTGTATTTAGTGCTATTACAACCATAAATGAAATGATGAAAGTATACCATTTTTTCTTATGGCTTTTTTTTACACTGTAGCATTTGTTTTTCTTGTCCTGCATTTAAGGCATTTTATCAATTTTCAACCATAATCTATCCACTTTCGCTATATTATTTACGTGTGTCGACAACTGTGACGGTGACCGGTGGTTGGCCAGTCTTTAACCTGCAGTGACAGTGTCTGATCTTAGTCTTTGTTGTGGGTTTGTCGCTTGGTGCCACAGCTAGTGCTTACGATTTGTTGTACTTTTCCAGAGCATAAAACGGTCCCGGCTGCATCAAGTTTACATAGCACCAAAGTGTGTGCCAGGCGGGGGGGGATGATGTCTTCGCGAACGTCCTCTTTTTTGAACGTTCATATATGGCAACCCTACAGTACACCTATCGAGCATGAAAATTTTGTTTTCTGGAAACGGGAAAGCATATGCACGCACAAGGGAAGCGTAACTTCTTGAGTATTTCTAAATGCTGTTCAGCTATGAATCTTCCTTCTATGTCAATCAGCTCTCCAACCCCGTGCAAATATATCCATCACCAAACAACATTGCAAGTCATATGGCCACGCCTTTCTTCCTCATAAATATGCTGTCTAGCATATCGGGTGTTGTTCCTACTCCAGCAATGTAACCTTCCGTGAGAGGTAGATGAGAAAGTTTTTCGTCAGTGAATATTACTCTTCCCCAGAAATCTAGGCCTTCTTCAGCATACTGTCGAGCAAACTGTAACCTGCCCTCGTGATGTCGGTCACTTAACTTCTCCTTGTTGGCGGGAGTTCTATGGTGATTGCCTCCTTCGTGATGTCTCCGCCTAATTCTTAAAGGGGAAATATTTAATTGGAGATCCTCTCTTACTGAAACTGAAGTCCTGAAGGGGTTGGCCTCAGCGAATCTCCGGATGGCTTCAACTTGTGCAGGTGTTGTTCAGATTCAGATTTGCCCCCGAGGGGGCTAGTTTATTGGGCACCCCCTTACATCCTGTGCAAGGTGAAGCGCAGAAGCGTTTACAGCGCCCAACAGGGAAGTATGAAAAGTTCATACTTGCCTTTATGACTCGTACATTAAGGGCGTAAAAGCCTGAAGGGTCATAGGTTTTGTCAAGTTACATAAAGTGAGAGAATGATGAGTGTGTGGGGGGAAAGTTCCCGGTACATTTTATCTGTTTATGGTAAAGAGTGGCAGGTCCCTAATAATGTCAAATGCCAGGCCTGTGACTAGGAGGAGGGAAGAGGTGTTGGTAACGGCTGGGGACCTATAGGAGGAGGTCATAGGGCAAGTGAGGATGTAGTGAGAGAGGGTGTGAGAGTCGGGTTGGCCATAAAGTTTACAAACAGTGCGGGTTGCCAATGTACTCCCATAGGTACCTGTACCCTAGGCGCAGTCTCATGTATATTAGCTGTTGAGATCGAGTCAGGGATTGATATTCTTTGTAGTGGCGGTTGTCGTCACCGGTTACAGCGTCATAGTGGCATAGTGTGATGCTACCCCGTCGTTTCAGGTGTGTCCAATTTTCGTTGAATGCCTCTCGTTGTGTGACGTGTATGCGAGATTTGAGATGATTCAGGGAGAGGGCGAGAGTGGCTTCAATATCTTCTTCTTGTGTAGCTTCTTTGGCAAGCCGATCAACAATGTGCAGGTGTTGTTCTGCGCGCCATTCCAGTCCTGTGGTGGTTCTTTAAACTTCTCTCCTCTTCCCATTGCTTAATCCAATAATATACAGTTGACCGAGAAATACCCAATTCCCGGTCAATTTCAGTGGGTGAAAACCCAGCCTCCTTCATGCCGCTTAATCTTCCACGTTCAGTGATTTTATGCGTGTGGTATTTCATATTGGCAGTGGTCTTCTACAATTGAGGGAGTGGAAGAGTAATCAGCACTGACAACACCTCTGTCTTCGTCACCTTCCCGCCAATAACGTCAGCCTTATATTTATATTTTATTGGGCATTTATAAAAAATAAATAATATTAATAAATTAACAAATAAGATAAAAATTTATGATACACCTTACACATTTTTGAAAGTTTAGAATATTTTTTTAAAAGACACCAAACTAAAAGTGACGTAATCTACACAAGTCAGAAACAAGGATTTAGGGAGGGGGGGTATTCACTCAACAAAAGAAATACCATTTGCTGTTTACAATAATCAGTCTTGGAATGACAATGATATTGCTAGATAAAGGCTTGTAAAAGTATAAGGCATATGCTACTGCACTAATTCACACCATCAGACGGATGGTTCGTAAGATAAGTTGCCATCACCTTCAATTAAACAACGTCATTATTACACACACACACACACACACACACACACACACACTCACTCACACTTACTACAGGTAGCAGTGAACAGATGATTCTGCTTAATCCCACAGCGAATTAAAACAGCAGATTGTGTTGCATGAAATCAGCGTCTTTAGAAAGAAATCTGTTTAGCATCGGTGACATACAACTGGATTAATTACCAGAAGGGAATAATCACTTGAAGATAATATTAGTATAAATTAATGATAAACAAGCAACCTCATAAGCAACCTGCACACAGCTATGCCCGATGCATGATGTTGTTTAACTTACTTACCGATTTGTACTTAGGTTTAATAATCTAAATATGATTTCATATAGGCTGGCTCATTGCCTTGTCCATTTTAAAATCAAATTAATAGTTTATACTAGCAGAGAAGTATAATATAATACAAGACAACAAAGCCCAACCATTAATTAAGCAACGGGGAACTAAGTAACCGATCACCGGTCACTTTTAAATTCATTCATAACACTGGGCTGCATTTAAAAAAATAATTCATGAGGTGCGGGGTTTCTTAGCTGATTCTTTATGTATTTTCCGTGCTGATTCCAAAAATGCCATTCATTTTGCCCAATCAGGTCAGATTTTTATGCTATGGGAATTAGGAAAAAATCGAAATTCTTAAATATGATGTTAAAATTTTTATGCAAAATATATCATAAGAAATGTGACCACAACACATAGGACCAAAATAGGTCAACTACATAGATGCCTTTACAGTTAGACGTGCATAAATGGCTGTCGCAGAGAATTTCTTTGGTGGTTGGTGTCTGGGGCGTCCCGTTTCAGACACCAACAGTAGTCGGCGAGCATGTTGATATCCCAGCGACCCTGGTACCGCTCCTCCATTACACGGATATCTTGATGGAAGCGTTCTCCTTGTTCCTCACTCACATCACCACAGTTCTCTGGAAAGTAGTCCAAGTGGGAGCTGAGGAAGTGCATCTTGATGGACATGCGTGCACCAAGAACTTTGTTCGCAAAGCCGTGATCCTAGTAGCTGAGCTGACTCCTTAGACAAGCACAAGTCTCTTGTTAAATCATTCAACTCAGCTTGACTGAAGGGTATGGGCTCTTTTGCAGAAGCTGTGGGCAAGTATGTACTAGAAGCGTCAGTCTCTTCTATGTCTTCATCGATATCATGATCGTCATCGAGTATCATGTCCCTATAGTTTTCTGGTGGAGTTGGAATTGGTATTCCTGGTCCGTGAGGAACTGGTTTGATGGCTGAGGGTACATCTGGATACTTAACATGATGTTTGTTCTTCCTGTTTATACCTGAAATGTGAACGAAAGATTTAGTATCAAGATAGCATAACATATTAACTTACAGATATATTTAAGAATGCATGAACATACTGCATTTGATATATTAGTATTGTTGTATTAGTATAACTCACCCTGAAGGTTTGTCATGCAGAAGTAACAGTCCGTGGTATGATCTCTGCCTTCCCTCCATACCATAGAAATGCCAAATGGTAGACGTTGAATCTTCTTGTTGCTCTAGCGCCGCAGATTTTCAACACATGTTTTGCAGCACATGTGAGGGGCAAAAGCTTTATCTTGGTCTCCAAGTTTCATTCCAAAGTATGCATGATATAGGTTTTTCACTAGGGGAGTAATGGTGCACTGTCGGTCTGTCATTGTTACACAACCGCACACATAGCAAAACCTGTTCGGGTCGTTCTTGCACTTCCGATTCATGATTAAATGTACAACTCTGTAAGAAGAAAAAACAGGTGTGTATATGATTAGAAATATGCGTGTGTGTGTGTGTAAGAGAGAGAGAGACGCACACACCCCCACTTTCTTGAAGTCTCGAGAGACACTGACTGAGGGTCTAGACTTTAGAGGCACATCGGGGTGGTTGCTAGTACATGCCATGTACCACCAGATGAAAAAGAAATTTAAATGTGAAAAAATATATGTAAAAAAACACGGACATATACTCTTTTTCTTTGCGTCACGGCGGACATTTAAATGGCCGGCGAGCACGTGGGTGTATTTAAATGCATCGTAAGGGCATTAAAACTGACCGAAATCTTTTCTGTGAGGCTTGCCAATGTCTCCGATGATTTTTTTAATGAACGAATATGAGGACCCCATTTTGAGCGAAAAATGCCAATATTTTACCTGAATCTCCGCTTAAAATGCTATAGCACAAAATTCTGACCTGATTGAGCAAAATGGATAACATTTTTGAGATCAGCATGCAAAATACACCCAGAAAAGCTTAATAATACACAAACCTCAAAAACTATGCAGGGCAGTGTAATTTTTACTACGTAGTAGAGTAAACAAACGGCCTTGAGTTGCCAGCTGTCTCCAGCAGTGTTCAAAGAATCTTGAACGAGACTGTACAATACATTATCAGCCCAATCTGTGCGTAATTTATTTTGAGCAAACAATTAGAGTTGTTGACCAGTGGCATATGTCAAGAGTGCAGCCATAATTCCACCTCTGTCCTTGGGCAATCTAGTTAAATTATGAAGACTTTTACATTAGTGTCATAATTGATAATGTATAAACTGTGATTTTTTCTTTCTCTCCCTGTTTACTGATTTTTTTTTTTTTTTTGCACTTGATGGAGAATGTTTTTTTTTTCATTTTCTAACATTTATGATTTTTTTTTATTGTGAAAACAAATAGATTCATTCAACTTATTTTGTGCTGTGATGTCAGATACAATATACAGAACTGTGATACTGTGTTATTGTACACTCATACTTATTGGAGAATTTTAATTATTTTAGTTTTACTGGGTTTTTTTGCACTTAATTGAGATGTGAAATCTTGTTTGTTTTTTTATTCAAACATTTGTTATGATTTTTTTTAAATTTTACTTCTTGTGAAAACAAATAAATTCAACATAATTTTGCTAGAATTTCATATACAGTATACTGTGATACTGTGTATTATATACTCATACTTATTTGGGAATTTTAATCATTATTTTATTTCACATTTCTTTTGCACTTTAATTACAATTTCAATACAGGTAGAGTACAGTGCAGGACTTCTAAAATCGTTCATGAATGATAATTGCTATTACTGTTTTTGCAATTTCAAACGAAGTATGATTAAGTTGTGTATACAGCACTGTATACTGTACAGTAGGGAGTGACAGTTTGGCAAAAATTTTCAAAATCTAATTGCTTGGGTTGGATTATTTGTCTATCGGCCACGCTAATTCCGAATATGTTTGAGTTTTTTACATCATTGCATTAGAAGGTTTGTGGATACTTTTGGGTTTGGCATGAAAAACGCGAAAAAACTGTAAATAATAAAGGGACTGGCAATGTGGCACAACCTGTTAAAATCAAGTTATTGAATTGGATTATTCGACTACTGTGTACACTGGTTCATAATATGCTATTGTTTTACAACTCAATGCGCTACAAATTATGCCGATATTTTTGCTGCAAGTCACCACATACGTCTCTCCACTTTCTTCCAGTTAGTCACTTTAGACTTGTCCCCTTCAGTTATGATGTTGTCTGCAGCTCTGATGGTGTTTGCGATGTGAGCCACTGCATCATTGGATACCTTGAACCTGTCAGCAGTTTCTCCGATCCTGTCCTCGGCTTCTTTCTCCCTTTTCCTTTTCTCTGATCTTGCTCTCCTGTCGACCATAGCCTTGAACTCATTGTCATTGACATCCTTATAATCACTATCTTCTTCCTGAGCACTGTCATCCATTGCCGACACTTTACACGACATCCTCTCCATCTCCTCCTTACTCTTTGACCTCATCTTCTCAGTTTTCCTCTCTTCATCAGCCCTTTTCTTTGCCCTCTTCGCTTCCTTCTCCCTCTCTTCTTTCAGCTTGGCAGTCACAATTTTGTCAACGCCATCAATGCAGCCCTCCCTTCCCGGTTTCCTCTGGGCTGCCAGGAAGCTTTTCTCTCGTTCGTGCACTTTGCTGTCGTCTGCCACATCAAACAACTTCTCAGCTATATCCTCGAACCTCATCTTCAGCTTCCCGTTCTTCGTTTTCTTCCATTTCTGTTTCTGTCCATTTCCCTTCATCATCATCGTCTCCCTCTGCATCCTCCACAGGTCGTGGACTCTCATTTTCACCCTGATTTCAGAGATAGTGGGGACAGTGGCCTTCCTATACACATCCAGTACCTTCTCAGTCACCTTGTTGGTGGCATCCATATAATCAAAAGCATTTGTTCTTCTCCTTAACCTCTCGTTTTCTGCTTCATAAGCCAGGGCACTTCCAACTTCCTTGTTCAGAGGCAACTTGTTAGATGGCAGAGGCATCCGAACCCCGAACACCTTATCGTTACCCTGGCGCAGCTGAGTGTTGCTAATCTTAGGACGACCCATCTTGGTGGCGGCCCTTTGAACTAACTGCAAAACAACACAGAAAAAACAACTTTCAGCACTTCAATATCACCACCTATTGAACAATATTTTATTCAAAAGTACGGACTGAGATTTTGTCCTTAACTGTCCAAGTCAAGCTACTTGGGCTGAATTCGTTGATCAGTCCTGGGACGAATATTACCAACGGCGTGAATAGATTCCGTGGAATAAATTCAGGGCATTCCCGTCCAGGGAGCCTCAACAAACTCTGTAAATATTGCCATTGGCCTGCCATTGGCACATATACGGAGTTTGGTAATGTTCCATGAGCGGGAATGTCCTGAATTCATTCCACGGAATCTATCCACGCCGTTGGTAATATTGGGCCCTGGTTTTCGAAATATACGTATGTGGTGACTTGCAGCAAAAATATCGGCATAATTTGTAGCGCATTGAGTTGTAAAACAATAGCATATTATGAACCAGTGTACACAGTAGTCGAATAATCCAATTCAATAACTTGATTTTAACAGGTTGTGCCACATTGCCAGTCCCTTTATTATTTACAGTTTTTTCGCGTTTTTCATGCCAAACCCAAAAGTATCCACAAACCTTTTAATGCAATGATGTAAAAAACTCAAACATATTCGGAATTAGCGTGGCCGATAGACAAATAATCCAACCCAAGCAATTAGATTTTGAAAACTTTTGCCAAACTGTCACTCCCTACTGTACAGGTACTGTGATAAATTTGGTTTTGCTGCTTGGTCTAATTTAGAGGAACTAAATTGTTTTATTTATTTCTCTGACACTTGCAAACTATTTAAGCACAATATTTTGAAGCCTTTAAAAATGTGTACATTTATTATTTCAAGCAAAATACTAAACTGTTTGAATGATATAATTTTACATATACTTTACTGTACTGTACTGTCCTGTACTGTACTGTGATATATTTTTATTTAGACATGCCAATGTAATCCCTTTTTAATTTCGTATTAATTGAAATGTTGTTTCAAGTTGTACTGTGATAATGTTTGGAGGAAATAAAATGTGTTATTTAAAGCCCCCAAAATGTATTGAAAATTAAACTTTATAATAAAATCTATTATCTAAAACTATTTTTTACCAAACCAATAATGCTTCCATTTGCCCTTACACTTTCTCTACTTTCAAACAAACTATATTATACAATCAAAAACATGCACCAATTAGATCCCTTTCTACATCGATGTAGTTCAGTTGTGTTCCCTCCACGGCTTCCAATAGGGATATGAGACCCATCAATGCAGCCAAATACACCAGACATCCCTGCCATGGTGTGAAATTCATCTACAAGATTTTGTACGTTGCCTGATTCTGGAAAGTGGATGTAATCTTTTTCCGTAAGGGTCAAAATAGTTGCAAGGCATCTGACAAATTTGCAAACTGATGAGACAGAAATCTTCAAGCAGACTGCCATACTAATTTGAAAGCTACCACTGCTAAAGTATCGCCATGCAGTTATGAGGAGAGGTGTGTGGAATACTGCATCCTGTAGGATATAATTTTCTTTTATTTACGGTTTTCTCTAACATTGCTTATCCTGGTTATGGTAAACAACAGGACTCCTATGATGATATATATTACTGTGTTACATTTTAAGTTCTTCAAAGAATCACCCACTATAAGGTGCAACATACAGGTGATATCCCCGTTAGCCGGAATAATTGGTGCAAAGCTCTTCCAGAGATGAGAGATTTGCAGATAACAAGACTCTCAAACAATGAAAAATCCCACATTCCTAGAATTTTTCCGGTTACGTGTAAAAGTTTCCGAGTTTAAGCATTCTTTCATTCTCGGAGACCCGAGAAAAAACTTGGAGAGTTTCAGGAAGTTTTCATGAAAATTTCCAGAAAATGTAGCTAATATTTAACCTCAGAATTTGCTCCAAGGCCTGGAATCGAATTGTTTAAGAGATTTTAAGGAATTTTCTAAAAGGACCAAAAAATAACCGGTTTATAAACCTTGAAAACTTGTTCACAGACCCGGAATGTTGAAAATTTTCCAGGAAAAACTCCGAGCCAATTTCAATTCTGAGTACTTACTGTAATTATGGCCTGGTGGTATAGGAGATGGGTTTAGGGGATTTCATGGATGCTGAGTACTGTACAGTGGTGATGTCCCCCCACCCCCTTGTTTGCATCACTGCATAACATTGAATAAAAACCCAATACATTTCTAAACAAAGACCAAAATCCAAGTGTTAGAGTTTCATTCTATAAAGACACATTTAGCCTAACCTAACCTAACCAAACTTTACCTAACCTAACCTAACTTGACCTAACCTAACCTGACTTTATCTAACCTGACCTAATGCAACCTGACCTAATCTTACCTAAGCTAATTTAACCAATTATGTTGTAGACCCCACAGAATAGTCATTCCAAAATTTCTTTCCTCATCCATCTTGAACTCTTGGCATATGTGGTTCAACTCTTTCAAGAAGTTTATAAATGCATTTCTTGGACAGTCTATACTTCTTGATGAACTCCTCCTCAGAGAGATAAGCAAAAGGATTTTGATGGTCTCTAATAACCATACCAAAATGCTATAATGCCAATCTGGAATAAAACAAAATCTAATATCTATTAACTATATATTGCGGTAACTTCTGTATATAATATAAATTACTTTTGATAATAGTTTACAAGCTTGTTGCATAGCTATTACAGAGAATTTCCTTATGAAAGTTGTACATAGTATATTTAACTCGTGTTTATTGTTGTTCCAGTGATGTAAGATAGGACTGACACGATTTAAATCGAGTGATTGAAAACATCATTAATCATTTTTGGCACTTTTTTCTAACCCTGAGTTCGAACATTTCATCTAAAAAAATATTTTACGTAACTTAATCTAAACTTACAAATATTGGTAGTACCTAAATACAACCGGAACAACAACAACTCAAACAGTGAAATATAGTTAGATAAATTTTTTCCATGGTAATTATCAGCGTGGGTCACAGATGACACTTGTTGTAAACTATTACCACTGCAACCTGC
Organism: Homarus americanus; assembly: GCF_018991925.1. Lineage (NCBI taxonomy): Eukaryota > Metazoa > Arthropoda > Malacostraca > Decapoda > Nephropidae > Homarus > Homarus americanus. The sequence continues at coordinate 11,550,537 of NW_024749779.1, read as the reverse complement.
CTAGTATATTTGGTTCATCTTAGATCTTTCCTATATAATATATTGGCGAATTGGATATGGCATTACATCTGTCTATCACAAGGAAAAGTGAGTTTTTTAACATGCTTGAAGCTATAAGAGGATGATTTTCAGAATGCAATGCTTGATCAAATTGCAGAAGGGCGATGGGGGGATGAAAAATCATCGGAGTTGAAGGTGAAACATCACAGAGGTACACGGCAGTCTCTTAAAAATATATACATATCCATTGAAACCGGTTATTAGGACATTTAAATATTTGTTTTCTATTCTTATATAACTAGTTTGAGCATTCGGGATAAGTCTTTTGGGTGCCTTCCCGGACTACTAAATGGTAACCCGACAAAAGTTGGTTTAAAAAATGGATTACAGCTCGGAGGGCGCTTTAGGGATACTAATAAGTAATCCGAATGTTTAAAAATATGGCCGAGTGTGATTTGCAAGAAATCTTCAAACATGAGAATCAGTCTGCCCCTGCATCATTGAGTGACAGGGGTCAACTCAAAACCTGTCAAAAGTCTCGGCTAGTTGAAATTATTGAATCTGGTGTGACTAAGCTAGACACATAACCAGGTTTTAACATCATAATAATAGATGGTTCAGCTTTGATTAATGCCGGTCCTCCTAAGTTATCAAATACTTTCAATGAATATACCAGTGAAGATGTTGTAGTGGACGTCTCCCCTACAAACTGCGTAGCTGCACACCACCTGCTACCGTCTTCCCTAGCAACCAAGCGTATCCGCATTCCAATGCCCGCCGTATCCTAGCAACCGAGCCAAAAGGCCGGCGACTTCTCGGGTTTTCCCAACATGACTCATAGCGGCTGCTGGGTATATAAGCTCTGTCTCTCCATTGAGATTCAGTCTGACCAATCTTCTTGAACAAGCAACACCCCCTCCTCCGCCGCTGCCTGGCTGCCCCTAGCATCTCCTCGCCTGCCTGGCGGTCCTCGCTCCCGCCAGCGAGCATGGCGACCCACCAGCTGTCCTCTGAGCCTCCTCACCAACCAACTCTCATTCTGCACCTCCAGCACCAGACTGTCTTCATATAACTTATATATTATACAAGAAAACCACATTAGAGTTTCCTTCCATCCTGAGTGCTAGACAACATTAATATCTCGATACCCCTACAATGTTCTTCCAAAATTGGAATCTAACTGTACCAAATATATTAGAGTGGATGGTGTGCTTGATATCTATAAAAAGGACATTTTAATGACTGAAATCAGGTCAAAACGAGGTCAGAGTATCAAACGAAGGGTGACAGAAACTAGTACAGCTCAAACAAATTGGAAAGGCTTTTTAAGAGATGAAAATAACAAGACTGAACTTGAGGAAAAGATGTGTAAATTTGTTACACTATGTACGATTATTCTAAGAAAGGGAGAAAATGCCTCTAGAAGAGTTGACTCCATGCTCCCATGAAGAGGCAGATACTCGCCTCTTTGTAAATGCAATGACACAGATATCATTATCATAGCTATATCTGTGTTCACAACACTAGGAGAAACTAGACTTGAAGAAATGTGGATTTCTTATGGTGAAGGGGCTTATACAAGATGGACTCTTGATCATGTGTTTGTTGTAGCCATAGGGCGTCGAGGGGTTGGTGGCGGGCGGGGGGATGCCTGCCCCGTCTCCTCTCAGCTCCATAGCTGGTCGTTTAACCTATTTCATCTCACAGGATATTGATCAATCAGTATGTCAGATGTTGCGTTAGGCTTACCCACGCAACCAACTCCAAAGTTTGTTTTACCAGAGATAAGACGCCCGGCGAGGCATAACTGGGACATGTATTTTTCAATTAGTGTATGTTAGCCAGCCTTTAGGGGGGTGGGCAGTGAAACAGTGTTGTACTGTTCATCCCTTCACACCCAAAAACCTCATTTTAAGTAGTATCCCCTGAGCCATGGGTTAGTTAAGACGTCGTCTCCATCCTCTCCCTCCTGAAAGGGGGCGGGACACCACACCACACAGAGTCCTCCACCGCCACTCCGTCCTGTGAACCGTCGTCGACACGAGACTAAGTGTGTTAACCTAGGTTGTTATCCCCGTGGAAATATCACGTGTGGATGCCTGGTTGCGACAAGAGCAATCCAGGCTGGCCTATCAAACCTACAGTAAATGGTTAATTAATTCACGCTTACAGAGTTCTCCTGCACGACACCCGTCTACTGTGACCGTGATCGACACGAGACTAAGCGTGTTAACCTAGGTTTGTTATCCCCGTGGAAATATCACGTGTGGATGCCTGGTTGCGACAAGAGCAATCCAGGCTGGCCTATCAAACCTACAGTAAATGGTTAATTAATTCACGCTTACCAGTTCTCCTTGCCGGGACAACCGTCTACCGTGACTGTCAGTGACGCGAGACTATGTGGTAACCCAAGAGTACTTTTGTTGCTATGGCCCGTGGAAAGAAGTTCTTATGAAAGCCTGGTTGCAAAAAAAGCAATCCAGGCTGGCAGTAAATGTATCACTTAAAGAATTAAGGCTCTGTTAGGTCATACACATAGTAGAGTAACCACATGTGTTCCCAAGTTAAATTTCTTTAGAAGATTAATTTTATTACAGCGTGAACGTGAGTGAATCATATATCCATGCAAATTGTAAATCATTGTATGGAAGCTTGACAAATAAATGTAAGTGCAATTATCTGCCCGTATCTCTGATCCTATCTTATTATTACTAAAGGTAATGACTGATTGGTTATGACAAAGTATAACCAATAACTTAGATGGATGTTGAAAATTAAATGAATTCATTAAATCATCATTTATCAAATATAAATCATGGAATGTCGAGTGGTGGAGTGAACTTCACGTAGATACACCATAATCTCCTGTAAGTAATCAGTGTGAAGGTATCGAACTCTACGGTAAGAAATAAGAAATACGACATATTATTATCTTTATATAATATAATCCACTCCTACTACCACCGATCCATACCAAAACCATGACAATAATAAGCATCAAACACGTTAACTTTAAATTCAACCTCAGATTCTCTCAGTAAACTCAACAGAAGAAAAAAATCCACTTTTAACACTTATTATTTATCAAACACAAAATAAATATACATTAAAGCTACATTTGGTAAGCGTGGTAGAACGGTTAAGGGACATGGGACGATGTTTTATGAACCATCTATACCGCTGTCAACATGTAACAATAAATGGTTTTATATCCCGCCATGAGGAAAGATGACACACGCGTATTCTGCCTAAGACATGGAAACATAGTACCAATCCCTAAAGCTAACTCTTCAAACTTCAGGCAAATTTCACTCACATCCTGTATGTGTAAAGTCCTTGATAGAGTTGTTCTTAACCATCTCGTGTTTCAAGTCAAACACAAACTGGCCCCTAATCTGTATGGGTTCATGCCCGGGCATAGCACACATACATGCTTTGCAGAATATCTTGTTCACTCAAATGATAAGACACAAACAGTCTTCATAGAACTTAAATTACCCTTTGATGTAGTTAATAGAGACATTTTACTTGAGCAACTAGCTAATTTTGGCATCCAAGGTTACCTCCTGACATGGATGAAGGGTTATCTGTCCAACAGGTATGCCCGAGTTCTGTTTAGGGGAGTCAAAAGTGCCAGAATGAGATAATTTGAGCTTGGGACGCCTCAGAGAGGAGTGTTAAGTCCTATGTTCTTTAATGTTCTGATGCACAAGCTTATTGCTGACATTCCAGTTCAGCCAAACGAGGCTGTAATATGCTATGCTGATGATATCTGCATTATGACACAGACCAAGCTCAGGCTCCAAGCCTTGCTGGATGTATTTGTTTAGAGGACTGTGGAATGTGGTTTCATAAAATCTGTTGACAAGACTAGGGTCCTCAATCCTCATCCTGCTCACCCTCTGCCTCTTGACTTTAACATTAACAGCATGCTCTTGGAACTCTGTAGCTCCTATAAATATCTTGGAATTTGTGTGAATGATGCAAACTTTGTCGGCAACCTTCGTGCCAAACTAATGCAGCACATTAAACCCCTTAAAACCCTTGTTGGCAAGGGCTATGGAATTAACATCACCTATATTCGTACTTTCTATTTTCACTTCATTCGTTCTGTAGAGGACTATCATGCTCTCCATCTTGTGACTATTCCGCCTAATCAACTCCACAGCCTTGAGGTAGTGCAAAATGAAGCTTTGCGCATCATTCTAGGATGCCCAAAATCAACCAGAATTGTAAATATGATGAAAGAGCGCAGACTGCCCTCCCTATCTGAGAGGATAGCTCTACTTAATACCATGTTTTGTGTCAAAGTTTTGAAGAACAATGGTCCCAACCTGCAACACAAACTGAGTTGATGTTCTATCTAAGTAATCCTGACTATCTCGCTAACTTTCGACAAAAGACTCTCTTTGGGGCGTGGCTTCATAAAAGTGTTGCAGATCTCTTGAAACTGAATGTCCCAATCACCCCAGACGAACCCAACAATGCCATTCCTCGTTGGCTGGATATACCAGTTCCTAATAAATACACTCCTGTTGGTAGTAAGCAAATGTTAAACACCGATGTGATGAGATGTGTCACACTAGAAACTATTAACAGACACCTACAGAGTATTAAATCAAGTGAATGTTATGCTTTTATTTATGGTTATGTGGAGACAAACACAGGTAGAACAGGCTGTGCAATTGTAATATATAAAGAAAAAGAGATGATAGTGTCAAACAAGCAAAGGCTGAACAACTGGGCCAGCACAACACAAACTGAACTAACTGGAAACTACTTAGCCACAGGCTACCTTAAAGAAAATGGAGGTGGGGTGATATTCCGTGACTCTCAAAGTACTTTGAAATCATTGAAAAGCCCGTCAGGTTATATGTCTAAAGTTGTATGTGATATTAAAATAAATGTGATAACAGCCAATGAGAACAACTGTTGCATCAAATTTTTGTGGATTCCGTCCCATGTTGGAATTAGATATCATGAACTTGCTGATAGACTGGCCAATGAGGCATGTAAGAAAGAAAATGTTGAACGTGACCTTGGCCTGTCCAATGCTGTACTTAAAAATATTCAAGTCAGAATCACGAACTCTGATTTAGAAGAACTGAGAAATGCAGAGAGACCTGGCAGTTGTAGCATTAGTAACTATGATAAATTTTGTGACGAGAGGTACCGGCATGGCCAGCAGAAGGACAGAACCAGACAATGTGATGTAGTCATGGCCAGAATTAAGCTAGGATACACACATATTTGGCAAGTTAGTAACGCGGAACCCATACCGGAACACTCAGCATGTAAACTTTGTGATAAACCACTAAAGCATACACTTGAACACTATATAATTGAATGTGATACTGTCAAAGAATTCAGGCCACCTGGCTTATTGTATCATGAACTTTGTAATCACTATATTGAATCGGAGGTGCTTGGGGACATTCTTGCTGTTTATTCTAAATTTGGTAGCCCACACTGATAAGTTTTCAATTAGAATATGACGTCCAATGTATATGAATCACAGTCTTGCATTGCAGCGAACAGTGACATCACCCACATGACTCTAACCTATATATACTGCTAATGAATATGATGCATTTCTTTGTGTACGAACCTCTGTGCAGCATGAAAGTGAACAGTGACATTACCCACATGAATCTGACCTATATATACTTTCAATGAATATGATGTATATCCTTGTGTACGAGCCTCTGTCCTGCATGGCAGTGAACAGTGACATCACCCACATGAATCTGATCTATCTATCTATATATATATATATATATATATATATATATATATATATATATATATATATATATATATATATATATATATATATATATATATATATATATATATACTGTATATAACACTGGGCTGCATTTGAAAAAAAAAATCATGAGGTGCAGGGTTTCTTAGCTGATTCTTTATGTATTTTGCGTGCTGATTCCAAAAATGCCATTCATTTTGCCCAATCAGGTCAGATTTTTATGCTATGGGAATTAGGAAAAAATCGAAATTCTTAAATATGATGTCAAAATTATTATGGAAAATATATCATAAGAAATGTAACCACAACACATAGGACCAAAATATGTCAACTACATAGATGCCTTTACAGTTAGACATGCATAAATGGCTGTCGCAGAGAATTTCTTTGGTGGTTGGTGTCTGGGGCGTCCCGCTTCAGACACCAACAGTAGTCGGCGAGCATGTTGATATCCCAGCGACCCTGGTATCGCTCCTCCATTACACGGATATCTTGATGGAAGCGTTCTCCTTGTTCCTCACTCACATCACCACAGTTCTCTGGAAAGTAGTCCAAGTGGGAGCTGAGGAAGTGCATCTTGATGGACATGCGTGCACCAAGAACTTTGTAGCTCAGAAGTAGGTCCTCAACAACTCGTTCATACTCTGGACTTCTGTAGTTGCCAAGAAAATTGGAGACAATAGACTTAAAGGCATGCCAGGCTTTCTTCTCATTTACATCCATGCTGCAATCAAACTTGGGATCTTTGAAAAGCTCTCTGATCTGAGGGCCATCAAAAATTCCTGCATTCAGCTTTGCCTCACTGACTTTTGGAAATTTTTCTTTCAGAAAATTGAAAGCCTGGCTTTTTTTGTCCAGTGCCTTTACAAAGTTTTTGAACAGACCGAGCTTGATGTGCAGTGGCGGAAGAAGAATGTTCTGCGGATTCACCAGAGCATGGGCAACAACATTGTGAGAACCTGGAGTAAGTTCACTTCTTGCAGGCCAGTCACGTTGCATGTAGTGCTGCTTGTCTGCTCGACTATCCCACAGACAGAGGAAAAATGCCATGTACCACCAGATGAAAAAGAAATTTAATTGTGAAAAAATATATGTAAAAAAACACGGACATATACTCTTTTCCTTTGCGTCACGGCGGACATTTAAATGGCCGGCGAGCACGTGGGTGTATTTAAATGCATCGTAAGGGCATTAAAACTGACCGAAATCTTTTCTGTGAGGCTTGCCAATGATTTTTTTAATGAACGAATATGAGGACCCCATTTTGAGCGAAAAATGCCAATATTTTACCTGAATCTCCGCTTAAAATGCTTTTGCACAAAATTCTGACCTGATTGAGCAAAATGGATAACATTTTTGAGATCAGCATGCAAAATACACCCAGAAAAGCTTAATAATACACAAACCTCAAAAACTATGCAGGGCAGTGTATAATCAACACCTCAACCCGCCAGGATTCGAACCCACGATCTTATAATTGTGACCGGGGAACATTACCTCTGGGCCACCAGGCCACTAAAAGCAGTCCTAGACTCTGGTATGTTTCACACAAAGCCTGTTCAACGAGCTTATGGAGCCGTGAACCTCAAATGGGGACCACCCGTTTCCTCTTTGGTGATCAGAGCAACGTTTTACCAAATCCGGCGTCGAAACACGAGGATCCATATATATTTCATTAGCCCAATAATGAAATGGGCTAATGGGCTAATGAAATATATAAATATATATATATATATATATATATATATATATATATATATATATATATATATATATATATATATATATATATATATATGTATACATATATATATATATATATATATATATATATATATATATATATATATATATATACTGTATATATATATATACTGTTAATGAATATGATGTATTTCTTTGTGTATGAACCTCTGTCCTGCATGGTAGTGAGAAGTGATACCACCCTCAGTGTCAAGACCTAAATGAATTATTCAGAATAAGCAAACTGTACTCCAAGCTTTGGCAATAAATTTGTTAAACTAACTAAAGACACACGCATGCCTATTCTACACTCTCCAGCCAGACGTCTCAAGACACGTTGTTGTTGTTGAGATTGTCGGACCGTAGTCCGACACGGGCTCTAGGAGCAGCCAGACCGGATTGGGATTGGAGGTGTACCTGCAGATTGGAGGGATACTGCAGGTTGCAAAGTGAGCGGACCCCCGATCCAGTGGACGCTTACCACCAGCCCCACTCTTGGACGTGGTCCAGTTTCGGGTGGCGCGCCCCCGAACTGGGGTCCGCACTTGCTGGAGAGGATGCTTTCTAAGCAATCTGGGTGGTGATTATCGTGTGATGACCCGGGTAAGGTGGGCCAGATGTGGTCTGTATATGGGCCTTTCGGGTTAGGTGGCCGCTGGTGTTGTGTGTGTGTTTTCTTGGGAGATTTGAGTTCTGTTTCGGAGGCTTTGTGTGACCACTTAATCGAGGAGATAATAGTGTTCAAGTGGGTTGGCTGCTGGCTCTGACAGAAGGTGCAATCCATGACGTCATTCCGATCATCTGCCAGGAGCACTTGTACCTAGTCGTAGTCGATGAAGGCTGACTTTTGGTTTGTCTGGTGTTTTCTTGTCAGCGAAAGGTGGTTCCCCCTTTTGTGGCCGCCAGGTACCAGTTGGATGATTGGGAACCAGCGTTGAGTGCATAGAAGGAAGCTCTTTTGATGTGGAGCTTATAGTCTTTCTGAGGTGATTCTTAATCCTGTTGCACACTTGCTGGAACTTGGATGTATGCGCTACTAGAACGTGTAGCTGCAGCAACAGCTTCTGCGTCTGCCACGTCGTTTCCTCCGATCCCCATGACTAGAGATCGGTGTAAGACGACTGGTCGGTTTGGCTTTGGAATTCCTGTATGGCTATTAGCCCGAGGATCGAAGGTAAAGTGGACGTTGTCTCTTGGTTGACTGTGTTGCAGCGCCTGCATGGCCGATTTCGAGTCCGTGTGAATTATGATGGACTTGTTGTGTTGTAATTTACTTAGCGTGTTGCTTAGGGCCTTTGAGATTACTACCAGTTCTGTTTGTAGGGTGGAGCAGTCATTGGAAAGTCTCCCGTGGAGGGTCTGACCTTGGAGTGAAAGGCGCTCGGATCTATGATGTTTTAGGTCCCACCGAGCCGTCTGTGAAATATGATGCTGCATCAGCCGGTGTCTCGGTAGCTATATTCGAAGTTATTTTTTGAGGTCCTCCTTCTGGAGGTTGGCTTCTCGCCTAGATTGATGGGGTTGAGTGTGGCTGGTGGAGGCTCCATGGTGGAGAGCTAGCGTAACCATTGTCTCGTGTGTCTTGGTTGTTCTTGACAGTGTTTCTGCTTGCAGGTGTCCAGACCTCGCTTGCCTCGTGCGACCAGGTGGCCCCTCTCACTCTGTGGTCGAGTGGAGGGAGAGCACTGATTTAAGATCTTAGCAACTGTGGGCTTGTCTGCTCTACAGATTTTGAGAGACCAGCTGCCACCTGTGGCTCTGTGCAGGGTGTTGGTTGGTTTCCATTGCAGATTGCAAATTCTGAATTACATAGGTGCTCGAGAGCACATGGTCCTGAGAGCATTGTTTTGGATAAATTCTGGCTTAGCTATTTGGTCTTCTCTCAGTCCAATAGGTGCTGGGCACTGTAATCTACCAACGATCTGATGGCCGTGTAGTAACTTTGAGCACATGAAGAGTTTGCTCCTGGACAACAGTGAGCAACCTCATTATATTGTGTCTGCTCTTCGTCCTGTGCCTGCCAAGAGATACTCGAGTTGCGAAGCGAAGGTGAGTTTCTGGTCAAACCAGATTCCAAGACACTAGTGGGCGTTGGTCCAGAACTACCGGCGTGTTTTTGTATGGAAGCATCTTGTCTGGTGTGTCTGTGCGATGGCCATCGCTTTCGACTTAGCTGGATTTATCTTGAGTCCGTCTGTTGCCTCCTCTTCTATAAAGGTTGGAGTGCGTGTTATGTTAGCTAGTCTGTTCGATCCTCTTACTATAAGCTGTAAGTCGTCTGCATAGCAAAGGGCTTGGCTGTTGTCTGAAGGGGAAGTTTGACTAGATTTTCCATCAGGACATTGAACAACCCGTGGACTGAGATACCTCTTGTGGGGTTTCGTTTCATGGACCCTGTAACTGGGGTTGCTCCCTGAAAAGCGTACTCGTGCTTCCTCTCTAATGGTAGTTCTGCAGATCCACCCCAGCAGCCTTCCCTTTGACGCAACTTTTAGCGGCGTGGTTATGTGCTTGGTAGTTTTGCTAGTTCGAGCTTTTCTCCAGGTCGAGACCACCAGAGCTGGTTTATTTGTCCTGTTGCTGATATCTCGGCGATGTTGTTGCCTGTGCCAGGTGTTCTCGGTGTAAGCAAAGATGTGAGGGGTGTGGGCTGCCTACCACTTTCCACTTGGAGTCGGTTGAGAGCCATTCTTTCTCCGTCTTCGCTATGCAGCTGAGAGAAGGAGATGGGCCTCGGTTTGTCTAGTTCTCTGGGCTTCAGGTAATGGGCGTATATCTGCCTTCTTCCATTCGGTGGGAGTCTTTGTGCTGTCACGAAGCATTGGTGGCTGCAGCAAACCTCGTGTCAGCTGTACCGGCATGAGAAAGCATGGAGTAGGTTATCCCTGTCGGCCCCTGGAACGTCCTTTAGCCTTCGTTTTAGCGACTTCTGGAGTTCTTGCTGGTTGAATGGTCTGTCAGTGTCATCTTCACTGTTGCAGGCCTCTTCGATCATCTGGAGTCTGACCTGTCGCAGACGCCGTTATGTCTCCTCCGCCTGTCTCGGGAGGTTTTTCGTTGCTGCTCGGTCAGAGAGAACAGTTTTTACAAGTCTCTCAGCTTCCTCTTCTGGGTTGGGATGGTTGGTGGTGGGGTGGTGTTGCCTTCCCAGATGCCCTTCGGATCTGGGCCCACATCTTCACCAAGGGAGGTGAAAGTGCTCGTTCAGTTCGGAGCACCACTTGAGCCAGCACCACGTTTTTATTTCTTCCTTCTCGCTTCCCTGGTATCCTTAACTATGACTTGCAGGAGATGTCTGTTTGTTGCCAGTGGGATGTCTCTGTAGTTCTTCAGCCATGTTCACTCTGTGGTTGAGTCTTTCACCCTGGGACAGTAGTACCAGTAATCATTGTATGCTTTTCTTGATGTGGGTTTTGTTTTTGGGATAGCCTCTTCTGCCGCTTGGTGAAACGCCTCGGCCAATTGGTGGTGGAGGTTGGCATCTCATCGATGCTGCGCCGGCCGGCTGGCGATTTTTTCGCGCCGCCAGGTGTTTCTTAAAGAGTCCCCAGTCTGCCTTTTGGGTGTGTATCTCCATCTCGGGGGGGGTGGAGTGGGGAGTTTGTTCACCTTCAGCGTTGTTGGGGTGGCGAAATGTATCTGCCAGGAGGCGAAGGCTGTGGCGCGCTGGAGGCGAGGTTAGATCCTGGCCTTCCTCCCTGGTGTGGAGTGGGCTCTCCGGTGTTCAGGAGGCAGATCTCAGGTGTATCTTGAAAGGTGGTGTATAGGTGTAGGCCGTCTTCATTTTATTAGGGCTTGCCAAGCTTGAGAAGGGATGATGTGCATTGAAATCCCCTCCATGAGTGTGGCGGTCAGCAGCCGAAGCAAATGATTGAGTAACCTCAGTAGGCACCTTGAGTTCTTGTAGATGTTATTGTGAACAGTTAATTCCCGTTCTTGGAGTTACTTTGACGGCCTGTGTCTCGTGTTTTATGGAAATTGCTGCGTGACATCGGCGGAGGTATCTTGACTTGACCAAGATGCACATCCTCTTGTTGACGCCTCGTGAAATGCCTCCTGTATGGCTTGTAACCGCTGAATTTGGAAACAGTGGTGTTCTTGTAGGGTGTTTCTTGTAGTAGTATGATGTCAAGCTTGTCCTTGGCTGCTGCTTCTTGTAGGGTGTTTCTTGTTTTGATGCCTGAGCATTCCATGTTAGGATGTTCAGGGTGCTGATGTTTTCACCACTGTTTCATCAGGGGACTTCTGGTGGTCCTGATGGAGATGTCAAGTTCGATTCCAACTGGATCAGGTTCATATCTTCGTGTTCTGTGGTTTTTGCCTTCTGGGCAGTGGTTCAGTTCAGGGAGTTGAAACGTCAGTTTCTTTCTTGGGCTGTCGGTATCTTGGGTTCTCTGGTGGCCTTCTTCGGTGTAGAGTGTACCTCGGCTGTCACTCGTGTGAGGACCGGCGTGGCCTTCCTCCACTGGAGTTGGCTGGAGCTGTGGCGACTTGCCGAGACGCTCCCCATGAGCTGTTGGAGCTGTGTGGGTTGGATCTTGTGGCCCAGTAGTCGGCTAGGCCCTCCCGCGAAGGTTGTCAGTACATAGCTAGGTCACAATCGTGTATCATTCCTTCTAGTGCTTGGTGTGTACTTGCATGCACTTTCTCGTGGTTGTCGTTGTCTGCTGCTTGGGTGGCTGAGGTGTGGCGTAGTGAGGCCAGGAAACTGGAGCTGCACTTTGGGTGTTGACTGGCTGAGGAGGTTGTCTTTGTTGTTTGGCCTTTGGGTTCCCCCACACGAAGGTACTTAGTGGGGCTGGTGTGTAGGCAGTGGGGGTGGTCTTGCTGCTAGTCAGTTGCCTGGGCCCTCTTTGTTCTCTCGGAGCATCCAGGATTCCAGGCGTGGTGTTTGCCCCCACAGTTGTAGCACACTTGGGGCAATTTTCCCCCCATTTTTCAACTTGGTGAGGCAGGAGTGTGTGCCGTGCTTCTGTCATGAACTGCGCAGATTTCATGTACGTGCACCTTGTCTGATGGTGCCCATGTTTCTAACATTTGGCACCGCAGCTCTGGGACGAAAGGCCTCACTTCGTAGATCCCCCAGGTTTGAGGTCTATGGAGCTGGGGGGTGAGCCGTAGTGCGTTATAGGCACTTGTTTTCGTGGTGGCCGTCTTGTCGGACAGGAGAGCATCTCTCGGCTTTTAAGATCTTCGAATTGGTTCTCAGGGGTTCGAGAGGTAGTTCTTTGGGTACCGGAGGACTACCGACTTCATCAGTTCAGGGCAGAGGGTCCAGCTTTGTTGATGCAACGGTGGTGGTGTTTGCAGGTAAGTGTCGAGGGTGGTGGGGCGGAGTCCTTGTCTTTGGGGTGAATAATCATCTCCCCCCTTTGAGTTGGGCCGCACTGAGAATTTGGCCAGTGGTTTAGCTTTTCCATCTCTGTGACGGCGGCATATGTTGTTTTGCGTCCGTTTTCGTGATCCGGAATTTTGGCAGTGTCCGTTGGAGGAAGCTGGTGGTGGTGATGGGTGCCTTTGGGGCTGTGACGCATTCGTTTGAAAAAAAAAGCACGTCGGCGTTTCATGTTTTCTACGCTTCCGTCCCAGTTGTCCTCAGTGGCGGTAGTGGTGAATTGGAGTTGTTGGGTGGTAGCGGTGTTTCCCACCACTCAGGGCTTCATTGAAGGCGCGTAACTGAATCTCTTTCTTCATGCAGAAGCCTGTCGTAGTTCAGGTCGTCAGGTTAGCGGTTCAGGCGGGGTCGCGGTTAGGAGGCGTACGCGCTCCATAGCCGGAGTTTTTTTTTTTTTTAGATCCTACCTCTTCCGGTTGAGTAAATAGCAGAGGAATTTCAGCCTCCCACTACCTGTTAGTAGTAAGTGGTTCTGAGCTTCTCTCCC
>NW_024749779.1:11509468-11532045 GCF_018991925.1 Homarus americanus | reverse complement strand
GAGTGCTCAAGACACAGGCGGCCTACAGGATGCCACATGGTCATGAAGTCACATCACGGATTCTCTTTTTGTGGTTCAGGCCGAGGGGCATCCACACTCACAAGGTGCTGATTGGCTCATGCTTGGGAGGAAATACTTATATGCTTCTTTTACAGGTGAAACGACTCATTCTTCACTAAACCGCAGGTGAAGCATGACTTAATTCTTCACTTCGCAGGTAAACGCGATTCTTTATTTCACTGCAGGTGAAGCTCGCAGATCAAGTTCGCTAAATTGCAGAAGCATGAACTCGTTAACTTCCCTAAACTGCGGGTGAAACATGAACTTTTTAACCACCAAACTGCAGGTGAAAGATGAAATTTTTACACTAAACTGCAAGTGAGGTATGGATTTTTTAACATAATACCGCAGGTGAACCATTTACTCTTTAACTCACAAACCGCAAGTGAAGCATTAACTCTTTAACTTCTAAAGTGCAGGTGAAAGATGTATCTACTCTATGTTGACAGGTGGAAGATCGTTAGCAGCCAAGGTAAACACAACTCTCACCGGATCAAAGAACAAGACAAAACGAGAAAGGGAGGAGGGAGACATGATGAGTCAAGATAGACGATGGGAAAGATGGATAAAGAGAGCGAAGACGAGAGTGGAACGGATAAATTGACTAATCATAGTATTTTTTTTACGCCTTCCAAGAATATTTTTGATAGAGATATACACATTAATCTTAAAGTAAATATAAGTGGCACTGTGCTACATTGTTGTGGTTGCCATCTCGAGAAACAGATCGGTAGTTAGATTAGTATATAGGCAGGTTGATGTAGAAAAATTATATATAAGCATGCAGTACATATATATACATACATACATACATACATACACACATACATACATACAAACTTTTCTGTCACTCAGATCAGGTATGACGATAATCAAGTATTGAGGCACTGATATGAATTATTAAGTTGTCACCTGCGTTGGTGAGCTACTTAGCTTCAGTAGGGAACGGACAGAGCCGTCCATAGATGATGAAGGTATAGAAGGCTATATCTAGTGGGGGTGGGGGAGGAACGTCTTCCCGTGATGGCGCTTGTCTGTTGTCTCGGTATGCAGTCGAGCTAACTCGAAAGTATCGATACCTTCTTGTGTGGTGTTACTCCAACGTTATGGTGTGGAGTAATCGTGTCCCAGGTGAGGTCGTTGATTTGGCATTTTCAGGTTTTTCTTATACCTATTCCGTTGCTCCGAGCCTTACGTGTATCATCTTTGGTGACTGTAAAGTAGTTGCTTTGGCAGTCTGCATCATCCATGCTGCTAACATAGCCAGCCCAATGTAGTTGGTGTCATCGAATACTGCCTCCTGTATGTGGCTAATTTTCTCTGCCATACAGCAGGGTGGGAAGGACCACTGATCGATATACGTACATTTTTTATTATATATGGTTTCAGTCCCACTGGCTATGGATGATGACCAAGATACTGAAAATGGGTACCATTAGAGTAGTTCCAGTAACCTGGATGAATGGTGGACGTATGGCTGAACCAGGGCAGGCTGAAAAAAATCTGAGTCTTAGATACTGTACAGTCTCTTTCACTAGTGCGTTTACAGAGGCTCGTCGGGTTTTGTGCCGATGTGGCAGCCCTATGTTTGTTTACATTCGACTGTGGAAAGTTGCAATAATAAACACACTATGGAATCAAGGAAAACAGTATTAAAAAAATTATCTCAGTGTAATGGTTTGTGGATGTTTATATGATGATACCCTGTTAATGCACGACTGAAGAGGACTACATTCACCTTGAGGCCAGAGGTGTTATAAACATCTGCGTAGTGTTTAGGATCTCCTGTAGGTGCAGGCAACGAGGGTGAGGCCGTCTGTTTACTGAAGTTAGTTAGATAAGATAGATAGATGGATAGATATATGGTATATGGGTAGATAGATAGACAGACAGAATATACAGACAGACAGACAGACTGAAAAAAGTTACTCGTTAGGAGAGACTAATGAAAATATTAAAATAAAAGGCAGACTAAAATAATAATTAGTAAGACAGGCAGACAAACAGACAAAAAAGAGAAGGACTAAACAGGGGTTGAAAAAAAGAAAAAGAAAAAAAAAGAGGTGTGATAAAGCAGACATTCAGTCATTCAGATAAAAATAAGACGAAAGGAACACAGCAAGACAGACAGAGATACAGACATATCCATTTTGTTTATATTCATACCATTGTTTACATCTCCCTCCTCTCTCCTCTACTCAACGAACCTCATCGCTGTCTTAAAACATTGTCAGAGCCGGGAAAATGGGCCTCAAGGGAACAATTATGGTGATGGTGCCATTGCTCGAGCTCTTGTAAATTACATTCATAAGTTCTTGTCTCCTGTTATTGACTGTCACTGCCTTGGGTGTCGCTCTATGTTAATCATCTGTCTGTTTCTCGCTATTTTGGTTCTTTTTTTTCTCTCTCTCTCTCTCTCTCTCTCTCTCTCTCTCTCTCTCTCTCTCTCTCTCTCTCTCTCTCTCTCTCTCTCTTTTCTCTCTCTCTCTCTCTCTTCTCTCTCTCTCTCTCTCTCTGGTATTTCCATGCTACTCATAAAAGTAAGATGCCCTGATGTTTCATAATTAGTTGAATGTTAACCTGGTCGACCAAAGGGACGAGCCAGTGTGAAAACCAAACTCACTCTCTATACACTGCCACTCACTCATTCAAACACAACAACTCACGATCACCCCACTGACTCACTTAAACACGCACTCACTCAAACATATCTACACTCATTCACTGAAGCACGCATGATCACCTACTCAGACACATGCACGTAATGTACACTGTCTCACTCGCATTCATACGCACACACACACACACACACACACACACACACACACACACACACACACACACACACACACACACACACACACCGCCTGTACAAAAGTTTACGTAACCAGGTCATCAGTGAAATCAAGTCAGCCAAGAAGTCTTATTATCCCAGGAAGGTGCACGGCCTCAAGGAGGCCGGCACCGGTCAGTGGTACTCCAAGGTAAAAGATCTCTGTGGTCTCAACCGTCAGTCTCCCACACTTCCTTTCATCTCACATTTACCTAGTGAGGAGGGAGCTGAGATAATTAATAACCACTTTGCAACCATATGTCATATCCTACCCAGTCTTGACCTCACTCTCCTCCCGGCTTACTTACCTTCCCCCTCCCAGTGTTCAACCATTTGAAATTGCCAACAAACTCCTGAAATTTAAATCCAAATGCTCTACAACCCCAATTGACCTCCCAATCAAAATTTACTAGGAGTTTGCAGTCGAACTTGCCACCCACCTCTGTTCTATTATCAATGCATCCCCCAGACAAAGCAAATGCCCTAATGAATGGAAAACCGCATTTGTCACCCCTATCCCTAAGGTCACCACCCCACTGTCCCCCAACGACCTCAGGCCAGTTTCCATTACCCCCATACCCAGTCTACTCTGTGAAGACTTTGTTTTTGAGTGGGCATTTGCTAGAATTTATCAGTCAATTGATCCACAGCAATTTGGCAATATGAGGACCTCCTCTACATCACACTGCTTAGTTAGTTTCCTGGATTTCCTGCACAAAAACCTGGAGAAACGTAAGACATCACTGGCCGTTGCCCTTGTTGACTTCAGGAAGGCTTTTGACCTTATTGATCACTGCACTGTTATCAACAAGGCCATTGCACTTGGGCTGCCCACCAACCTGGTCTCATGGCTCACTGACTTCTTGAGTGAACGTCGCCAAGCAGTGAGGTACCAGGTTTCTGTCTCCACATTCCAACACCTCACCTGCGTTGTTCCCCAGGGGACCAAGATGGGACCACTGTGCTTCCTGATCCTGATCAACGACGCTCTATCGGACACTCCTCACAGGTGGAAGTACATGGATGACTGCACTGTGGGGGTTACAGTGGACAACACCTCACCGGACTACTCATCGCTACAAGGCACCCTGGACAGGCTACAGGCATGGACTATGGAGAACAAGGTCACCATCAACCACACCAAAACCGTAGTCATGCACATCAATACCGCCACCACTCCAGTGCAAGCTCCAGCAGTCACAGTGGGTGCCCATCCTCTCCAGTTAGTGCAGTCTGCCAAACTCCTGGGTGTTACCATAGACCACAAACTGGACTGGAAGGCCCATGTAAACAACACAATCAAGGCAGCCTCGTACCGACTCTACATGCTACGACGACTTAGGTCACTTGGGGCACCCACGCCAGAGCTGAGGACTATCTACAACGCCTTTATTCTCCCCAAACTAACGTATGGTCACCAGCCTGGTCGTCTTCTCTCAACTCTACCCAACAACGACGGCTAGAATAAGGTACAGAAAAGGGCCTGCAGAATCATGCTCGGTGCAGACTACTCCGGCTACAACAACGTTCTCTCCACCCTGGAAATGACATCCCTCAGTGACCTCCACACCAAGCACTAGCAAGGTTTGGCAGTGGACTACTGCACCATCCTCGTCATCGCCACCTCCTGCCACTGGCAGTCCCCCGCCCACTTCACGCAGTTCGCCACTACAACAAAATTCAGCCCATAAGAGCCCGCACTGATATAAGAATAGCACCATCCCATCTATTGTTAAAATAATAAACAACTCCTGATTTATGTACTGTACAGCCCTGTAAATGTATTCAACGCATATCATTATGTCTAAATCAAATGTAAGTTTGTATATTTTCAGCCACCGGCTGCAACTCTATTAATAAACCGTTTATTATTATCATTATTATTATTATTATTATTATTATTATTATTATTACACACATTACATTATTACACACACACACACACACACACACACACACACACACACACACACACACACACACACACACATGCACACACACTTCCTTGACCACCGAAGGGTCAAGACGTACCTGGCGCTCCTCTCGGAGCAGCCAGGTCAACTGTTAAGTTGGCACATACCAACCCCCTTCCCTGAACCCTCCTCCCCACCGGAATATCAACAAGTTCTCGCCAGAAGTTACAATTTCATTTGGAAAGGAACGGAACCAGTGTTAAACAGAGGTGAACAGTGGTGAACAGTGCTTAAGTCAGTGAGAACAACTCAACAGTAACAGTCGTACCCAAGTTAACCTTCACACAGTGAGGTCCCAGGTACCCAGTGATAACGGCCCGTGAGACCCAACAACAACCAGCGATGTGTTAATCCGTCTACGATAGGAAGGCCTGAGACCAAACCTCACTCATATAACACCATCTGTGAGGGAATTACTACACCACGTGAGGTCCCTCATAACACCATCTGTGAGGGAATTACTACACCACGTCAGGCCCCTCATAACACCATCTGTGAGGGAATTACTACACCACGTGAGGCCCCTCATAACACCATCTGTGAGGTAATTACTACACCACGTGAGGCCCCTCATAACACCATCTGCGAGGGAATTACTACACCACCCCTCATAACACCATCTGAGGGAATTACTACACCACGTCAGGCCCCTCATAACACCATCTGAGGGAACTACTACACCACGTGAGTTCCTCCTAACACCATCTGGGAGGGAGTTACTACACTACGAGTTTGCTGTTCAACACCTACATTAATCTGTATGTTCACTGTATGTTCCTTTACCTTTCTCTAATGAAGGCTTTTGTTAAACCACCAATGTATGTAATAAGTCATTTATGTCCAATGTATATTTTCAGTCTTCGGGCTGCAGAATTTTTTCAATAAACCGTTAATTATTATTATTATTATTATTATTACTTCCCTCAGCCTTCATAGAGTAAGGACGTGTGTAGTCGGCGCTGCCCGCTAACGTGGCCATGGTCTCTTGACCATGGAGACAGCTGCCAGCCTGGTCTGTCGGGCCCTCCCCTCCCCCATCTCCTCCTTCCCATCTGGATTTATCAACATCCTCACACCAACAGTGCAGTGCAAAGATTGACGATCAACCCACAAGTGATATACAAAAGTGGCAATTTTAACTCGAAGGAAAAGCACAAAAACACAGCAATACTGAGTGAGGCTGGATCTGACCTAACCTGACCTGACCTCACGGCTTCACCTGACCTAACCTGAAGGATGAAGCACACCTGCATTGCTCCAAGCAAAAAGATCAGTATTTGTACGTGGACTTGACTAGGAATTTGGAAAGCACTCGGCACAAGAAATAAAAGAAGAACTAGAAATAAAAAACAACTGGTTAAAAATCGAAGAAGTGGTAAAAATAAAGCAATACACTCATTGCCTAAAGCTGAGATTCACTGACACTTCAATGGCAGACAAGGACCTGGAATCTGGAATCTTAGGGTTCAACATGTCAGTACTCCCTAAACAACTAGAAAGGGAGAAATATGTTAATATTCTCACCTGCTTTATCTGCTATGCACATGAATCTCTGGCAACAAGAGACTGTCCTCAAAAGGAACTTAAAATATGCTCTGAATGTGCAGAAGAAGGCCATACCTTCCGGGACTGCAAGAGTCAACCCAAAGCATGTATAAACTGTAAAAATGGGAAGGAACCAGGATATAAGACCCACAGAACCCTAGCAATGGCCTGTCCATACAAAAAGAAAATAATAAATGAAAAAGTAGCAAAGGAAAAACAACAACAAGAACAGAAGGAGAATACAACATATGCTGCTATTGCAAAGAAAGTAGTTGAAGAAACAACACAACCACAGAATACCACCAAAATTGTACTGAGCGAAATACGAGACTACAAAGTGCTCATCTGCCTATTATACTCTCACATAATGAACATAGGGAACCCAGGCACGTTCGAAATAGAAATGAACAAAATGCTTGGAAGAAACAATCTCCTAACAATGAGTTTCCCAGCCAACCCAGCTTCCGGATCTGTGCTACAAGCGTCCCGCTTAACCAACCCAGATGCACCACAGGAGACAGTCAACGCAGAAGAAAAAGGAACAACGGAGCAAACACCAGCCGCAACAGTACACGAAACAAACGAAGCTGACAAGGCAAAGTCACAAATGATTGAAACATCCACCCAAAGTACAGTAGAGAGGCAGGACCTTCAAAATAACATCCAAAGAGAGACAGGAGCCGTAAGGAAAAAAGTCACAACAGCAACCATGGATACCCAGGGCGAGGAAACGCTCCTGACTTTAGAATGTGCAGACGACTGTGAACTACAGCTTCACTGGTGTGACAAAATATTTATCCCTAATGAATGCAAAACGATGCCAGACATTATACAAGCCAAAACGAAACAAGAACTAGAATGGACCTACTCTAACGAAAAATACTCTGAAGCACTAGTGGAAGCTTACCTGATAAACCAAAGGATTAAAATAAGGAGACACAACTTCAAAAAAGAAGAACAATGGAAATTCCAAAGAATCCTTAACGGACTGGTTCCGGACAAGAGATCGCCACCCGCGCAACAAACAAGAAACAAAAAACAAAAACACAATGAATAAAGACAAAACCAGAAGACTTACCATCATACAACACAACGTCCGCAACTGAGAAACAAATAAAAACAACCTTGCAAACACATACCTCAGCATTGATCCGGACATAATTTTAATAAATAGTCACGGCAATTCAAATTCTAAGAAAATATAAATATTTGGATATACAACCTACCAAAGAAATAAAACAGAAGAATTAAATGATGGCGTGGCCATTGCTGTAAAACACATACTCAAACATCAAATCATCGACGAATTCCAGGACGAATTCCTGGGAATCAAAATAACTACCATACTTGGAGAAATAGCAATAGCCACAGCATATTTACCGCCAAGACAGAACTACCTGTCGGCCCCAGACTTGATAAAACTACTGAACTACAACTGCCCAACATATATAATAGGAGATCTGAACCCAAGACATCCAATATTCGGCCACGGAAACAGGAACAGGGTGGGCACTGCACTGCATACCATAATGAACACAGGTTTCAGATTTGCCCCCGAGGGGGCTAGTTTATTGGGCACCCCCTTAATGAACACAGGGAAGCTGATCCACCTAGGACCACACTTCACCACATTCATTGGCAATAACAAAACAACAACCCCAGACAAAGTCTTCACCAATAACAAGGCATTCCTGAATTACCATATAAAACAAGGACCACTAACTACCAGCGACCATATTCCAATGATAATAAAACTATCCACAAGCCCAATCCAAGTACCAACAACCCCACGTTTCCAAATGCAAAAAGCAGACTGGGAAGGCTACAGGAAGCAACTAGAACAAGTTAAGATCCCAGATCTCCAAGGTAAAACACTAGAAGATATTGACAACGAAACAGATACCCTTATACGTAACATCAAAAAAGCAATAGAGAACAACATACCAATCACAACATATCGAACGCTACCACACATCAGGACATCCCATGAAATGCGAATGCTCCAAGTACAATACAATAACATAATGATGTACATACAAAACTATCCACCAACAACAGAGCTTATTAGAAAGTTAAGGCAAATACAACAAAAATTAAGAGATGAAAGCCTGATAGCACACCAACAGATATGGAACGAACTAATAAACAACCTGGATACCACAAGAAATGACAAGAACTTCTGGCAGAACGTAAACAAAATTCTAGGAAACGACAAACCCCAACAAAAGTACATAAAAGACCAAAACGAGAAAAAACTCTTTGAAGAAAAAGAGATAGAATCCGCATACAGGAGAGAATGGAAAAAAGTATTTCAAATATCAGAAGAAGAAAATGAGGAATTTGATGAGGAACACGAAAATCACTTCTGCAGAGAAATGGCTGAAATGATACATAGGATAACCCCTTACCATGTGGTGGACAAAACCAGGCTCAACCCGATAGAACCAATTACAGAAGGAGAACTGCTACACTACATCAGACACACTAAAGAAAAAGCACCAGGATTTAC
Organism: Homarus americanus; assembly: GCF_018991925.1. Lineage (NCBI taxonomy): Eukaryota > Metazoa > Arthropoda > Malacostraca > Decapoda > Nephropidae > Homarus > Homarus americanus. Next base: position 11,523,125 of record NW_024749779.1, on the reverse strand, counting down.
AAAAATCACAAGAAATATGATCCTATACCTACCCAACAACTGCACACAAGGCATCCTTGAAATATTTAACTCAGCTTTGGCAAGTGGATACTTCAGTGATGCATTTAAAAACGCAAAACTCATATTCATACCGAAACCAGCCAAAGACCACACTCAAGTAATTAACTACAGACTGATTTCCCTGCTCGAAGTTATAGGAAAACTATTTGAAAAGGCAATAAACAAGAGAATCAGAAAACACAGAAGCGAAAACGGACTACTAAACCCCAGACAACATGGATTCACTGAAAAAAAGGGAACACATACTGCACTCACCATAATCACGGAAACGTTAGCCAACAAGAAAGCAGAAAGAAACCAAGTCAACATTGTATTAAGAGACGTTAAGAAAGCGTTCGATAAAGTATGGCACCTAGGATTAAAATTTAAACTGCTTCAATTAAATCTTCCAGAACCAAGAGAAAAAATCGTCTGTGGCTTCCTAGACGATCGCACGGCACAAATACAAATTGGCAGCTATATAGGACCACCCACAAAACTGAAAAGTGGAGTACCCCAAGGCAGTGTCCTTTCACCCACGCTGTACAATATCTACACAGCAGACCTACCAGAACCAGCTCCCAACAGTGAATACATAAGTTTTGCAGACGATATCACACAAATCATCACATACCCCCAGCAAATCAACAGCAATAATGGCACAACATACTGCCAACGCAATAGAGAACATCAACCAGTACGAAAAAAGTGGAAGATACAAACGAACACCAACCAACAAGTTCAAAATAATCCCAATCGCTAAAAGGAAAAAAGACCCCATTATAGTAGATAACTAAGTGATTCCATATGCCATGGAAGGCACTGTCCTAGGGTTGAAGATAACAACAAAAGGCTACAAAACATTCATCATCGAAAAACTTGCAAAAACCAGAAACATGGTAATTAAATTAAAACGCTTCAGGAGCCTGTCAGCAAAAAACAAGTTAAAGTTATATAGAGCCTTTGTCCAATCCCGACTAGTATATCCACCAATTCCCCTACATACAATAAAACAAACAAACATAAAGAAACTGCAGACAATTCAAAACTTAGCCCTAAGGGATGTATATAACATCAGATATCCTGACATAGTCACCAACCGTCAACTACACCAACGAGCGCAAATAGAACCCCTAAACGTTTACCTACATCAACACTCAAAAATAATATGGACAAAGTTAGAAGAAATAGAGCCAGGACCAATCAAAGAATGGATGGAAGAGACAGAAGACGGAAGAAGAGAACACTCGTGGTTCCCTCGCAGTAAAAGAAGAGCCCTAGAACCCACACCAACTCCACTCTATTGAAAGATGCAACGTTACCCCAGTGACAACCTTGGCAGCCCTACCACTTGCAACATTAGATCATAAAAAGACGGGATGTTCTTAGCAGAAACACAAGTACCTGCCCTAGACTCCTCACCATTGGCTAGGACATAAGACCCGAAAATGTAAGGCATAAAATTGCAATATTTGCTAAACATACAAACACCTGGCATAAATATAATACCTAAGACGAAAATTAGCAAACACAAACATGAGAAAACAGACGCACTTGGGTTGGGCCCCAAGACCTAGCATTCTACTACTATTTTCCAATTTCCTCGCTTTTCTTCTTGCGCTATCCACCAACCCCAAGCCCCTCCAAATTCCACCATTATTCTTCAAGTCCAGTTCCCGCACCACCAATCTAAGCACCTGCATCAAGATTTCTTCATACTTTACTTCACCCACACCTGCCCAACTGCATCCAGCCCATACGAGCACGAACTGATTGCTACAAGAGCAGCCCAGTCCCAACCATTGTAAAAATTATCAACACCTAATTATTATACCTGTATATTTGTATCACTTATGTTACTTATGTTACATCATTTGTAAATTACGAGACCCATTCCCCAATTATGTAATTGTATATTTTCAGCCTTCCGGCTGCCATGCTCTTTCAATAAACCGTTAATTATTATTATTATTATTATTATTATTATTATTATTATTATTATTATTATTATTATTATTATTATTATTATTTTTATTATTATTATTATTATTATTATTATTATTATTATTATTATTATTATTATACACACACACACACACACACACACATACACACACACACATACACACACACACACACGTATATACACACACACACACACACACATACACACACACAGTATAACTAAATATACGTGGATGATTGTTCTCTTCTTCCTTACGATTATTTTTATTTGTTCTCTCTGTTTCTCTTCTTCACTTTCTTTCATCTCCTCCGTTTTTATTGCCTCATTTCACTCACTTTTCCTTCATTTATGATTGTCTTATCTTCATGTTACTCCTTTCCTTTTTCTTCTTCTCAAAGTTTCTCTTTTTTCCTTTCTTTCCACCACATTATCTGCTTATTCCTCCTCCTCCTCCTTCTCCACCTTCACTTTTTCTCCCTCCTCCCCTTTCTCTTCCTCCTCTCCTTCTTCTTTATCTACTTTCTATCTCTTTCCCGTATTCTTGCTCATCTCCCACCTTCTTCTGCTTCTTCGCCTCTTCTTCCTCATCTCTCTCCACCTTTCCTTCCTACTTCTCCTCCTCCTCCTCCTCCTTATCTCCCGCCACCTTTCCCTTCTATGACTTCTCGTCCTCAGCCTCCTCCTCTAATCCTAATCTCCCCCCTCCTACTTCTCCTCCTCTTTTTCTCCCTCATCCTTCCCTTTCTATTCCACCTCCCCCTCCTCTTCCCCCTCCTCCTTATCTCCCTCCTGTAAGGGCGGAAACGATCTTCCTGCTTGTTACTGCTGCTTACTCTCTTGTTTGCTGGTGCGACCAACACTTGGGGGGGTTGGACAGAGGTGAGAACGGCATCAGCTACCTGTGTCACAGGCAGATTCACCCCAGCCGTCATACAGTCAACTATCTATCTACCCCGCTGTTCATCAAATTCTGGCTGTGACCTCATCATAGGTCCTGCACTCGTGGGCTGTTTTCCAAGGCCTTCACAATTCGTCTGTTGATCTCTGGACACCTACCCCAAACCACTACCGCTGCCGCCACGACCGCCAACTCCTCTCCACCGTCTGTCCCCCGGTGTTTTGTCTGCTCTGCTGTATCAAGACATCGGCTGCTGTCGCTTGAGTGAAGAGTTGAACGGACGCTTCCCCCTGAGAGTGGATCACTGTGTTCTGGAACCTTCCCCAGGGCCACTGTCGTAGGAAATATCTGTTCATTGTTTGATTCTATTGTTTGATTCCTTTAATTGCTGACTCCCTTTTACTGTTCGATTCTATCAGTTGTTGACTCCCATTAATTGTTTGATTCCATTAATTGTTTGATTCTATTAATTGCTGACTCCCATTAATTGTTTGCTTCCCTTTAATTGTTTGCTTCCTTTAATTGTTTGCTTCCCTTAATTATTTGACTCCATTAACTGTTTACTGCATTAATTGTTTGACTCCCGTAATTGTTACTTGATGTTCGTTGAGTGGTGTCAGAGTTTTGTGTTGTATTTTTTATAGTAAAGAGATGTCAATCTCAAACGGTTGTTTGTTATTCCTCAGAAAACCATGGTCTTTGATTTTCCTAAATTAAGATCCTTATTAGTCTGGTAAGGGATTTCTATCCTTAAGTCCCAGGCCTGTACACCTCCACTTTCCCCTCCTACTCCTACTCCTCTTCCTCCTCCTCCATCCCTCTTACCACTGCCTCTTGTTCTACACCCCTGCTCTCCTATTTTACATGAGATGAACTTTGCATATTTTAGTGAAGGAGGACACGCGCCGTCCTCTCTCGCCCTGGTTGACTGTCTCTACTATATATGTTGATGTCTTTCTTTTTTCTTTTTCTCTGTCCTTCTTTCTTTCATTCTATACATATATATATATATATATATATATATATATATATATATATATATATATATATATATATATATATATATATATATATATATATATAAAACAAAGAAGTATGTGTGTTTGTGTGTCCGCACGAGAATCTCGGAACCTAATTTACCGATCTGTAGTGATGATGGATGGTGTTAAATGTACTGATGATGATGGATGGTGTTATATGTAGTGATGATGGATGTTGTTATATGTAGTGATGATGGGTGGTGTTATATGTAGTGTTGATGGATAGTGTTATATGTAGTGATGATGGGTGGTGTTATATGTAGTGATGATGGATGGTGTTATATGTGGTGATAATGGATGGTGTTATACGTAGTGATGATGGATGATGTTATATGTAGTGATGATGGATGATGTTATATGTAGTGATGGATGGTGTTATATGTAGTGATGATTTGACAATAAAATAATAACAGTTTAATGCCAAAAAAATATACTTTGCTGTACCGTTGTAGTGGATCTTACATACACCGTTAATGAAATAATGATTGAAGAAGAAGTTTTGGGGACTAAACAGTGAGACAATGTGGAGCCTCCCGGAGGGTGGCGTCCTACAGTGGCCTAGCGAATGAGCCGCCCAGACCAAACTTGGCATGGATAGCAAGTGACATGTGGGGATCTAAAAAAAACTCCAACCAACCCGATCTGACACGCCCAACCCGACCCGAACCGTTAAACCATACAGAGGTTGTAAAAGGTGTGGAAATGTTGTAAGGTCTCCGCACGAGATTCTCAGAAACTACTTTACTGATCTGTAGTAATGATGGATGGTGTTATATGTAGTGATGATGGATGGTGTTATATGAAGTGATGATGGATGATGTTATATGTAGTGATGATGGATGTTGTTATATGTAGTGATGATGGGTGGTGTTATATGCACTGATGATGGATGGTGTTATATGTAGTAATGATGGATGTTGTTATATGTAGTGATGATGGGTGGTGTTATATGTAGTGATGATGTATGGTGTTATATGTAGTGATGATGGATGATGTTATATGTAGTGATGATGGATGTTGTTGTATGTAATGATTATGGATGATGTTATATGTAGTGATGAAGGGTGGTGTTATATGTAGTGATGATTAGACAGTTAAATATTAACAGTTTAATGCTAAAAAAATATACTTTGCTGTACCTTTGTAGTGATAAACATGGTGGAACTTACATACACCGTTAATGAACTATTGATGGAAGAAGAAGTTTTGGGGACTGAACAGTGAGACGATGTGGAGCCTCCCGGAGGGTGGTGTCCTACCGTGGCCTAGTGAATAAGCCGCCCAGACCAAACTTGGCATGGATAGCAAGTGTCATGTGGGGATCTCAAAAAAAAATCCAACCAACGCGATCCGACACACTCAACCCGACCCGAACCGTTAAGCCACACAGAGGTTGAAAAAGATGTGGAAATGTTTTTTCCAAGTTTAGAAGCTCCAAAAAAGTTGTTGGTAACGAAAGGCAGAGCGGGGAAGATGACAGAGGAAGGGGCAGGAGGTTAGGAAGGGAATTGTAATGGGAGAGATAGTGCCGTGGCTTTACACGACTGCGTTTATGTGGTTAATGCATAGGGCACGTATTTGGTTTTGTCTGAGTTGGGTGTGTGATCCTCGGGTCACCACTCCTCCGGATTGTGTTAGTTCCAAGTTTAGAAGCTCCAACAACTTTCCCTGAATACGAATTCGCAACCTTTCGATTTACAACAGGTACCTACTTTACTGCTAGGTGAATAGGGACCAAGGGGGCTAGGAAGAGTGTCCAAACAACTTCCTCCTGCCCGGGAATCGAACCCGTGACATCTTGCTTGCGAGGCAAGAGCGGTACAGCTTCTACCACAAAATGTTGTAAGTTCTCCTCACGAGATTCTCAGAAACTACTTTACCGATCTGTAGTAATGATGGATGGTGTTATATGTAGTGATGATGGATGGTGTTATATGTAGTGATGATGGATGATGTTATATGTAGTGATGATGGATGTTGTTATATGTAGTGATGATGGGTGGTGTTATATGCAGTGATGATGGATGGTGTTATATATAGTGATGATGGATGTTGTTATATGTAGTGATGATGGGTGGTGTTATATGTAGTGATGATGGATGGTGTTATATGTAGTGATGATGTATCGTGTTATATGTAGTGATGATGGATGATGTCATATGTAGTAATGATGGATGTTGTTGTATGTAATGATTATGGATGGTGTTATATGTAGTGATGATGGATGATGTTATATGTAGTGATGATGGGTGGTGTTATATATAGTGATGATTAGACAGTTAAATAATAACAGTTTAATGCTAAAAAACTATACTTTGCTGTACCGTTGTAGTGGAACTTACATACACCGTTAATGAATTATTGATGGAAGAAGAAGTTTTGGGGACTGAACAGTGAGACAATATGGAGCCTCCCAGAAGTTGGCGTCCTACCGTGGCCTAGCGAATGAGCAACCCGGACCAAACTTTGCATGGATAGCAAGTTTCATGTTGGGATCTCAAAAAACCCACAACCAAACCGATCCGACACACCCACCCGACCCGACCCGTTAAACCACACAGAGGTTGAAAAGGATGTGGAAATTTTGTAAAGTCCTCAACTGAGCTCACTAACATGGTCTATCCAAACATTATCCACCACTACAAGGATCACAAGTGGCTGCGTGAACGCGCAATTCTGGCACCAATGAATGAAACAGTGGCTGAAATCAACATGACTCTACTCAGACAGCTTCCAGGCAGTGAGACCTCATTCAAATCTGTTGATAAAGTAATCGACCAAGACCAAGCAGTCCAGTACTATGCAGAATTTCTTAATTCTGTGGAGCCCGCTGGAATGCCTCCTCACCACCGCACTCTCAAGATTGGAACTCCTATAATGCTCTTAAGAAATCTTGAACCTAGCGAAAGAGCCGCCCGGAGGGCGGCGATTGCGCTAGTATATATATATATATATATATATATATATATATATATATATATATATATATATATATACACTAGCAGAATTGTCGCCCTCCGAGCGGCTCATCCGCTAGGCAACGGTACGACGCCACCCTCCAGGAGGCTCCACATTGTCTCACTGTTCAGCCCCCAAAACTTCTTCTTCCATCAATAGTTCATTAACGGTGTATGTATGTTCCACCATGTTTATCACTACAAAGGTACAGCAAAGTATATTTTTTTAGCATTAAACTGTTATTATTTCATTGTCTAATCATCACTACATATAACAACACCCATTATCACTACATATAGCATCAACCATTATCACTACATATAACACCATCCATTATCACTACATATAACACCATCCATCATCACTACACATAACACCACCCATCATCACTACACATAACACCACCCATCATCACTACATATAACGACATCCATCATCACTATATATAACATCATCCATCATCACTACATATAACATTATCCATCATCACTACACATAACACCACCCATCATCACTACACATAACACTACCCATCATCACTACATATAACATCATCCATCATCACTACATATAACATCATCCATCATCACTAAATATAACATCATCCGTCATCGCTACATATAACACCATCCATCATCACTACAGATCGGTAAATTAGTTTCCGAGATTCTCGTGCGGACACACACACACACACAAACAGAGAGACTTCTTTGTTTTATATAGATAGATTGTCTAATCATCACTACATATAACAACATCCATCATCACTACATATAACATCATCCATCATCACTAAATATAACACCATCCATCATCACTACATATAACACCATCCATCATCACTACATCACTACATATAACGACATCCATCATCACTACATATAACATCATCCATCATCACTACATATAACACCATCCATCATCACTACATATAACACCATCCATCATCACTACAGATTGGTAAAGTAGATTCCGAGATTCTCGTGCGGACACACAAACAAACAGACATTCTTTTGGTTGAGTCGTATGAAGGTGAGTCTTTCTGTTTCAATTTTGGCATACATGTTCACTACAAACTGGTGGAAGAGGTTCCTTGATCTTAGTATCTTGTTGAAACTGTCTTCTCTAATCATGAATCTGTATGAATAAAAGTCTTTGGATGAGACTTTCGTACCTACTTTTGCCGCACCAGTCGCTGGATCTGTGTGAGGAATATTGAAGTGATATCCGTCTTCACCTTTCCAGAAGATGAGAGGATACTGCAGTGCATCATAGAATCGATGTGTTTTTTTTTCTTGTGAGCGACTCGTCTCTCATTTTGAGTATGATGTCTCGTTTCTCAAACGTTTGACCGACAATCAGAATGGCTACTGCATCAACTACAGGGACATTGAATCTTCTTTCATGTTCTCCCTTAGGGGTCGTGTCTGCTTTGATCCTGACTTTGTACTAGTCAGAAGGCATGTTTTCCAGGGCATTTTTAAATGACTGTACGTACGTGTTGCGCTCATGCAGCATTTCTTGGATAGATAGGACAATGTCGTATCTGACACCTTGAATGTTGCCACACCTGGTAGTAGCCTACTTTTCATGATCTCTCATGAAGTAGATTTGGAGGAACTTTGCCTGCTCATCTTCCAGTGGTAAGAGGGATCCTGCATTGTGATAGACTTGACTCTGGACTTTGAATGTGGGCATGTATCCGTGCTCACGAACTACTCTGGTACTTCCAAAGGATATCATCTGGAAGCATGAATTGTACTTCCATATATTTTCCAAGATTTCTTTGGTTTTATATATAGATAATCACTATATATATAACACCACCCATCATCACTACATATAACATCATCCATCATCACTACATATAACACCATCCATCATGACTACATATAACACCATCCATCATGACTACATATAACACCACCCATCATCACTACATATAACAACATCAATAATATCACTACATATAACATCTTCCATCATCACTACATATAACACCATCCATCATCACTACAGATCGATAAAGTAGTTTCCGAGATTCTCGTGCGGACACATACACAAACAAACACACAGACATAATTCTTTGTTTACATATATATATATATATATATATATATATATATATATATATATATATATATATATATATATATATATATATATATATTTATTTATTTTATATATATATATAGTTAAATGGGATAAAAATGAGCAGGCGCGCACACACAGCGAGAGAGAGAGAGAAACTTGGCCTCAAAACGGCAAAAGTTTCATCATTAATATTGACTTTGGCAGGAGTATTTCATATCCATTGATCATTAGACTTTGATATACAGCATGAATATTAATAAGAGAGCAGAGAGACTTAGAGAAACAGGAGGAAGGGAATAAGAAACATATTGGGAGGGAGAGACAAAATAAGTGTCAAAGGGAGAGTGAGAGCGAAAGAGAGACAAAGGGAAAGAGAAATATAGAGGGCGGAGGTTGAAATGAAAGAGGCTTGAAATAAAAAAGTAAAAAGTGAAAGAAATAAAGAAAATGGAAATAATTAAGAAAACATAGAAATCGAAAGCAAATTTGAAAGAGAGAGAGAGGGGGGGGGCAAAGCATGAGACCGAAGCACTTTCCAGAAAAAAATTTTGCTTGTAAATACAATAAGACTTGTGTCTAAGCCAGATATCTTCTGTAGTGGCTGACCCCTAAAGAACACACAACCTAGCCATGACCACGTTTTGGCGTATATTTCCGAACAACTGACCCATAGCACACTTCTAACAGGGTCCCTTTAGAATAGATGGAGTTGCTGTTCTTGTACTGAGACTATACCGTAAACCAGTGCTTTACATTCATACATCCTAAGGAATTTAGTTAATAGTCTAGTAGCTTAATGCTCCAGAGGGGCATGTTTGTGCACTTTTCTGTACAAGTATCATATTTGGCACACACTTAAGTATTGACAATACTTGTATTTTGCTGAGTGGAAGTACACTGCTACTGCCCCCTGGTGACAGGTACGCCGCCATGACGACTTACAAGGTTTTACTAAATCGGCCACATCTCAGCTTCTACTCAGTATTTTTTCACTCTCTTTTCAGATATACAATCCCAAGCAGATGTTCAAAAATAATTTTATGAGTCATAAAGTGATTTAAGCATTATATTTGTTGATATTAGTGAAAAATCAGAAAAATTATTAAAAACGGTATGAACATGTGTGCAAATTATGTTTATTCTCTGTGACAGTAACAATTTTACATTGAAAAATGTTTTTTGTCTTAAAAATAAATTATTGTACAAGATTATTTTGATTCGAAATGAAATAGGAAATTATTGGATTTGCTCCCAGGTGGCAGAATATTTTATTGTTACTACAAGTACTCAGTCGTCAGTATAAAATTCCCCTTGTATATTATTTACATTGATCACGCCTCTAATTTACAACATAATCTAAATATTAAAACCCCGTACATGAAAACCATAATATTTAAATACATTTCTCCATTTTTACAGGTACATTTGGGGAATAATATACGGCTCCACATTGCTGTGGCCAGTGGAGACATCTGGCATCTCTCGCAGAAGTAAACAGGGCACGTAGTTAACTATTGTGAAGGAACAGGGCTTGGATTGTAGCAAGTTTTCATGCAAATGGCACCCTCACTACAATCCAAGAAAGAGTTGCCGGATATCTCCGTAAGCCAACGCAAGGCGGGGCAGAATATTATTCCCCAACTGTACATGATAATTTATGTGGTAGTCTATATGGCTATAATGACACAGATTCTAACCTGTTATTTACATGTTCTGTATACAGACACGATCACATAGAGCTGTACAGTGCACGTGCAGTCTTAACAGCCACAACGGGTTGTACATTCATTTTGACACCTACATTTTACAAGCTCCCTACAACCCTTAGAAGCCTCTGATAGCCTTGTCAAAAAAAGTCTCCACACAACACCCTCTTTCACCCATCCCCACTCTGATGGTAAAGATGTGTCAGCATTTTTGTTTTATTATTATTTATTGGGAACACCCCTACATCCTGTGTAAGGTGAAGCTCAGAAACGTTTACTGCGCCCAACAGAGAAGCATGCTAAGTTCATTCTTGCCTTTAAGTCTCATGAGTTAAGGGCGTAGAAGCCTGAAGAGTCAATTGTTTTGGAGACAACAACTCTCCACCCCTGCTCCTCCTGACCCTCCTTCGCAGGTGTCCTGCTAGGCAGGACACCCACCTGAAGGAGTTCAGTCCTGAGGGCTTCGTTCTCCCCTTTAAAACGTCTAGCTCTCTTCGCAACTGCTCCAGTTGACTTAACAGAGTGGCCAGGGGGTCGTCTCTCCTCACACACCGTCCCACTTCCCCAACAACACAACGATCCACCGCGGCCATTTCCTATGGTCCCTAACACGAGCATTTAGGGGCACTCCCTTCTCCAAGCTAAGTCAGGTCGGTACTGAAGTAATAACATTGCCTGGACTTTGTTTTGAGAATGCCTGATGCTAGGTAAGTATAACAACATAGTACTGTTATTGTTCTGATGATTCACTAATGAACCACTGGGATGTATCACCATTTGTATTAATTAATGGGTAAAATTTTATTTTAACTATCATAAGTTTTGGATGTTTAGATTCGAGATAGGATATATTGGGTAAATTTTAAGTTTTGGCCATCCCTGTACTTAGACATGCAGACTATATTTTTCTGATGGTTTGTGATGTGTTATGAACGATTGAGACCTTCATTTCTATCGGAAATCACTAGTTTTGAGTTACTACGCCCCCCCCCCAACTACCGGTGTATGTTAGGCTAATCTTAAAACTTATAATATAACTTAACCTAACCTACCATAACCTAACATATGACCTGTTTTTTCTTATGCTATCAAAAATGTTTTGCGCCAGAAATCCCGTAGAGATAATGTGTCTTATTGTTTAAAGTACTTAATCCCATAGTTAGAATCTTAAGGTTCCCAGATAAACAAAATCAGAATCATACCATTATTGTTTGGAATACTTATACTATGAAATTTGTAGTAGGGGCAGCTAATATCCATTGAATTAGTTAATATGCATACTAATGTTTATAGTATTACTGTGTTGCACAGTAAATCACTATTAATTATCTAATAATATTTATTTACAGGGCCGATCAGTCGTGAAGGATGGACAAATATACCCAGGATTCGCCATGCAGATGAAAGAGATTTACCAAAAGTAGATGTCTTTATGATTGTAAAGTATTATCAAGAACTCAGCCATCCAGCTATGAAGCACGTTAAATTACATCTGTCATCTGATCACCTCAAGCCCATCTCCTTGCCATGGTCGTCCCTAGTCATTCCACATTAAATATAGACCTCAGTGACGAAAACATGATGATTTATACGATTCGAAACTGTTTTCCCAAAAAGTGATAATATGAGACACAAATATATTTGTCATTGCCCCAAGCTTAAAAATGCTTTGAAAGCATTCGAGGTAGATGTAGGATAAAAAATTAGTGGGTCTCATATTTCTTACCTGACTTAACATGACTAGTTACGTCGCCCTTTCTTATAAGCTTTTTTTATGTTTAAGGTGTGTTGGTGTGTGGATTAGTGGATGTCGTGTTTTTGACCTGAGCCTGTGTACATAAGCCTCTCTCAGTCCTTGTAATTCAGTTGCCTCTGAAGATTTCTTGAATAAAGACGAAAGCTAAGATGCTCCATTGTTTCCCTTTTTCCTACGTGATTTTATCATATATATATATATATATATATATATATATATATATATATATATATATATATATATATATATATATATATATATATATATATATATATATATATATATATATATATATATATATATATATATATATATATATATTAAGTACTATTAATTTACTTTAATATCCAGGTTCTAGGCGTAACCAAACAAAAAAAGTGAAGTAAATCAAAAGGGAATAAAAATAAATAAAGTAAACCTTTAAGAATTTAATTAAATTAAATACTAACACAAAGAGCTTCGTAGGCTGTCACAACAAATTGATTCACTTTTAAGACACAAATAATACTAAAACATCGAAACATCAAAAAATATGTTGACACTGCATAAACATATAAAATAACTAACACTGAAATTAACTATAGTGAAACAACACTAAATTACTTAAATGTAACGAAGCAAGCACTGATGGACACATAAGAGACATGAATAGGTACTCACATACATATACCAAATTGGTGGCGACAGGAACAACACAGAAATAAAATAAAGTATAAGTAACAGGTGGCGGGTGTCACTCAATAGAACCTGAACTGAATGACAAGAGGACTGAACTCAACTCCATCTGCTAGTGGGGTAGTATATATAGGGTCGGCTACCACCAGTGCGACACTCCTGTGAAACATGGGTCGTTTAACGATGCAGATGGTCGTTAGAGAAACAAAGAATGCTTGTTGCAATACTAAATGAAGAAATAAGATTGGCTTGAACAAATAATAACAGCTAAACCCCAACAGCACAGGGTAAGGTGACTAGAATATATAATAGTAAATATAACGCATCATTACAGGAATAATATGGAACAACATGGAAGCATGTTATAAAAAATAATAGAAAAATACGAAACGGTCGTAACAATATATATATATATATATATATATATATATATATATATATATATATATATATATATATATATATATATATATATATGATAACCAAAAGGAAAAGAAAACACAGGAATTTAAGCGCTTTCGTGTA
>NW_024749779.1:11437094-11509368 GCF_018991925.1 Homarus americanus | reverse complement strand
AGTAGTCATACTCGGGTTTCGCCCCAAGATGGCGTTGCTCGTGGCGCTGGGTAGGTAGATCAGGACAATAGATGGCGTGGTTCGTAGTGCTGGGTAGGTAGATCATGACAATTGATGGCGTGTAGAAGTCCACGTGCTTTATTGGGCGAATGAAATATATATGGATCCTCGTGTTTCGAAGCCGGATTTGGTAAAACGTTACTCTAACCACCTAAGTGATACGGGTGGTCCCCATTAGAGGTTCACGGCGCCAAAAGCTCGTTGAACAGGCTTTGTGTGAAATATAACACAGTCTTGGACTACTTTTAGTATCCTGGTGGTCCAGTGGTTAGCGTTCCCCGGTCATAGTCACAGGCTTGTGGGCCGTGGGTTCGAATCCTGGCGGGTTGAGGTGTTGATTGTATGTAGAAGTCCGCGTGCTTTATTGGGCTAATGAAATATATATATATATATATATATATATATATATATATATATATATATATATATATATATATATATATATATGCAAGTAAATCACTGTAGGTGCGCGTGATCTAGGTATATGCTGATAACCACAAGGAAAGAAGAAAACACGAAGTTCCCAAGCGGTTTCGTGTAATTCACATCTTCAGGGGTAGACACAAACATCTTGACCATGTGGGCTTCTTTTAATCGCTAACGTTTCGGAAATAATCGTTTTCCATCATCAGAGCCTAAAAACACAAAAGTTTTGAAAAAGTTAAAAAAAAATACAGGTGATATGCAATAAAAAACATAATATTATACGAAATATTTACCTTCGATAAACTTAAAAAAATTAAGAAAGAGCAATCCAATTCAAAACTGACAAAAATGACGAGAGACCTACATACAAAGCTAATATATATATATATATATATATATATATATATATATATATATATATATATATATATATATATATATATATATATATATTTATATGTATATATATATTTCTTTTTTTTTACCTAGTTTCCCCCTGTATATAATGTACAGTATATGAATATTACTCTGGTGGGTGAGTGGTCTGGTGGATGAATGGGTGGATGGCTTTCGTGGGTAGATGTGTGTTTTTTGGGTGACTCTGTCTAGTACATGAGCGTGTGGGTGTGTAGGCCATCCCCCTGAGGATGACAATCCACACATTAAAGTGATACACTGGGAGCAAGAATTGTCACACCTAACACTTGTTTATATATCCTTGGAAGAAATAACTACTATTTCTATGGTCGCACTAATGTAAGATTAGTTATATATACTCCCTTGGTCGGCTGGCACTAAATGAAATGACCGTTACTTGTGGGAGGCGACCTCAAGCGTAGAACTACTACTACTCCATTTTTTTTCTTAAACGTGGCTCCATCCTCACTTAATAGCCACACCTTCGCCGCCATTTTATTACCTTAAAATTAAATATCCTAATACATAAGAAGATATCCTAGATATATGTGTAACCGGTACGGAATCTCTATCTCACTTGACTTGGGGTCTTTATTTATGTTTGGATGGTATTTCAATAGAAGCGATCCTTGGAGAAAAAACCCGAACCAGCACAAACACAATTACTTTATATTCTCCGTGACCCGAGGAAAGATAGCACCTGTAATTGGGGTGAATGAGACGCACTGAAAAATTTAACACTTCTATTCCCTCCAACACTACAGCCACAAACATTAATGGTAAACCAACATATGCGCACCTCTTAGCCTCGGTAAAAACACTACACTGGGGAACAAAGGTTATACAAGAAATTCAAAATTAGGTAGAAAATATTAAATGCCTTTTGCAACACTGCTAAGTTAACCGTGCTACTTACACCAGAATGAGGAACTCATCTGAAAACAGTTCCTCGTTATCTCACATACTCTGGTATAATCATTAGATTACATGACATGTACTATCAAGCTCTGGGGAAATGGCATGAAAAAGTAAGAAATTATTAGCTACATACATGGATCAATCATCGCCTGTCTGGAATGACCCAAAACTACTACAATCCCAACTGGCCAAATAACCCGAAGGGTGTAATTACTAGCCGCCAAGAAGGCTGGGGTTTTACAAGAGCCCGAGAAAGTCACTCATGACCCCTCAGGAATGTAGGTGTTTCCTGGTTTTACTTTTGTCAGTATTTTCTCTAGAACTTAAGAGTCGTGAATGTTTTTCTCCACCAATACCCGTGAATCATTATCCTTAACCACACCCATAGGTTCGGCATACACCCTTATTTTTCTTAAGGCTCTAAAAAGCCCTTCACAACTTTGGATATGATTTCTTACGTCTCATATTGTGAAAAATCAACCATGAGGAGCGTTGTTCTCACACCTGGACTAAAAGAAATGCTTAACACACCTTACATTTTAGTTCGCATAACATGCATCACACAAACTCTGCATACACCCATACTAAAGAGAGATAAAATGTTTCTCTAAGTACCCACTAGACTCCTGGTCTCATTATGTGACCGTTCATTCACTCAGATAGCCTCAGTTTACACTCAGTACATCCATGAAACGGAAGGGAGTGGGGGCCAGTCAGCCAACAGAAACCTGTTCAGTTGAGGGGAGTTCTCTTTTCCCATTAGTAAGAGGTTTCCACTAAACTGCCTGAAGAGAGGTGGTATTGTGAACCGAGGTGGAAGAGATCTGGTGACCCCAAACGATCGTCAACGAGGGCTCACGTTCTTCCCACTTAATTAGCTGTCAACACAGACAGCTGGCTCAGCTTCAACCCTAAAACTGCTCAATGTCGGGCTCAACTTCGACCGCTCAGGATGCGTGGGCTCTACAGAAACCCTGCAATAAACCCTCTGTTGGCTATTGTTAACTTCTCCTCCGCCCTATCTAAGCCCTGTCTGAGATCGAATAAAACTTACTTGTTAACTGATGTAATCAAGGGACCAGATCACTTGACCGTTTTCTCCTGGCCAACGCTGGGGTCGGGTCTGCTTGACCGCTCAAATGCAACTGAGCCCCTGGCACGTTCCTTCAATGCGTTCTTCTTATCCGAGTGACTTATTTTCAGTACAACTAATAGCTTAATTGGGGCATACGTAACATATTTAGATTGAGAAACGATTTAATATAATTTTTAATTTAATAATTGTCATTTCATTTCATGATTCGCGTCGATAACGATTCGGAAAATCACATTTAAGATCGTATAGGTCTGGTTCCAAAACCTCACACCCAGTATGGGCAGCGCCACCTCTGCTCAATTGCCCTCTTATGTAACCGGCGCACCACCGCTAGTCACCCTCTTACGTAACCTAGGATGACTCATTGTGACGCCAATATTGCATTTCTGTGTCTCAATATCACACCAAAATATATATATATATATATATATATATATATATATATATATATATATATATATATATATATATATATATATATATATATATATATATATATATATATATATATATATATATATATATATACAACAACCTCACCCCGCCTGGACGCGTGCGCGTGATCTAGGTATATGCTGATAACCACGAGGAAAGAAGAAAACACGAAGTTCCCAAGCGCTTTCGTGTAATTCACATCTTCAGGGGTGAGTACAGACTAAAGAGAAATACAAGCCAAGGTGTATATATACAGAGGAGGATGAGACCAGGTCCACAATGGTCAGGTATTAGGTAATGTCCCTACTAATCTTTAAATAGCACACAACGGTTGGTGGTCAGGTCAGATGGTCAGGTGACCCGGCCTTCTCACCTGGTTACAAATCTTCTTAATTCCAAAATTGTCCAGTTTGTACATGCCATTACTCAAATTCATGTTGAATGCTTCGGTATGTTTAATAAGACTAGATTCTATGATGTTCCTACTATCAATTGAATTACAAGGTAATATTGTGGAGGCATTATCCCAGTCAATGCAATGCAAGTTATCCCTCAAATGAACAAACAGAGCATTGGATTCCTGGCCTGTCCTAACGCTGTATTTGTGTTGTTTAATTCTAGTTGCAAGATCTTTACCTGTCTGGCCTAAGTAAAACATATTACATTCCTTGCAAGGAACTTTATAAATGCAACCAGTTGTGTTGTTGGGGAAGTTCTTGATTAACATTTGTTTAACAGTGCATGAGTTTTTAAATGCCACATTGACGTTCCAGGATTTTAGTTGTGAAGGAATGTGTGAGAATTTTTTGTGAAGTGGCAATATTAAGATATTCTTATGGTCATGGGCGGGCTTGGGATCAGTTCTATAAAAAGTTTTCTTAGTAATGTTTAGGCATTTGTCTATGAAAGATCTAGGATATTTAAGGTTTGAGCCAATATTATATATATATTTGTATTCCTCATCAATGAATTCCGGGCTGCAAATTCTCAAAGCACGTAAAAACATTGTTGAAAATACTGACTGTTTGACTTTATTATGGTGGGCAGAATAATAATGCATGTATGAACACACATTAGTTGGTTTTCTATAAATACTGAACTTAAACGTGTTACCTATTCTGTGTATCAGACAGTCTAGGAATGGCAATTTACAGTCTTGCTCTAATTCCACAGTGAATTTGATCGAGGGGGCTAAGTTGTTAAGTTGTGGCAGGAAAGCTTTTAGGTCCTCATTACATGGCCAGAGACATAATACATCATCAACATATCTAAACCAGACTGCTGAGGGTGGTAAAATATTACTTAATAGTTTCTTTTCAAAGAATTCCATATATAGGTTGCTTAATACAGGTGAGAGTGGATTACCCATTGCCATACCAAATTTTGAGCATAATATTCCCCATTGAATTCGAATTTGCAATCCTTAATACATAGTTTGATGAGTTCGATGAAGTCGTCTTTCGAGACGGGCAGTGAAATGTTATCCAGGGAATCTATGAGGAACTCTAGTAAATCATCAACTGGGACCTTTGTAAAGAGTGACGTTACATCAAAGCTGACCAGTTTAAAATCATGATTAATGTGTAAGTTATTGAGTTTATCAACCAGATCCATATTATTCTTGATATTGGAGTTAGAAATGTTGCCAACTAGGGGATTTAGTAAAGAAACTAACCATTTAGATAGTTTATAAGAGATTGACCCAACTGAGCTAATGATGGGTCTTGCTGGGTTATTGGGCTTGTGGGTCTTGATTACACCGTACATGTATGGCAGTGGAGGGGACGTTGAAGTAAGATGTTTAATGAGAGTAGCTTTGCCTCTCAATAGGGACTTCAGTTTTTTGTTGAACTGGGTGTTGACAATGTTGAGAGGATTATTTATGAGTTTAGAATATGTTGTAGTATCACATAAAAGGTCATTTATCTTAGAGATATAGTCATCTTTGTTTAAAATCACTACTGTGTTGGCTTTATCTGCTTTAGTGACATGTAGATCCTTATATTTCTTAAGGGCTTGGATTGCTTTGGTGAATCTTTCTGGACAGTTTGGAACACAAGGCTTGGACATAGATGCATACACAACACCTTTACACATGTTCACTTCTTCACTTGTCAGATTACTGAATTTCTCCAAATTGCAAAATGCTCTGGCTATGTCAACACTGTCGACTCCCTTGTTAGAACCATCAAAACTTAAACCATAGCCGAGGGCACACAAGGTATCATTGTCTAGTTGTTTAGAGGAGAGATTCACTACATAGTTGTTATTGGCATCCTTAGTCCAATCACTATTTCTAACAAGGAGTGCCAATTTGTGGTCTATCTTGGCTTGAAGATCAGAACGCTCACGTCTCAGGTTATCAAAACAGTAGTCCAACATGAACTTTTTCCAATAACTCGGTATGGTCATATTAAAAGCGCGCTTTTTTTGTCTTACAATACGGAAGGCTTCATCCACTTCAATTTTCTTTATTTCAAAATGTTTCTTAAGGATGATTTCTTGGAACTCATCAAAGGGGCGGTCAGACATCTTCAGGACACGTTGTGGGAGGATTGATCTAGGCATAACTTTTTCACTGAGGCATGTCTGGAGAAATTTCAAACGTATTTTCAATTTGTGGGCCTTGATCATCGAAGAGGAGTATTCAGTAACGAAAGGAGACAGTCCAGGACAGCTTGTAGAGAGGATGAAGAAGTGGCGCGTGGAATCCATTTATGCAAGTAAATCACTGTAGGTGCGCGTGATCTAGGTATATGCTGATAACCACAAGGAAAGAAGAAAACACGAAGTTCCCAAGCGCTTTCGTGTAATTCACATCTTCAGGGGTGAGTACAGACTAGAGAGAGTAATACAAATCAAGGTGTATATATACAGAGGAGGGTGAGACCAGGTCCACAATGGTCAGGTATTAGGTAATTTCTCACACATTCCTGCACAACTAAAAACCTGGAACGTCAATGTGGCATTTAAAAACTCATGCACTGTTAAACAACATGAATTTCAGTAACGGCATGTACAAGCTGGAAAATTTTGTAATTAAGAAGATTTGTGATCAGGTGAGAAGGCCGGGTCACTTGACCATCTGACCTGACCACCAACCATTGTGTGCTATTTAAAGATTAGTAGGGTCATTACCTAATACCTGACCATTGTGGACCTGGTCTCACCCTCCTCTGTATATATACACCTTGATTTGTATTACTCTCTCTAGTCTGTACTCACCCCTGAAGATGTGAATTACACGGACAGTTGGTCACAAAAAACAGATCAGGAAAGGGAATCCCGTCTTAATGCTAACAGAAAGCGAACAGCGGACAGTCGGTCACAGGAAACAGATCAGGAAAGGGAATCCCGTCCTAATGCTCAGAGAGAGCAAACAGCGGACAGTCGGTCACAGGAAACAGATCAGGAAAGGGAATTCCGTCTTAATGCTGACAGATAACAAACAGCAGAAAGGCGTTCTCTAGAAAATGATCAAGCTCATGAAATTCCTTTGAATGCTCATAGAGAGAGACGTGCGGAATCCAGAATTCTAAGAAAGAATACACAGTGGCATCCACTTACAAGAGCAGCATTTAACTATGACAATGAGATACAATATGAAAAGTATCCCTCTGTTGTCATTGGCAACATGGATAAAAAATATGAACACTGCGGTGCAAATAAGTATAAAGGAGAATCTGTTGGACTGTTCTGGTCTCATTGGAAAGTACGACTGCCAAATTTTGATAAAACCACCACAACCATTGAAGACTCTCATGCTGGGAACAACACCAGAGTCAAAACACATCTTGGAAAATATACTTAAGTACAATTCATGCTTCCAGATGACATCCTTTGGAGCTACCAGAGTAGTTCGTGAGCAAGGATACATGCCCACATTCAAAGTCCAGGGTCAAGTCTATCACGAAGGAGGATCCCTCTTACCACTGGAAGATGAGCAGGCAAAGTTCCTCCAAATCTACTTTATGGGAGATCATGAAAATCAGACTACTATCGGGTGTGGCAATATTCAAGGTGTCAGACATGACATTGTCCAATCTATCCAAGAAATGCTGCATGAGCGCAACACGTATGTACAGTCATTTAAAACTGTCCTGGTAAACATGCCTTCTGACGAGTACAAAGTCAGGATCAAAGCAGACATGACCCCTTAGGGAGAACATGAAAGAAGATTCAATGCCCCTGTAGTTTATGAAGTAGCCATCCTGATTGTCGGTCAAGAGTTTGAGAAACTGACCTGCCATTTGAGTTCAAGCGAATTCAGTTCCCGGTTAAAGTGAGCTTTGCCATGACCATCTACAAAAGCCAGGGACAGTCCCTAAAGATGGATGGCCTAAACCTGGTGTTTCCTTGCTTCTCTCATGGACAGTTCTGTGTTACATGCTCCAAAGTGGGAACTGGCAAAAATCTGTACATACTTACTGCTAAAGGCAAAATCAGAATTGTGGTGTACATTAATGCACTACAGTGAGACAATGTGGAGCCTCCCGGATGGTGGCGTCCTACAGTGGCCCATGGAAAGAACCGCCCGGAGGGCAGCGATTCCGTTTAATGGGCGTTTATATATATATATATATATATATATATATATATATATATATATATATATATATATATATATATATATATATATATATATATATATATATATATATATATATATATATATATATATATATATGTATATATATATCATGTAAATCCAACAACATAAGTATAATATCAGAACAGCATCTGAAACCAGTGCCTTGTTCGTTCATGTTAGGAATAATAATCACCCCATTGCTTGGGAAAAAAGCTTAGAAGATATTTAAATCATCTTGTGTCACAGAAAGACTTCTGGTTGAAGCTAGTTTGATTAAGGAAGTAAAATCAATAAACCTTAGTGATGGTCAGTTCAAAACTGATAATATGTTACATAAATTTATTTGTCAGTGGCCCAAGGTTAAAAATGCTTTGAAAACCCTTGATCTAGATGTATGATAGTTATTTTGTGGGTCCCTTATTTTTGATCTGACCTGACTAGTCACGTCACCCCCCTTCTCTTAAGCTCCTCTACGTGTGTGTTGGTGTGCGGATTAGTGGATGACATCATTATGGCCTGACCTCATGTTTTTAAGGTTACCCTGTATATTTAAGCCTCTCTCTGTCCATGTAATCCAGTTGCCTCTGAAGTTGTATTGAATAAAGACGAAAGCTAAGGTGCTCCGTTGTTTCCAATTTCCAGTGTGATTTTATCAAGATATATATATATATATATATATAACCGGTCGGAATTTACTGGACTTTATTTTCCTCACTTGACTTGGGATTTATTAAAGATTATTAGATGGTAATGGTAGTGGAAGCGCTCCTTTGAGAAAAATCCCGAACCAGCATAAGAACACTTAAATCTACTAAACAAAATGACTTATCCGTGACCCGTGGAAGGATAGCGTCTGTGACTGGGATGAATGAGACACACTGTAAAATTTAGACACTTATATTCCCTCCAACACTACAAACACAATCAAATAATGGTACACCAATATGCGCACCTCTTAACTTGAACTTAAAACACTACTCTGAGGAATAAAAGTTATACATGATATTGAAATTATTAGAAACTCAGGCAACAATAAATTTAAAGTATTAAGAAATGTTGCTTGCACACATGAAACAGGCCTTAAGGGTTTTCACAGAATAATATCCACCACTGCGGAAGTGGTATAAAAATAAGAAATTATTAATTCCACCATGAATAGGCCTAAAGGGCACTCAATATAATTATGTTACACCAACAGATGCAGGCCTTAAGGGTTTTCAACAAAATAATATCAGTCACTGAGGAAATGGTATTAAAAAATAAGAAATTAAATACTCTACAATGAATAGGCCTTAAGGGCTTTCAACAAAATAATATCAGTCACTGAGGAAATGGTATTAAGAAATAAGAAATTAAATACTCTACAATGAATAGGCCTTAAGGGCACTCAATATAATTATGTTACACCAACAGATGCACACCTCCTAACCTATTTTAAACACTACTCTGGGGAACAAAGGTTATATCTGAGATTGAAACTATAAAGAAATTTTAAATGCACACAGCATACATTAGTAACTGAAAAAATAGTATTTACTACACACAAAAATATTGTCACTATTATACAGACGTTACTGAGTCCAATACCCGTGA
Source organism: Homarus americanus (assembly GCF_018991925.1). Classification (NCBI taxonomy): domain Eukaryota; kingdom Metazoa; phylum Arthropoda; class Malacostraca; order Decapoda; family Nephropidae; genus Homarus; species Homarus americanus. Next base: position 11,499,832 of record NW_024749779.1, on the reverse strand, counting down.
ACCATGCTCCCTAACCTAACACACACACAGATTCCACCTGCACTCTGTAGTCGTTTAAGGCACAACCAACAGGCACCCGTAGTTGAAGGCCCAAATCAGCCTTTCTCCACCTTGGAAAGTGTACCTCTAAACTCCACTGACTCTTGGCCCCAGTGTGCGACCCTGTATCACTCAGCTAGCTTCACTTTACTCCCGGGTACATCCATAAAGCGGAAGGGAGTGAGCCAATCAGACCTTGTACAGTTGAGAGAAGCTTTAGCTTCCCGTTAGCAAGAGGGTTTCACTAAGCTGCTTGAAACATGTGGTATTGTGAGCCGAGGTAGAGGAGAGCTGATGACCCCAACGATCGTCCCGTCTCAGCTGGGCACCCAGACGGCTAGATTCCTTCAAGAGATCCTTTGATACCCAGCTAAACAGTGACAGGCCTACACTGATCGGTCCAATGGCGACAATCGCCACCCTCAATCATCAACGGCAGTCTCAAACGGCAGTCAATCTCTCGCAGTCAAGTGGGTTGTGGCGGAAACCCTGAAATGAACTCACTGTTAGCTCTAGTTAACTTTATCACTGCCCTATCTAAACCCTGTCTGAGATTGAAAGAGACTTACTTGTTATACTGCAATAGCGCAGCACAGGTGACTAGACCACGTGACTTTTTCTGTGGACGGACACGCAGGGATATCCTGTAGGTCCAATCGCTTTCACGTGACTGAGGACCAGCCAGCGTCGCGTCTCTCCAAGGCGCTAGCTTAGGCCTACGTGACATATTTTCAGCCTAACTAATAACTCCTTGGGACACCCGTAACATTATTCAGACTGATAAACGATCTATAATAATTTCAAATTCAATAATAGTCCCTTAACTTCATGAATCGCATCATTATTAATTCGTCAAATTATATTTAATATCACTTAGGCCTAGTTCCACAACCTCTCGCTATGTGCAGTAGGGTGTGTCATATGGAGGCGAATTTTTTTTTTTTGAGTTTGAAAAATCGGCCCATGGTATTAATGATGTAGTTCTATGTGCAGAATCATGTGATATCTTCAGATTTGAAAAGTTTTAATTTTTTGCTAGGTAAATTTTAACTTGAAATCTTATGAAAATTCAGTATTCCCACCCTTTTACCAACACCACTAAATAGCTTATTTAAAGTAAAGTAAATGTATCAAGTTAATATATTAGGATAAAAATGATCCAGAATAGTGAAACGAATGATCTTGACACATTTATTAAATTTAATATTCCTTTAGAAAACAAAATCATCAAATACAAAAACCGGTTTTACTACACTACGACCCGGTGTTGCTGCACACCATAGAGAACATGTCTTTCTTGCTTCTGTTTCTACTCATCACCTCCCTGCTGACCACATGAGCTCGGATGTAGCTCTCCCTCCTCTCCTGGTTAAACATCGCGGACTGCTGGCCTCGCTCACTTGCTGTACACAACGCCTATACTCTGGGTGCGAGGGCCAGGCAGGGACATGCATGGGGTTGTCCAGGAAAGCTCTGACTTGAACATTGGTGAGGCTGCAGGTAAGAGGGGGCTCACTGCCAGCCTGGATGTTGGTCCAGACTATGAGATCAGTGAGGCCCAAGTACCTAGATTGACTTCAGGGAGTCTTCCTGACCCTTGAAGGAATCGTCACCAACTGATTCGTCATGCCCAGACTCTTCCTTACAAGTCTCATATCCAAGATCTTTTTGACTGCCACTCTTCTCTCCTCCTCATCCTTACTGCAGAGCATTGTCTGCAGAACTGCCTCGGGATGAGCATACCAGGAAGATCTCCTCACAGTCTGCTCCACAATCTGAACAACCTACCTTGGCTGACTCCTCAGGAGCTCAAGCTGGAAGAGAACATGCCTCGGACCTTCGGAGAACGATGACATGACTTTGATGTTGAACCAATTTGGCAAGCAGACACTCACGATGAATTGGACAATAAGTCTCAGGTTGTGAAGCTGGTTCCCTTTCAGTTTATGATGAGCGACCCAAATTCTGCAGAACCTGAGAGCCGTTGTGAGCCACCTAGAATGTGAGACTGGACCTATCTGCAGGTAAGCAAGTCTATCAGGCATGACCCCAGTTTTGATGGCACTGCAAATCATGTAACCATAGTACTGGTCAGTACTCAGGTCGTCAATGACAGTATGTGCAAGCTCAACGAGTGGAGGGCCAACTGTGATTTTTTCAAAGCTCGGATTTATTTCTAACTCAGTGGCAGAGTCCAGCATCTTGCCAAGAGGACCAGACCATCTGTTGTTTGAAAGAGTCTTGCCATCCAGCTCCTGGATCAGATGTCTGAGTGGCAACTCGTTGGTGTGGAGGTCACAAACAATCCAGACCAGCTTCCTCCCAATCTTCCGCTCTATCCACTGTATGACCCTCCCTTGCCACTCTGTGTTCATGTTGGTGCTGTCCCCTCCAATGGCCTGCAGGGTCTGGTCTACGTTCCTCTCTCTGAGCCAGTTCACAATGTTATCTGCCACTATCTCAGCTGGTTTCCTGATGTCATCTTTCTCTGGAGTGAAATGCCACAAATACTTCCCTCCTGGTTCACTGCAGCAGTAGTGTTCCTCCTTCACCATGGCAGGGAGCAACTTGTCAGAATCTCCAACTTTCATGAACACTTTAGTGTCATCCCTTCTCCCATCAAAGAACAAACAATTGATTCCAGTTTCTCTTATCCCCTTATCAAACTCCTCTTCTAGGTTACTGACAAGTTTCTCCTGAGCTCTCCTTACTTTGTTATGATCTATCACCAGGTGAACATCATCAGGTGTTATCAAACCACCGTCAACCCAGGCAGCTGTTGCTATCTCTGCAGTTTCTCTGAGACCAGTGTGGTGTCGCATGCTGGCCAGAGCTATGCTCGGGATATCTTTCCTATTTCGAATCTTATGCCTGGAAGGTTTGGGATCATTATTTTCTGGGTTAGGGACAAAGTCACCATTCTCCTGGTCAGCACTCGGATCAGCCATGGGGAAGTCATTAAACTCTGAATCAGCTTGACTCCAATCATCGGCCTTTTTTACCTCACCCTGGGCCTTCTCAAGTCTCTTTTCCTCGGCAACTCTTCTCCTCTTCTGTCTCTCTGTGGCAGCCTCCTGTCTCTTGGACTCCGGAATATCTTGGCTAGAAATCATGAGAGCCCCTATACTGCCAGTCTTCTCTCTCTGTGCTTTGACAAATGCCAGTTCGATCACAGGAATCTTCAGTTCACGCTTGCAAATACAGGAGATGTGGGCCTCGGATTTACAGTCACGATCGCATCCAAACTCAGGACAGAGAACAATTGGGCACTTGCAAGTAATTATGTCAAATAACTGGTCCAGTTGCTTGGCAAAGCTGTCCTTAACTGCAAGTTTTCCTCTCCCAAGAGAGATATCTCTTGCCTTTTCCCAACTGGCTAGCAGTCTCTCACTAATCTTCTTCTGACTTGTTATGACTGGAGGCTTGAACTGAGCGTTAGACAGAGTGTACTGTGCCAAGACAGCTTTGGTCATATCACTGGCAATGTCTTTGTTTGTGTAAGTTCTTTGGTTCTTTTCACTGATTTGCCTGATTAAAACACCGTATCTCAAAGCATCTCTCAATGTAGGCAATTCCGACTTCAGGAGCTCTCTCCCAGACCCAAGATAGTGACTGAGATGGCTGGATTTTTGGTTCCTCGTCCTGACACAAGCAGCCATCGCAAATATTATCAACTTATAAATGCATCAGAATCTGAAACAGAAAAAAATATTGTTAGTTGGGTTGTTAAAGAATGAAGTCAGAAAGCAATGTTCACTATTTAATTGTAATGCACTAATGCAGCTGTACGTTAGATTTTCGATAAGTTTCACGCTAAAATTTACCTAGCAAAAGGTTGCAAAATATTGAAACTGAAATTATTTTCTGTTTATATACACTAAAATCTACCAAAAAAGTGATGGGCCATTAGTTTTAGCTGATCTTCCCTCCTATGACACACCCTAATGGCACACGCTAGTCACCACTTGTATTTCACTTATCCGTTAATAAATGAACTTCAGTGTTACCCGGTGTTTCCCTACCCACCACTGTCTTCTTCAGGGAACACTTGGAACCTTCATATCGCAGAGAGTAGGATCAGTGGACTTTCAAGTGTTTGAACAATGGACAGTTAGCCGGCGATGTGCGACTGCCGGCGATGTGCGCGTCGACTGGTGTGTTGTGTTGTGTTGCGTTGTGTTTCGCCGCGACGTGCAGTGTTGCGCCGCCACAGTGCGTTTTAGTGACGGTGGCAGTGTTAGTGTCAGTGTATTAGTGTGTGTAGAGCTGAGAGTTGAGCATTGGTCTGTTTTTTGTGGTACCCACGGAGCACGCAGGCGTACACCCTTCTCGCTTGACATCCAGGGAGACACTGACGTTCTTGCTTCCGCGGCGGCTCCAGCCTAAGGCCACCGCATCCGCTGTCCCAGACACACACACACACACACACACACACTCACACACATGCACGCACAGACAGAACAGTGGACTCTATGCTTTTTATGTCATATATATGTGGTTCGAGCTGATGAGGCGCCACTTTATATACTAAACAGCGCAGTTCAAGCATACTAAGATGGGCGGTAAGAAGGGACAACGTCAAGATGGGAGACACGGCTCCCCACTACCATCCCCTCAACCGGGCGCAGACTCTCATCCTCCACCTCCAGCGACGGACATTGCCACAATTCTGAGGTGGATGGACGACAGAGACGAGAGACGCAGAGAAATGGAACTTCAGAGGGAGGAAATATGAAGAGAGGAACAAAAGGCGCGTTTTGATGCACTATTGGCAACCCTGGCGCTAACCCACCCTCCCTCACTCGCAGGTATCACGCACCAAGGCACCAGTACCCTCCCTCCTCCACCACACCAGCGTCCTCCAGGTACTCTTGCTACTCCAACAGCTCCCAAGGCATCTGTTCAACCCCCACCCGCCCTCTCACCAGACGTCACGTTTCAGCTTTTTCGTGAGTGGAGGCGGCGTTGGACAGATTACTCCACGATGGTGGACCTTGACAGCATGCCTCCAAACAAACAGCTCATCCAACTGCGGATGTGTTTGTCGCTGGAGACCCAGAGAGTTTTGGAGCACACGTTGCAAGTGCCTCCCGATTCTACATCTTCAGTGACGGATGTGCTCGACCTTTTACAGGAGTACATTAAAGGTCGGAATAACGAGGCCTTGCGTCGCCGCGCCTTCACCAGCTGCAAGCAGGCGGAGAATGAATCCTTTGACGACTTTTTTGCACGTTTGAAGAGTTTGTCGGAGGAGATCGACGTCTGCAAGGCACACAGCCGGGAATGTGAGGAAGCCTGGATCAAGCACGGGATCTTGGCAGGTGTCAGGCAAGAAGAGTTGGTGCAGCGACTCATCCCCCTGGACGCTTCCTCCACACTCCAGGTGGTAGTGATTGAATGTCGGTCATATGAGGCCACCAAGTTCGCCACCTCTGCCTTACAGGCCCCACCTGCTGTGAGAGCTATCTCACAGTACAAGAAGGGTAAGAAGGCGGCCAACAACGTGAAAGCTGCCGCACGTTCTTCCACGCCTCCGCTTAGTGCTTCCTGTGGCAGCTGTGGAAAGCAGCTTGGCCCAAGACATGCCCGACCGCCGACGGACTGTGTCGTGGATGTGACCGTAAGGGCCACTAGTCTAACACAGACAGGTGCCCTGCACGAGGCCACAAATGTCAGCCCTGAGGTCGCTATGGACACTACGACAAGTGCTGCTGCCAACCCAAGCCCAAAAGCCCGAGACGAGGAGGAAAGCAGCGCACTTCCCTCGGGGTGGTTCGCACGCAGCCCCCTTCAGATGGCCCACGCAGCCCCAAGCAGCAGCTGAGTCACATCAGGAGGGTGGAATCGACCAAACGCCCCAGGCCTACCCCTTCCCCTACCATCCGCGTCGCCGTCACACACGGTGATGTGTCGGGTCACATCGAGGCGATACCGGACACCGGCGCTGATATTATGGTGATAGGCCTGAAGCACCTCCAGAAACTGGGCCTCACCAAACGCGGCCTGGGACCACCGCTGCAGCTGCAGTACTACAATGCAGACGGTTCCCAGATGCCGGACGCTGTGTGCTCCTTTCAAGCGGAGATCACTTACAGCGACAGGTCGTGTCACGGATGGATCGACGTGCAGCCTACTCTTGCTACACCCTTGTTGTCGTGGGAGCACTGCAAGGAGTTAGGCGTGGTGCCCAGAGACTTTCCTGAGCAGATCCCAGCTCCTCTTTACACCGCCAGCAGGGTGCGTGAATCAACGAGCGACGCGCCTGGCGCTGCCGCACAGAGCTGCCCAGAACCCACGTCCACTCCCGCCCCGCCTCCACCCAAGTCACGGCTACTTCCCCTTCACAGCGAGACGTCTCCTTCAGCCGCAAGGGCCTACTTCCTGAAGGAGTACTCGGATGTGCTGGTGACGAAGGAGGCCCTACGGACCGCGCCACTGAAGGCTATGGCGGGTCCGCCTATGAGGATACACCTACGGGAAGATGCACAGCCGTTTGTCACACACACTCCACGGTTGATCCCTCTCGCCTTCAGAGATTCAGTCAAGAAGGAACTGGATTCCATGGTGGCCCAGGGTGTCATCGTACCCGTTGGTGACGACCCGTCCCCTTGGTGCCACCCTCTAGTCGCTGTGGCTAAGACTAACGGTGGAGTGCGGATTACTACCGACTTGTCTAAGCTTAACAGCCAGGTGTCCCGTCCCGCCCACCCTTCACCCACACCTTTTGCAGCTATACGGAGTGTGGACCCGAAGGTACGGCACTTCTCGACAATGGACGCCCTCTGTGGTTACTGGCAGATCCCACTGAAGAAGGAGGATCAGCCACTGACCACTTTCATCACGCCTTACGGACGCTTCCGCTACTGCCGTGGCCCTATGGGATTCGCTGCTACGGGGGACGCCTTCTGTCTCTGTAGTGACATGGCACTTCAAGGCATGACCAACTGCATGAAGGTAGTGGATGACGTCCTCCTCTACGATGAGGACTACCTGACGCATCTTCGCTGCATCGACGAGGTACTGACCAGGTGTAGGACGCACGGCATCACCCTGAATGCCGAGAAGTTCGTCTTGGCCGCACCTGCAGTGTCTTTCTACGGCTACCGACTCTCAAGGGATGGCATTGCTGGGGACCCGGAGAAAGTTCACACCATAGCAGACTTTGCAAAACCTGCCAACCTTACGGATCTCAGGTCTTTCATGGGCCTGGTGAACCAGCTGGCATAATTTTCTCCTGACGTCTCCGCCACTGCCGGGCCTCTCCGCCCCCTGATGAGCCCCAAGAGGACTTTCACGTGGACTCCTGACCACGACCTCGCCTTTCATAAGGTGAAGGAGGCCCTGTCAAGTCCACCTATCCTCGTTACTTTCGACTCACTGTCCTCCAGACAGACGCCTCGCGCCTGTACGGGGTTGGTTACGCCCTTCTCCAGGATCACGGTGGACGAAAGTACCGGCTCGTACAGTGTGGCTCTCGCTTCCTCACCAATGCTGAGTCTCGCTATGCTACCATCGAGCTGGAGCAACTGGCAGTGGTATGGGCCTTATCGAAGTGCAAATTTTACTTGATTGGCCTACAGCACTTCGACCTCATCACAGACCACAGGCCCTTGGTCCCCATTCTTAATCACTATTCGCTGGACGCTATCGAGAATCCCCGCCTCCAGCGTCTGAAGGAGAAGATTTTGGCCTTCGCTTTCACCGCAGCTTGGCGCGCAGGTAAGGAGTTGTGCATCCCGGATGCCCTCTCCCTCTCCCTAGTCAGCCGCCCTACACCTGATGACGAGATGCTAAGCACCGAGGCCGGTTTCTCCGTCAGCAACGTCGTCACTTTGCAGGCCGTACAGTCCCTCCCCAGCACCCAGGCCTCAGTGTCGCCACCCGACAGCGATCTGGCCCTTGAGGAACTACGGACCGTGGCACGCGACGACCCCTCCTACAGTACACTCAGCTCTTGGAGAGTGTGAGGACTGGGTTCCCTCGCGACCGTTTTGACCTCCACAACGCCCTACGCCCGTATTGGAAGATACGTGAGTACCTCTACGCAGATGGGGACCTTGTCCTGTACGGTGCCCGTGTGGTCGTCCCTGCAGCTCTCCGTCGTCGCGTTCTGGCCCGCTTACACGACAGCCATCGTGGAGCAAAGGCCACCAAGCGCCGCGCAAGGCAGGCTGTGTACTGGCCCGGCATTGACGCGGATATCGTCAATACGGTCCGTGCCTGTGAGCCGTGCCAGATCATGCAGCCCAGTCAACAGCAGGAGCCCCTCTTATGCGACAACGAACCCACCAGGCCCTTCGAGTCCGTGTCGGCTGATTTCTTCAGCACAGCTGGGAAACATTTCCTAGTTGTCACCGACCGACTCTCTGGCTGGCCAGTGGTGGTAATCTGTAACTCGGACACGACGTCTGCAGCCACCATTCGCCACTTCCGGCACCTCTTTCGTGACCTGGGCGTCCCCATACGTCTGCGGACGGACGGTGGGCCACAGTTCACCAGCCGGGACTTCACAGGATTTCTGGAGCGTTGGGGAGTCCGCCACATCGTGTCAACACCCCACTACCCACAGTCAAACGGCCATGCTGAGGCTGCGGTCAAGACAGCCAAGCACCTCATCCTCAAGGTGGCCCCTTCAGGCAACATAGACTGTGAGGCGTTTGACAAAGGACTCCTGGAGTTACGTAATACTCCCACCCACACAGGACGATCCCCTGCCCAGATTCTGTATGGTCACCCTCTCCGCTCTTGCGTTCCTGCACACGCCAAGGCATTTGCGAAGGAGTGGCAACCAGAGCCGAGAGCTGCGACCGCCGCACCGCTTCATGTGCCCAGCACGCCAAGGCTTGGTATGACGACCGTGCCCGCCCTCTTCAGCCACTGGAGATTGGTGCCCTTGTCCGCGTCCAGGACCCGACGACGACACGTTGGGACAAGGTGGGCATAGTAATGGGCGTCGGCCGGTCGCGGGACTACAAGGTCAGTATGCCGAGCGGCCGCGTCTGGTGGAGGAACCGCCGCTTCCTCCGGCCAGTCCCAACCCCTGCTGCTGGCCCCCTGACCGAGGACGAGTCCCCTACACCTCACGAGGTTCCGTCCCACAGTGCACCTCGACGCTCGGAGCGACTTAGGACTAAGAAGTCCGCTCAAGACAACGACTATGAGCATGAGGGGGGGAGGGAGATGTAGGTTATGTATCTATGCTACTGTGCCGAGTAGCAACCTTGTAAATAAGCTACTGTGCCGAGTAGCATTTATATATGTAATTACGTGGCAACACTGCATGTGTTATGTGGCAACATTGCCCCGAGGCTGCCATATGGCAAGGCAGTCTCAGTCTGACTCCGTGCCTCGTGCATGGCACACGCTAGTCACCACTTGTATTTCTCCTATCCGTTAATAAATGGACTTCAGTGTTACCCGGTGTTTCCCTACCCATCACTGCCTTCTTCAGGGAACACTTGGAACCTTCAAATAGGTTTGGGGAAGCCCTGGGAGATGATGGCCAACTCTTGACAATGTCTGTAGGACAGCAAAGGAGTCGGGACCCCGCTATGCACATGAATCCGGGCTTGACACGACCAGTTGCCAAAGGTGACCTGTGCTTGGAGTGAACATAGGGCTGGGGCCATCTGTGAACTATCTGCTGTGAAGCGGAGATCCTTGGGGGGCGGTCCTAGATCACTTGGAGAGAGCCCCAAACATTGCAAATGCTGGGGACCGATGACTGTAGCATCAGCGCCGGTGTCGGGCAACATCTGAAGACGGGATGACACACTGCCATAGGTCACAATGACGCTGATGTGCTTGGGAACTTTGGTCTTGAGACGCGAAGGGGAGCACACATTCGTAATATGGCTCTAGTGTTGTCCAGGGTCGTCATGCTTCTGATTGGAAGACTGTGGACTGCCCTCACTTGTGGAAGGGCGCTGCTGCTTCCGCCGACGCTGTCCCTTGGGTTTGTTGGTAGGGCAACACTTGCCGTAGTGGCCCAGACGACCGCACACATTGCACTGGACGCGTTTAGCTGGGCACCGTACTGTGAGTGACCAGTGGCCCTTATGGTCACAACTGTTGCAGGTAGACTCAGCAGCTGGACACACCTGTGTTCCGTGCTGCTTACCACAGTTGTTACAAAAGGAGCCGGGCGTGGGCGTGGTGGGCGAAGGCGTTGCAGTAGACTTCTTGTCCTTCTTGTACCGGGACACAGCACGTACAGCTGTTGGGGGGCTCGGATGGCAGAGGTGGCACACCTGGCAGCCTCATAGGAGCGACATATTGTCAACACATCCTTAAGAGAAGAAGAAGAGTCGAGGGAGGTGAGGCGTTGGACAAGCTCCTCGTCCTTAACACCCATCAGGATCACCTGCTTCAACTGGGTCTCCTCGCACTGCTGGTGGTTACCTGGGCATATATCTACCTCTTCCGAGGCATCAAAAGTCTCGCCCTCCATCTGTCTGCAGCTAAACAATTCCCTCCTGCGTAGAGCTTCGTTCCGCTGCACTTTGATGTGCCGTTGTAGACTATCCAGTACCTCCTCTACAGATAACGAAGAGGTCGGAGGTACCTGCAACATATGTTCCAAGACACGCTGAGTTTCCAAGGACAGGCACATACGCAGCTGAATAAGTTGTTTAGGCTGTGACAGGCTCTGGAGATCCACCATTGTAGCATAATCAATCCACCGTCGCCGCCATTCACGAAAAGTCTGGAAATTCACATCAGGCTTCAAGATGGGTGGTGTTTGAACGGCCGCTTTAGGTGGGGCTGGGGGCGTGAAGAAAGCATTGATGAGGTATCTGAACCAGTCAATACCGAGGCAGTGTTAGAGCTAGGGGCTTGGTTAACAGTGAGGCGAGATATCAAAGCTTCAAACCGTGCACTGTCTTCCAATCTCCGTTGGTGGTCTCTCTCTGCCTCTGCTTGCCTTCTTTCTTCATTCTCCACAAGTCTTCTAGCTTCGTCCTCGCGCCTTTCATCCCTCATAAACTTCATTAAAGCAATTATCTCCGAAGACAATGCAGAAGATCGAGGTGAAGGGCTGCTCGATGTGGTGGGAGCTGGAGCGTCCTATTCAGCCTTGTCATCCATCTCTGCAGAATTATCATCCAATTGACTCATCCAGGCTTTGGCTCCACGACTGCGTAAGGCACGAGACATAATTACTTAATCTGTGTACTGTGTCTTAAATCAGTGTTGACCGGTCAGCCCGTCGTGTCAACAAGATCTGAGACAAAAAATTAATTAAATGCACAGATAAGTAGATTATATATATATATAAAATATATATAAAGGAATGGCTGCAGTCAGTATGTTCATACGTATGTGTATGTGTGCGCGGGCAGTGTCTCGCTGGGAGGGAGAGGCAGTTCCCCTCTAGGCACGGCCGGAGGAGGCTACACTGAACTCCACTCCTCACAAATGCCCTGAACATGCCTTCCACCTTGGGAATCCTTTAGAACAAGGTCACACAGTTATGGCAATACACACACAATGCACTATACACTTCACAGGAAATTGCTGTCACTGACACTGCTCAAAGTTGCTATAAATTCTTGGAGGAGCGGCCATTAGCGGTTGACGACAGAACAGGGGTCCATAAGCCGGTCATGCCGCAAACTTTACACTTCACTTGTATAATGATCCAGTTAATTAACACACTGCGCCATGTATATGTTCTGGGTATCAAGTTCTATCTACAGGAGCGAGCACAAACACCTGTAGAGTTTTCGTAGGTTCTATTTACTGGATAAACAGAGATACACAAGCGAGACGGCTCTCCTTACTCTGTCTGGGGGGTCAACTAGCCTTTCAGGCGACATGTGACAAGTGATACATTAGCAGCTTCCATATGTCGCCAGGCACATTAATTAAGCATGTGGGATGTGGTAAATACATTGCCACACGCTGCTACCTAGGCTGAATAAATAATGTATATAAATGGAGCACATACATAATATACATACATAATATACATACAGCATTCAAATATACATACAGTGTGGTGTTCACGTGGTGCAGTAACTCGTCCTCGGGTGTTGATATGCAGGACCTCATGTGGGCATTAGGACATTGGGTGGTGTGGTGTTCACGTGGTGCAATGACTCGTCCTTGGGTGTTGATATGAAAGACTTCATGTGGTCATGGAGATCCCGGGTGGTGTGATGTTCATGTGGTGCACTGACTCGTCCTCGGGTATTGATATGAAGGACCTCATGTGGTCATGGGGACACTGGGTGGTGTTGTGTTACGTGGTGCAGTAACTCGTCCTCGGGTGTTGACATAAAGGACTTCACGAGGTCATGGAGACATATGGTAGTGAGATGTTCACGTGGTATAGTAGACTCGTCCTCGGGTGTTGATATGAAGGACCTCATGTGGTCAAGGGGACACCTTGTAGTGTGAGGTGGTGTCACAGTACCTCACTCTGCTGGGTGGTGTTGTATTATCTCGTAATCAGGTGTAAATCCGGCCCGCTGTTGTTTCCAGGGTGGCGGATGAACACCATCTGGTCAGAGGATGGTTCCCAGGGGTGCTTATGTCAGTGGTGGCTCACGGCTCTCACTGGTACTGTCTAGTGCTGAATTCACTTGCTTAAATAATGTTCATCACTGTTCAACACTGATCCCACTTCTTTCTTAAACGAAATTGTCACTTTTGATTTTGTTGATAGCCCCCGGTGGTGAAGATGGGCCGGGGGGAGGGACTTCAGGAATGGGCCGACATGGCCAAGGGGGGCCGCTGCTCAGCACGAGCAGCGACCAGTGTCTGTGTGTGTGAGTGTGTGTGTGTGTGTGTGTGTGTGTGTGTATGTGTGTGTGTGTGTGTGTGTGTGTGTAAGAATGCCTCTGCATAGGTTAAGTAGAGAAATCAGTGGACCACATAAATGAATCTTCATCATATAAGTGGTCCACATAGATGACCCACCATCACATCAGTGGTCCACATAAGTGACCCTCCATCATATCAGTGGTCCACATAAATGACTCTCCATCATATCAGTGGTCCACATAGGTGACCCTCCATCATATCAGTGGTCCACATAAGTGACCCTCCATCACATCAATGGTCCATATAAGTGACCCTCCATCATATCAGTGGTCCACATAAGTGACCCTCCATCATATCAGTGGTCCATATAAGTGACCCTCCATCATATCAGTGGTCCACATAAATGACTCTCCATCATATCAGTGGTCCACATAGGTGACCCTCCATCATATAAGTGGTTCGCATAAATGACTCCCCATCATATCAGTGGTCCACATAGGTGACCCTCCATCATACCAGTGGTCAACATAAGTGACTCTCCATAATATCAGTGGTCCACATAAATGACTCTCCATCATAACAGTGGTCCACATAGGTGACCCTCCATCAACTCAGTTGTCCACATAAGTGACTGTCCATCATCTCAGTGAGCCACATAAGTGGCCCTCCATCACCTCAGTCAGCCACATAAGTGACCTTCCATCATCTCAGCGAGCCACATATGTGACCCTCCATCAACCCCATTAACCACATAAGTGACCCTCCATCATCTCAGTGAGCCACATAAGTGGCCCTCCATCACCTCGGTGAGCCACATAAGTGACCCTCCATCACCTTGGTGAACCACATAAGTGACCCTCCATCATCTCAATGAGCCACATAAGTGACCCTCCATCACCTCAGTGGTCCACATAAGTGACCCTCCATCATCTCAATGAGCCACATAAGTGACCCTCCATCACCTCAGTGGTCCACATAAGTGACCCTCCATCATCTCAATGAGCCAAATAAGTGACCCTCCATCATCTCAGTGAGCCACATAAGTGACCCTCCATCACCTCAGTGGTCCACATAAGTGACCCTCCATCATCTCAGTGGTCTACATAAGTGAACCTCTATCATATGGGTTGTAGATCAATGAATCAGGTATTTCGTAAATTCAAAGAGAGAGATAAAACGAACTCTTCTCTCAGTAATGAGAAAGGTTCATTCAGTCCCATGAAGCTCCGACACCTGCTTTGAGATGTTTTATGAATCAGTGTCATGACCTGTGGTGGTCAGTAACGTTGTTGCTGTTGCCGGGTTAACAAGTACAGTGAAGTGTTATTGTGTCGTCTTTGGTGAGTCAATATACGATTAAGAGGTAAATCGTGGTCAACACGGGTTGTATTTGTTGATGTCAATGTGTTCAATATAAGGATGTGTGTACAGTGATGATGTAGTTGTTGTTAGCTGGAGCTGACTTAACCCATAACACAACCAACTGCTAAAACTACATAACATTATCTTACTTCAACATAGTGACAGTGCAACAAGGTGGGATGGACTGGGAGTGAATACGCTAATTTTATACAGACTAGTACGTGCTCGTATGGGCTGGATGTGGTTGTGGTGTCGAACAGCAATTTGCAGACGAGGGATCTCGGGTGGAAGTAGGAACCTGTGTGGAGGATGGCGCAGAAGCTTCTCGCCAAATTTGCAGATGTGTGTGTGTGTGTGTCTCAGTGCCGAATGGAGTATTCTCGTTGCCGTCATGACAAAAACTTGCAGAGAGACCCTCGGGCAGGTCGAAAGAATATTCCAGGACGGGTTTGATGAAAATGACCCGGAAATCAATGTATTCGCCGATAATAAACGCACTGCTTTAACTGACTCGCAGAACAACACTCAGTCTATGACCAAAGCTGAAACTTTCCGCAAGACTGGGCTGTTCTTATAGCGACCGGTACATGCTCGTATGGGCTGGATGTGGTTGTGGTGTCTAACAGCAATTCGCAGACGAGGAATTACGGATAGAAATAAGAACCGGTGTCGAGGATGATGCTGAAGCTTTTCACCAAATTTCAGATTTTGTGTGTGTATGCCGGCAGGTCGAAAGAATACACCAGGACTGGTTTGATGAAAATTACCCGGAAATCAATGTACTCGTCGATGATAAAGGTCTGCTTTAACTGACTGGCAGAACAACCTTCAGTCTATGACCAAAGCTGATACCTTCCTCAAGAAGAAAGCGACAGCCCAGCGAGAATTTCGCAAACTAAAGAATGACTGGTTTAAAAATAAAGCATGTGAAATGCAAAAACTTGCAGATCAACACATGATGGGCGAAATTTTCAACTCTACTAAAACATTTTATGGGCCAATCACTCATGTCAGAGCCCCCTTCCGATCCCTAATTAAAGATGAAGAAGGCATCCATCAGCACTGGAAGGAGCACTAGCATTCGCTGCTCAACCGAAACACCGATGTGGATGTCGTGACTTTCCAGCAGGTCCCTCAGCATCAAGAGCCGACCCATCCCAGCTATCCTTCATCCCTGGATGAGATAGCTACTGCCATCAAACAGATGAAAAATAACAAAGACTCAGGGCCTGATGAAATCCCAGCTGAGGTGTATGAAGCAAGAGGACCTATGCTTACCAGCCATCTGTACTCTTTCCTCGAGAATATATGGGAAAAGGAGGAAAGTCCCCAAGCTCCTAAAGACGCCTCCACCGTCAATAATTATAAGAACAAGGGACACCGGTCAGACTGTGACAACTACCGCGGCATCTCGCTACTGTCCGTAGCTGGCAAGATTATCGCCCTAGTCCTCCTAAACAGACTACCACCTGAAGCAGAAAACTTCCTCCCAGAATCTCAGTGTAGCTTTAGACCAGGGATGGCCAACCTCTGGCGCATGCGCCAAACGTGGCGCATTGGATGATTAGAAGTGGCGCATTGCATCCCTGTGATAATAATAAAGTAAGGCAGTAAGCCTACTCATTATTTTTAGCGATTTTATTATTTCGTGCATAGCATCAGACTGAAATAGAAGGAAAACTGAAGCTCGTGCTTGGGTCTGAGTTATGGAAAGAATACGTGACTAAGAAAATGGAAGAATTCAGAAGAAGACAAAATGTATTTGTTAAAATAAGTTGTGAAAGTTTGTCGATGACAGAAGCGTCCTATGAAATTGCTTTAGCGTTGGGGAAAAAAAGGAAGTCTTTCTCTTATGGAGAAGAAATTGTTAAGCCTTGTCTCCAAATATTTGTAAGACGTCTTGGTGATAAAATTATTGAAAGGAAAGCAGACGAAATTGCTCTATTAAAACACACAGTTACGAGACATACCGAGGAACTCTCTCATGACGTATCTCAGCAACTGAAAGACATTGTCCATTCTTGTACTTTCTTTTCTTTAGCTTTGGACGAATCAACTGACATATGTGATGTAGCCCAGTTAAGCATTTTTATAAGAGGAATTGATGATTATTTTAGTGTCTTTGAAGAACTTGTCAGTCTTGAGTCGCTTCACGGAAAAACAAGAGGATCAGACATATTTGACAAAGTAAAATCATGCCTAGAAAATCTACAATTAGATTCTAGGAAACTCATCACTGTGTGTACTGACGGAGCGCCGTCAATGATAGGTAAATTCGCTTGAAAACTTTTTAAATCGTCCTCTACTAAAATATCACTGCATTATACACCAAGAGTCACTGTGTGGAAAAACTTTAAATTTGCAGCATGTTATATTACCGGTTGTGAAATGTGTGAATAAAATTAGAGCAAGAGCATTAAACAGACGAGAATTCAGAAAATATTGTGAAATGTTAGATTTGGAATATGGCGACCTTGTCCTTCATTGTGAGGTGCGCTGGCTTTCTGAGTAGGTTTGGAAACTGAAAAATACTGTTCATAATTTTCTAGAAGAGAATAATGAGCTACCTGAGGAAAGAGCCCTTTTATGTGATAAAAACTGGCTATTTGATTTGGCATTTTTAGTTGATGTTACCAGACATCTCAATGATCTAAATTTGAAACTGCAGGGCAAGAACAAATTGTTTCCTTGCTTAGTAAATGACATCAATGCATTCAAGATGAAGCTAAAACTGTTCATTTCTCTGTTAGAAAATGAGGATTTGAGCCAGTTTCCGCACTTAAAAGAGCAGAGTGAATGTGCTGCTGATAATGGCAATTTGACAAAAATACTGAAAAAATCAAGTTATTGCAAGAGTCATTTGAAAGTCGTTTTCGTGATTTTGCTAAAGAAGAAGACTGCACACTCGCATTTATAAACCCATTTTCACTTAGTGAACAAAAAATAATGAAGATGCCTAGTGACATACAAATGGAACTAATTGACTTGAAAACAAATTCATTATTGAAAATGAAATTTGATGACCTTTCCTCAGTCCCAAATGCTTCTGACATGATTAATTTCTGGCGATCATAACCCTGTGAAAATTTCCCAGAACTAAGAAAATTTGACCAGAGTTATATATGTCGTTTCGGAACGACATATAGATGTGAACAAGCATTTTCATCCATGAAATTGATTAAAAGCAAAACGAGGTCGCGACTGACTGATTCAAATTTGAAGAATTCTCTGCTGCTCTCAGTAACAAATTTAACTCCAAACATTGAAAGACTGGCGAAATGAAAACAGACTCAAAAATTTATCTGCTTTATCAGGTATTGTTTAGATATTTAATAATTATATCATGTAAAAATGCTAATTATGTCTATGAACATATTTTTACAAGAAGTAGATGGAGATGTTCGGGGTACTTGGTTCTAACTACAGGGGCGAACATAAACACCTGTAGAGTTCTGTAGGTTCTTATTAGCGGAAATATACAGGAGTGCGCTCACAAACGCAGGTAGTCCTTACACTCCTATACGGTCAACTGACCTCACTCTGACCTCTCAGGCGACATGTGGTAAGTGGTATACTAGCAGCTTCCAGATGTCGCCAGGCACATTTATTTAAGCGTGTGGTGACATGAAACAGGGGAATTGCCACAGGCTACTGACTAGAGAAATAATGTGTATATATAGAGTACATACATGGTATACATATAACATACATAATATACCTACAGTAGACGGGGGTACAGGAGTTGTATGGCGCATCTGAACTCGTGTGTGAACAAATTGACGCATGGTACAGTATGTAAAAGGTTGGCCACCCCTGCTTTAGACCATCACGTGGCACCACTGAGTTGATCTTTCCTGCCCAGATACAGGAAAAGTGCCGACAACAGCGTCATGATCTGTACATGGCCTTCATTGACTTAACCAAGGCTTTCGAATGGGTCAAAAGGGAAGCCCTCTGGCGGACCCTCAGCAGGTTTGGCTACCCACCAAAATTCATCGCCATTGTGAGGCAGCTTCATGACGGCATGAACGGCAGCGCCATGCACATTGGCACCCAGTCAGAGCTCTTCCCCATTAAAATGGGGTATTTACAACAATGAGTACTGACTCTAACTCTCTTTAAAATTTTCTTGGTGGCCTTCCTTAATCGTGCTAGTACCAATATAGCGGGTGGGGGGACATAAAGTATCCGATGAAGGATCTTTTCAAAATAAGATGACTCCAGGCAGGAACAGAGGTGTCAGCAGCTTCCATTACTGAATTTCAGTATGCAGACGACCGCACCCTTTTCCCTCATACTGAATGCGACCCACAGGAGATCCTGAGCACCTATGCAGATGTGTATGCACACTTCGGCCTTGGGGTGAATGTGCTTAAGACTCACATTATCTTTCAGCCTGCCCGTGGTTCAGCCACATCTCCACCATCCATCCAGCTTAATTGTACTATCCTCTCTAATGTTACCCATTTTCATTATCTCGGCTCCCACCTGTCCACAACCGAGGACATCGATGAAGAGATTCTACATCAGATCAGATGTGCATCTCATGCCCTTGGCAGATTCTGTACCCATGTCTTCAGCTGTAGGGAGATGAAATTATTTACAAAGGCGCACGTATAACGAGCAGTGATCCTTCCCACCCTGCTATATGGTAGAGAGACATGGATTACATACAGGAGGCACCTCAAGGCACATGAAAACTTTCACCAACATAGTGTACGTTCCATCCTCTGAGTTCTCTGGGAAGACAAGAGAACAAATGCCAATATTCTCGCTGACACCAACCGTAGGAGCATCGAGGCTACCATTATCCATGAACAAATACGTTGTACTGGCCATGTTACCCGAATGGACGACAGTAGGCTGCCGAAGCAGCTACTTTGCAGTCATCTAACGAATAGTAAACGTAATGCTGACGGGCAACTGAAAATTTATAAGGAGAGTCTTAAGACAAACCTGAAAAAGTGCCACAACGACCCGCTCACCTGGTAGACGATCATTCCACACAGTAATGCTTGGAGGATCACCACACGAGAAGGTGTCAATACTTTCGAATTAGCCCGACTGCAAACCGAGGCGGACAAGCGCCAGCGCCGGAAATACGCTGCCGCCTTTTCTCTCGCACTAGATAGAGCCATCCACATGTGTAACATCTGTGAACGACTCTGCCAGTTCCGTATCGGCCTCTTTAGTCACCTGAAAAATCGCCAACCTAGGTGATATCCTTAATATCTCATATAACTGTATCACAGCTGGATGATCGTCATACTCGATTCCGAGTGACAGCAGAGTTGTAGTAGTAGTAGTAGTAGTAGTAGTAGTAGTGTGTGTGTGTGTGTGTGTGTGTGTGTGTGTGTGTGTGTGTTTAGTGGTATTCTACGCTATACTGTGAAAGTGCCACCATAAGAATGGTAGCAATATCTATTTGCATTATATGTCGCTTCATACTACCATCATCACCCAGCAATTATTATTATTATTATTATTATTATTATTATTATTGTTATTATTATTATTATTATTATTATTATTATTATTATTATTATTATTATTATTACACTAGGGTTTCGGTCATGGCTAATTTTAGAGATCAGGATTCAGTCAGGGCCAGCTTTAGAAACCAGTACTCAGTCAGGACCAGTTGTAGTTGTAAGAGGATGTGAAAGAGAGGAAGTGACTATACCTAGCTAGCTCTTATTCCGGTGTGCTCCTATCCCTATCTTCCCCTTCGTCCTTTTCCTTACTGTCTCACTCTCAATCTGTCTCCTCTACTTCTCACTCCTCTCTCTCACTCTCTATCTCTCCCTATCCTTCCCTTATTCCCCCTTTCTTCCTCCGCTCATCTTCTTCTTATTTCTTCCTCTGATATCTCAAAAATCATGTTCTTACACACCATTCCTCCTCTCCTATGCTCACTAACCCTCTCCCTTCATTCCCATCCTTACCATCCCTCTCCCTCCTCTCCTCTCCTCCCTCTTTTCCTTCTTATTCGTTCTCACTTACTCTCCTTCCTTTATCTTTTCCTTCTATTCCCGTTCTTCCATTTCCTCCACTCTCTCCTCTCCCTTTCCCTTCAGCCTCCTCTCTTGTTTTTTATTTGAGCAGTTGATTACATGGGGATCACTTACAAGATTCTAGCCTAATCACATGATAACTGGTTTAAAGGACAATTTGGGTAAAAACTCTCCTATCTGATAAACCTTCCCCAGGTTTGTTACAATAAATTATCATACAGTACATAATTAAGGACAGTGGATTAATTAAAGCCACTAAAAATATACTAATGTAGATATAGTAAATAATATTTTAGAAAAAAATACATATTAATACACAGTAAAAATTGTAGACCTCAAATGACGTGCTGTGGACAGAGGGTAAGTCAGGTTCGTAAAATAACCAACGGAGTTGAGACTGTCGCTCGCCATGTAAGAGCGGCCATCTTGACCTATTGGGGAGTCATCTTCCCGACATCCGTTTGGCCGCCTTGAAGAGGTTCCACATTCGTGAAACTCCAGGCATGAAGGTCCTCTGATGCTGACTGGCTCGTGACCTCGGCACGTCCATCACCTGGATGCTCAACAGCGCCGTTTTCGCCGTTCTCGAGCGCCTTTGCGCAGCTCGTAGGGGCATCCTGAGTCCCGCCAGGTGAGGCACCTCTTGGACCTGGGTCTTGTGGAACACTGTCTTGGCTGCCACATCTTCCCGGTGCTCCAGAGAGTCCACGGTGGTGACGATGCCATAGGGAAGGTGTGGGACAGAATTTGCAGTCACATGGCTCGCCTCCGTATCTTGTCCAGCTTTTCAATATAGGAAGCAGCGCTGGACATCCACGACAGGGATGAGTACTTTAAATAAGACCCTATCTGAGCCTTATAGAACGTCAAAATCCCACTGTGATTCAGGAATCTAGTTAGCCTACTTAGGGCAGATACTGTACCCTGAGTGAGGCCTTGCTGCCGTAGTTGTTGAGATGTTTATCGAACTTCAAATGTTTGATAAATTCCACTCCGAAGATTGTCATGTAATCCAAGAGTAGCAGTGGCACCTCCCCAAAGAGGATTCTATTCTCCATGGCATAGGCGGCCGCCGGAAAGCGGGACATAATCATCGCTTGTGTTTTCTGAGGGATAAAATTTACCTGCTAACGTATACCCCATCCACGGATCAGCCCCATTTGCTGGTTTACTTTCTGGACTGTTCGCTGGTTATATTGGCGGGGATAAGAGCACGATAGGATGCAATCATCAGCGTAGGCTGAAGTCACTGGGATATATTGTAGGAGGTCGTCAATACAGACGCTCAATTAAATCGTTCCCAAAACATATCCCTGAGGGACCGACGCCTCCATTGGAAAATCTCGGGAGGTCTGACCGTTGACGACAACTATGAGGATCCTCCCTCGCAGGTAGTCTGCTAGAATCAGGAGGAATTTCCCCTCGATTCAATTTGCTCGAAGTTTCTCCAGGAGGCCCCGGTCGAAGGCCCCTGCTATGTCAAGGGCGATCACGAGGGTGTCTAGACCATTGTCCAGCACATCCTGCCAGTCTCTGGAGAGGAGTAGCAGCAGCTCTGAGGTGGATCGAGATGATCTCACACTAAACTGCCGGTTAGACTATGGTGGTCAAAGTGGCGACACACTTCCCCCACGACTAGCTTCTCAAATATCTTGCTGACCACAGATAGTGATATGGGACTGTAGTTTCTTGGGTCCGACTTCGACAGCTTTTTATGGACAGGTACCACTCTGGCCTGCTTCCACATGGTGGGCCACTTGTTTTCCGGCAGGTAGGTGAGGAAGAGTCAAAAGAGGACCAGCTAGTTCGTTGGCACAATATCGTAAGACATACGGGTTGATGTCGTCAGGGCCAACTGCTTTTTTAACATTAACTTTTCGAAGTAGACGTTTGACTCTTTTCTGAATTACCGTCAGTGTGGTCAGTTGTTCCTCGCACTCTAGTTGTAAAAATAGCGGGGTTTTATTGGGTTCAGGGTCAGTCATTTTAGCGTTGATGAGCTCGCCCAGAGGCCCCGCCTCACCCTTGCTGTTGGTAGCTAAATTTCCTTCCGGTTTGGTGAGAGAAGAAATTGACTCTTGTTGGCTAATCCCCTGCTTCTCCTTCACCAGAGCCAACCACATCTTGGACCCCACTCCTGCACCAGTCAGCTTACAACTTACTGGTAGTAACCATGCGCCAGCAGGTCGCTCGGTGCACGTATTTGATGTGTCGGGTCGGGTTCTTTTTTTCACCTTACCCACGCCGTATACTTGGCCTCTACAGCAGGTCGACAACGGTAACCAAACCAGGGCATGTCTGTGGAATTTCTGAGTTACTGGCAATGTAGTACATAAAGTTGCTGTAGATCCAAGAGTCGAGTAGTGAGGGTCTCAGCTTTGTGATTTATACCACCAAGAAGAAGATTGTTCCAGTCGGTGTCATGCAGATCACAGCGCATGGGGGACCAGTTAGCACGGTTCCAGACCAAATGGTACGAGTGGAGGCCTCATCACGCACCACACCCAACATCATCTGGGACAGGATCACGTAGTCGTCTGAACTACCTACCTGTCCCAGCTGGTAGCATCGGGTGGAGTCATCCTGCAGATGATAGATGAAGGGATCTAGCATCCCTCTGCATGTGTGGGTGGGAAAATATACGTGATACACCAGACCCTCAACTGCCAGCATGTTGTCACAGGAGTCCTGGACGATATAATAATTCAATTCCCCCACAATCATGATGTATTGGCAATTGTGCTGGATAAGGGAGTCGTCCAGGTACTCCATCAGAAAGTCGAGGGCTGCGCGTCCTTGCCATTGGAGGTGGTAATGACCACAGAGCAGGGGAGCAGCGCCACCGGTGGGAACAACGCGAAAGAAAAGTGCTTCCATCCACGCTGGGATATCACTTTCCAGGACCTTCACCTCTCGAAGTGCTTCCTTGAAATAGACCGCCACACTTCCACCCGCCATCCCTTGACGATCTCTCCTGATCCACTGGCTTGTAGCTCACCGTTTCCGAATGTGTGCTCCACGCTGCTCTTCAGCAGCGTCTCCGTAACTATATTAATGTCCTCGCTGTTATTTAGAGCCAAATTGTGGATAAGGTCGCCAATGTTGGTCCGTTGACCCCTCACGTTGGCCGAGAGGAGCACAAAATGCTTCCGGCGGGGGTGACCAAGGGCGAATGGTCCTGGGTAGGGACACGATGTGGAGAAACCTGCTAGAGGTAGGGGCGGGGGCGTAACTTGGGAATTATTTAGGAATGGAGTCAGGCCCTGAGGCCGAGTCAGGACCAGCGATGCACAGTAGGGGGTCGTCCATCCAGGAGAGTGTTCCCAGTAAGGAAACTGTGGGTGGATCAGGCCTGTTGGTTGTCGTACCTCGGTGAGGAGCCAGTTGAGCTTGTTAAGGTTAGATTCAAGGAGCTGTGTTCTCTCCTCGTAGGCTTTCCTGCGGTAGGTGTCCCTTGTGTGACCTTTGTGGGAACAGATATCACACCAGGGTATCCCTTCACACCTGTCAGCTGTTTGTCCTGGGCGACCACAGAAGGTACAGCAGGCCTGGTTTCTGTTTTTGCTCGTCCTACCGTTTCCACTCTTCACCCCTCTGGGTTCTTGGTGAGAAGAATGTAGGGAAGGGGTGTGGACAGACTGGTGGTAGGGGGCCCTCGGTTGTGAAGGGGGCGTGTCGGCAGACCGACGGCGATGAATGGTAAACTGCCTGCTGGAGGAGAAGGAAACTTGTATTTGTGTCCAAGTCGTGGGAGCAGACTGACCCTGATGTGGGGGATTGAGACAAATGGCTGGTAGTCTACGCGTGGATTGTGGTATACTAGGGGGAGGCTGTTCTCAGTCACTGGCAGCTTATCTTCTCTTTACCCTAACTCCAAGCTTCGAGGTATCCCACCAAGCCTTCATTGTAGGGGACAGTTGAGTTGTCTGCTCGTCGCTTGCGTCTGTTGAGTTAGGAACAGGTGAGACACAAATGGACTTGCAGCTAGACACACCTTTCTCCAGGCTGTCCTCTGTATTTTCAGAGAGAGATGAATACCGTTGTGGCAGGAAAGCAGGGAGGTCGTGGTCCTCTACCTGTGCCATGTGCTGGGTTGTTGGTATATCGAACTCCACTAGATGAATAAGGCCACCAAAAGTCCTTACGTTCTCTATCTGGGAGCAACAAAACTACTGGCTAAGATGCTTGCAGCTTATGTGGCAGAGGTTGGGACAATGCTCCTCAGTACAGTTTGTGTAGGAGCATTTTCTAGTAATAAGTCTACACACACACACACACACACTGCAGTAGGAGGAGGGTGTGTGGCCGACAATACTCTTTATCCTCTTAACCTTATGGTGCTTACGGGCAGATGTTACACTGCCACCTCATCCTTTTATATCTCCTTCCTCTCTCCTCCCTACCTCTTTTCCTCCTCTCTCCTTCCCCAATGCCTCCACCCTTCCTCTCTTCCTATTCCCTCCTCCCTTCCTCTCTCCCTTCTCACCATCCCTCTCCCTCCTGCCTCCTTTCTTTATATCTCCCTCTTAACTTCTTTTTTTATCTCTCTTTCCTCTCTCCATCTCTTCCTCTCTCCCTCCTCCCTTCCTCTCTCCCTCCTCCCTTTATATATCCCTCCTCTCTTTATCTCTTTCTCCTCCCTTCTTCTCTTCATACTCTATCGACCCTTCCCCTCTCTATCTCTTCTCCTCCCTTCTCTTTCCCTTTAATCCATTACCTCTCTCTATCCCGCCTACTCTCTCCCATCCTCTCTCCCTACCTCCCCATACCCTACCAGGTGAACCAATTACTACTGCAACACCACAATAAACTAAGATATGATTCAATCTGGAGAACCTTCGCTTCCTCTCTCGTCTCTCTCTGATCAAACCTTATGCTGAGGACAATCAAGCACTACGAGGACAATTAAGATAATGAAGACAACCAGGATAACTAGGAGGAAATGCGAGGACAACCAGGACAACTAGGCGGATATGCGAGGAAAACAAGGAGGAGGACCTATGAGAACAACGAGGAGAAACTATGAGGACAACAAGGCGAAACTATAAGAACAACCAGGACATCGAGGAGGAACTACTACAACTAACAGGACAACCAGGACAACAAGAAGAAACTACGAGGGCAACAAACACAACGAACTGGACCTACGAGGAAAACCAGGACAACGAGGACCACCAGGACAATGAGAGGGAACTACGAGGACAACCAGAACAACGAGAAGGACTTACAACACCCAAAAACCTGTCCAATAATTGATTTACAAATGATGGAATTTCCCTGTGTGAAACAGAACGACACCATTGGAATATAGTCCCACTGTACCATTGGTGATGTGTTCTATTTGCACTCTCATCCGCTATCTTCCCTTCCATCTCTCCCCTTCACGCCATCCTCCTTCTTCTCCCCACACTCCCTCCACCAGACACACTCAGCTTCCTTCCTTTCCCCTCTTCTTATCTCCCCCCACTTTCCCTCACCCATTACGCATTTCTTAACTCCTCCTTTACCCCTTCACCTCTCCGCTCTTCCCCTCACCTCTCAGTGAACCTTTCCCTTTGTCTTCTCCCAATTTCTCTCTTTCTCTCTCCCTCACTCCCCATCCTCTCCTCACTGTCCCTTCATCCCCCCTCTTGTTCAACTCTTCACCATTCTCCTTCCCTCTGCACACGAGACAAACAGCAAACAAAAAATAAAATAAATTGATGATTCTTGGAGATGTTCGGGGTACTTGGTTCTAACTACAGGGGCGAACATAAACACCTGTAGAATTCTGTAGATTCTTATTAACGGAAATATACAGGAGTGCGCTTACAAGCGCAGGTAGTCCTTACACTCCTATAGGGTCAACTGACCTCACTCTGACCTCTCAGGCGACATGTGGTAAGTGGTTCACTAGCAGCTTCCAGATGTCGCCAGGCACATTTATTTAAGCGTGTGGTGACATGAAACGGGGGCATTGCCACACGCTACTGTCTAGAGAAGTAATGTATATATATATATATATATATATATATATATATATATATATATATATATATATATATATATATATATATATATATATATATATATATATATATATATATATATATATATATATATATATATATATATATATATATATATAGAGTACATCCATGGTATACATACAACATACATAATATACATACACCTCCCCCTATACGCTCATAGCCAAGTCTTGAGCGGACCTTTTCCTGTGGATCCATTCTGAGCGTCGAGAGGTTTGATCACTGGGGGGGAATGGGACTCAGCACTGGTAATGGGGTCAGCGGAAGGTGTTATGGGGCGGAGTAAACGGCGGTTCTTCCACCACACACGACCACTGGGTAACCGCACCTGGTAGTCCCGTGACCTGCCGAGACCCATGACTACGCCCACTTTGTACCAACGTAGGGAGGTCGGGTCCTGAACACGAACTTGGGTGCCGACCCTCAACCTGGGGAGAGGACGGGCGTGGTCGTTGTAGCGGGCGACGACGTCTTGAACACGTTCGGCGGCTCGGCGATCACAATACTCTGTCTTGGCCTGCCACTCCTTGGAGAAGGACTGAGGGTGAGCAGGGACACAAGAACGGAGGGGACGTCCATACAAAACCTGGGCAGGGGAGCGTTCGGTGTAATTGGGTGTGTTGCGGAGCTCAAGGAGACCCCAGTCGAAGGCCTCGCAGTCAATATTCCCAGAAGGGGCCACTTTGAGGATGAGGTGCTTCAAGGATTTGACAGCAGCCTCAGCGTGGCCGTTGGACTGCGGGTAATGGGGCGATGACAACGCATGCCTGACTCCCCAACGGTCGAGGAACGTAGCAAAGTCCCGGCTTGTGAACTGGGGCCCTCCATCGGTTTGCAGGCGCACAGGAACGCCCACGTCACGAAAGTAGTGGCGGAACTTGCTGATGGTGGCGGCAGACGTCGTATCATTACCGCACTTGATGGCAACCGGCCAACCAGAGAGACGGTCGACTATGACAAGGAAGGACTTATCTGACACACAGAAGAAGTTGGCCGACACAGACACAAAGGGGCGGGTGGGGTTGTCGTCACTCATGAAGGGTTCCTGCTGTTGGTTGGGTTGTAGAACTTGGCAGGGCTCACACGCATGGACAGCATTTGAGATGTCGGAGTCGATGCCAGGCCAGAACACAGTCTGTCTTGCACGTCGTTTGGTGGCCTCAGCTCTGCCGTGACTGTCGTGAAGGCGAGCCAAGACGTGGGGACGTGAAGTAGCAGGGACAATTACACGTGTTCCGTACAGAACAAGGTCCCCGTCGCAGTAGAGTTCATCGCGGAGTTTCCAATACGGGAGCAGGGTGTTGTGAAGGTCCTAGCGGTTGCTAGGGAATCCGTTCCTCACGCACTCATCGTCGTCGAACGTAGAAAGGGTCATCTCCGGCCGCTGTTCGAAGATCCTCCATTGCCTTGTCGTCATCTGGTGACAGGTCCGAACGAAGGGATTGGACGGCGTGTAGGGTGACCACAGTCCTGACGGAAAGAGCGAGGTCGGCGTCGAGCACCTGGTCTTCTGGAGTAGGGCGGCTGACAGGGGAGCGGGATAAGGCATCAGGGATGCAGAGCTCCTTACCAGCACGCCACACTGCTGTGAAGATGTACGCCGAGAGCTTTTCCTTCAGACGCTGGAGGCGAGGGTTCTCAACGGCGTCGAGCGTGTAGTGGTTGAGGATCGGGACGAGCGGGCGATGGTCGGTCACTAGGCCTATGAGGAAAAAACTGCACTTGGACGTCGCCCAAACCACGGCCAACAGCTCCAGCTCAATAGTGGCATAGCGCGTTTCGGTGTCAGAGAGGAAACGCGAGCCACACTGGACGAGCCGGAACTGCCCTCCACCATGATCCTGCAGTAGGGCGTATCCCACGCCGTACAAGCATAAGGCATCTGTCTGCAGAACCGTCGGCAGGGCTGGGTCAAACGTGGCAAGGACAGGTGGACTAGACAGGGCCTGTTTCACTTGCTGGAAGGCCTCGTCGTGGTCGGGAGTCCACAGGAATGTCCTCTTG
This sequence comes from Homarus americanus, assembly GCF_018991925.1. NCBI lineage: Eukaryota > Metazoa > Arthropoda > Malacostraca > Decapoda > Nephropidae > Homarus > Homarus americanus. The sequence continues at coordinate 11,471,616 of NW_024749779.1, read as the reverse complement.
GGGCTCATTAGGGGGCGGAGTGGTTGAGCGCCTGCAGAGATGTCCGGCGAAAACTCTGCTAACTGGTTGACGAGACCTATGAAGGACCTCAAGTCGGTGAGGTTAGCAGGGGTGGGGAAATCCGTGATAGCGCGGATGGACGGCAACACAGGGTCGAGCTAACTTTCTTTTTTACTCTAACGTTTTTAACTACACAGAACCCATCTTTAGAGGGAATACAAGAAATGGAGGAAATCAGAAATATGCAGTAAGTACGCGAGTGCAACTCACCTCTCTGGTCTCCTTGTCGTGTTGGAGCCCATGTAGATGATACTGCTCATATCATGGATAGTGAAGAGTTGTTACAAAAACAGGATAACTGATTAATAGAAAAATTTGCAGATTATAAGCATAGAGTTAATGCTGTAAAGTCGAAAGTGTTTGTTGTTTCCAAGATAGAAAACAAATTCAGAGATCAAAATTATGGTAGTATAGCAACGGGAAACCTTAAGCGAGTGCAAAAAAGCCTGTTTAAATGCCTTATGTGGTCAATACTGTTGTATTAGGATCGCCTTCTGTTCCGGGGGTCGGTGACTCAAATCCCTGGCACTTCCAGTTCACCGAGTTGTAAATGGGTACTTAAGGGAAGTGAATATAGTTGACTGCAGTTCTGGCCATACTGCCTCCTTGTATATCGAAGGCTTAGTATACAGTGTGTTGTATCCACACTGTCCCAAACGGGCAGTCAAGCCCATGGCACCCAATTTCACTGTTGTATGGGTCAGAGGCATAGACACTTTCAGCAGACACCAAAAGGAAGTCAGATACCTTTGACGTGTCGTGATATAGGAAAATGCTAAATATAAGTTGCATTAATGGCAAAACTAATGACGAAATATAAAAACAATACAAAAACATGAAAAGAAATAATCGATATATACAAATTATGAAAGTAAGACACTTTGGCCATATAATTATGGCCAAATGAATATTAATGGGCAAAATTGAAGGTAGGAGGCACAGGTGAAGGAAGAGACTGGAAGGGATGAATAAAAAAATAGGACCCCAGAGATGCAAAATCTGGAAGGATTGGTAAACACTTCCCGAAAAAGCTTAGAGTAGGGAACTATGTTAGGATGTAAGTTATTTGTATCAGCACAAATTTCTTATTTATACCTGTATACCTGGTGGTCGTCAGAGAAGCCACCCTAATTTCTCTCTGGCAATACAGTTTACCTGGAGATTAGGGAAGGGGTGAGGGGAAAGGATTAAAAGTGATGTGGACATGGGATAAGGGATGAGGGGTGAGGGATGGGGGATGAGGGGTGAGGGATGAGGGGTAAGAGGTGAAGGTTTTTAGAAGGCATGAAGGTCAGGGGAAGTGGTGAGTGATGAAAGGTGAGAGACGTACGTGACGAGGGAGGGGGAAGGGTTAGGGAAGAAGTGAGGGGGTAGGGGTGAGGGGATATGGTAAAACGAAAGAGGTGTGGGATGAGGGGTGAGAGGAAGAATTAAAAGTTAGGGATGAGGGGAGAGGGCAAGGGATGACGAAGAGCAGAAAGGCAAATTGCAAAATTATCCAGTGGACTAATTTAACTGTGTGCTGTTCTGACATAGGGGAGAGGGAGAGGGGAGAGTAAGTAGAGATAGGTGATGGGGAGAGGAGCTGGATAGGGAGAGGAGGGGGAGGAGGAAGGGACAAGGAAAGATGGTGGTAAGTCAATAAAGGTTAAGAGAATTGTATGTATATTATGTATGTTGTATGTATACCATGGATGTACTTATATATATATATATATATATATATATATATATATATATATATATATATATATATATATATATATATATATATATATATATATATATATATATATATATATATATATATATATATATACATATATATATATATATATATATATATATATATATATATATATATATATATATATATATATATATATATATATATATATATATATATATATATATATATATATATATATATATAGTTACGAGTTGGGGATTTAGAATATAGTTAAAAGTCTACCCAGATCCCAACAGGCAACAACAATAAAAAAACAAAGACAATCGGACTATAAAAGGGTAGACAAAGGATGCGAGTTTTTGTTGTGTATAATAAAGTACCATAAATTCCTTAACAAAATATTCAGCTTTCTATAATTTACCCTTAACCATACTTAACCTAAACATACGCAATATTGGCTTAACAGTATATACATATTTATACAACATACAACATTTTGAAGCAAGTGGATGTGGGGAGGCAATATAGGATAAAAATTACTTAAGTGCAGTGCTGAGATGGCTGACAAGTAAGGCTCAGTATTGAAAACGATGGTAGGTAGTCACTGTGCCGTAGGTTTCCAGGATAGGTGATCCCAGTGTGGTCACTTCCCAGAGTGAACTGCCTCTCCTCGATCTGGAGCTGATGAGGAAGACTTGGAGGAGGTGACGCAACAACCAGGATATGGAGAAGGGAAACCCCAGATGGTAACTAAGACTAGTCATATTCGGGTTTCGTCCCTAGATGGCGTTGCTCGTGGTGCTGGGTTGGCAGATCATGTCAATAGATGGCGTGGTTCGTAGTGCTGGGTAGGTAGATCATGACAATTGATGGCGTGGTTCGTAACACACCCCCTCTCCAAAGACCTCCTTAGCAGGGGCGCGAAGGAGGTGATCACCTGGTGCGTCTGGAGAGTAGCTGCTGCATTTCCACTGGAGCTCGGAATAAGGAGTCCGCAATCAGGTTGTCCACCCCCTTTATGTGCCGGACTTGTAGATTATAGGGCTGGGTGAGGAGAGCCCAGTGGAGGATTCGCTGGTAGGAGGTCTTGTTGGTTTGGATGAACGTGAGCGGGATATGGTCGGTGAAGACTAGGGTGGTTTGTGGGCAAGACTGGAGGTAACATTCAAACTTCTTTATTGCCAACACCAGAGCCAGGGCCTCCTTCTCTATGGTCGAGTAGTTGGTCTGATGTTTTTTCAACTTGGCGGAGTAGTATGCCACAGGATGAAGGACATCAGTGGTTGGGTCGGGTTGTAGGAGCACAGCCCCCACTCCGACACCGCTAGCGTCGATTTGCAGATGGAAGGGCAAGGTGTAGTCAGGGGGGTGGACTACAGGCTTGGAGGCAAGGAAGGCTTTGACGCGGTGGAAAGACTGGTCGCACCTCTGGTTCCAGATGTAAGGGACCGCAGAACTGGTAAGGTCTGTGAGGGGTCCGGCCACGCTGGAGAAGTTACTGCAGAAGCGACGGTAGTAGCCGCACATCCCCAGGAAGCGCATGAGTTCCTTCCTCGTCCTTGGAGTGGGGAAGGACAAGATGGCTTTAACGTTTGCGTCCTTGGGTCTCACCATACCATGACCCACGATATGTCCCAGGTAAGTCACTGAGGCCCGGCCAAAAGCAGATTTAGCCAGGTTTATGGTGAATCCAGTCTCTTGCAGTCGTGCGAACAGTATCTCCAAACGCACCAGGTGTTCGTCCCAGCCGTCCGACACCACCACCAGGTCATTCAGGTGGGCGAACGTCCCATCTAGGTCCTGAATCAGGTAATTGATTGCCCTCTGGAATGTGGCCGGAGCATTAGAAAAGCCAAACGCCATAACCAAATATTGAAAAAGATCAAATGGAGTTATAAATGCTGAGATTATTTTTGCCCTATCCGTGAGTCCCACTTGATAATATCCTTTCAACATGTCCACCGTAGATATAAATATTGCACAGCCTATGCTGTCTATTATATCTTCAATCAAAGGTAAAGGGTAGGAGTCTGAGACAGTGACCTGGTTCACTTTACGATAATCGGTACAGAAACGAAAAGTGCTATCGGCTTTTGGAATGAGAAGGCAAGGTGAATCCCAGGGGGAGGTACTAGGCTCAGCTAAGTTATGTTTTAACAAAAAATCTACCTCCTTTTTCATAATCTCTCTTTTTGTCGATTTAGTCGATATGCTGATTGCCTAATGGATTGTACCTCATCTGAGATTAGCTTAATATCATGTTTAAGTATATTGCAAAACCCTGGGAGGTCTGACGTGACTTTAGGAAATGTTGATAATAACTTAGTGAGATCTTTTGCTTGAGATGGTTCAGAACAGAAAAATACTCATCCAAGTTGTTGAGTATGTGACTGTTAGCAGGGTTTTCTTTAGGTAGAGGGAAGTCTAAATTCTCCAATAGGTCCATGTCATCAATTATAGCAGATAGCATCCGATCGCATCTAGAGAAAAGCAAATTAATCTACGACTCTCAACATGGGTTTACAAAGGGAAAATCTTGTCTAACAAATCGGCTAACGTTTTTTAGGAAAGTCTTCGAGGTAGTAGATAATGACGAAAATTACGACGTTATTTAGCAAAGCATTTGACAGAGTACCACATCAGAGGCTTCTGAGAAAAATTAAGGCTCATGGTATCGAGGGGAAAGTTTTAAATTGGATAAAATCATGGCTCACCGATAGAACGCAGAGGGTCAGCGTAGATGGTGTTAAATCTGAGTGGGGCCGTGTAACCAGTGGGGTTCCCCAGGGGTCAGTACTAGGCCCACTCTTGTTCATAATCTACATAAACGATTTAGATACTGGGATCAGCAGTGACATAAGCAAGTTTGCGGATGACACCAAAATAGGGCGGCAAATTAATTCAGGGCAGGATGCAAATGCATTACAGGAGGATCTAAATAAACTGCAGGGGTGGTCTGAAAAATGGCAAATGAAATTCAACACCAGCAAGTGCAGCGTACTTAATATTGGAAGAACAAATACTTATAATGTATACAGCCTTAACAACATCAACCTAGAGAAGTCGACTTGTGAAAGAGACCTAGGGGTACTTGTAAGCCCGGACCTACGGCCTAGAAAACAGTGCGTTAATGTTCGAAATAAGGCAAACAGAGTATTGGGTTTTATATCTAGAAGTGTAAGTAACAAGAGTGCAGAGGTCTTATTGCAACTATATCTTGCACTAGTCAGGCCGCACCTCGATTATGCGGTTCAGTTCTGGTGCCCCTATTATAGAATGGATATAAATTCACTAGAGTCGGTGCAGCGAAGAATGACAAAAATGATTCCGGGACTTAGAAGCCTTCCATATCAGGATAGGTTAAAGAAACTTAACTTGCATTCCCTAGAAAGACGAAGAGTGCGGGGAGATATGATAGAAGTATTTAAGTGGGTGAAAGGAATCAATAAAGGGGATATAGATAAAGTTCTTACAATATCCGAGCAGGATAGGACTCGGAGCAACGGATTCAAGTTTGATAAGTTTAGGTTTAGGAGGGAGATAGGAAGAAACTGGTTCACTAATAGGGTGGTGGACGAGTGGAACAACCTTAGCAACTTTGTAGTAAGTGCGGGAACTCTGGAAAGTTTCAAAAGGAGGCTAGATAGATTCATGGATAATAGAGAGTGGTAGTAACTCTCGACAGGAGCTGCCATGCACAGGCCAACCGGCCTATTGGAGACTCCTTATTTTCTTATGTTCTTATGTTCTTAAAACCGTTTGCAATACAGGTAGGCTTATAGCCTCTGGGATGTCTTCCTCTGACTACCTGGAATGGTAAAGTTTCATGAGATTAATGTGAACAAGTTGTGAATCTTTTCTGCGATCAGGAGTATGGACTATATAGTTGAGGGGAGATAGTTTATTAGCAACTATATAGGGACCAGTAAACTTGCTTTTAAGGGGAGAGCCTGGAATGGGTAGAAAGAGTAACACTTTGTCACCTGGAGAAAATGATCTTTCAACTAATTTCGGTTGGGACTTCACCATTTTTTTCTTGGACTTTTTTTAAGTTTGACTGAGCAATGGTTCGGACTTCAGTTAATTTGTCCCATAAAGTGTCAATGTATTGGGAAACTATTGCGGGCTTAATAGATGGAGTGTCAAACCACTGCTCCTTTACTATTTTAAGGGGTCCCCTAATTTGACTCCCATATAGTAACTCGAACGGGAAGAAACCCAATGACTCGTGGGGACATTCCCTGATGGCAAAGAGTAACAAGTCAATGCTTTGATCCCATTCCTTTTGGTGTTCTATACAGTATTTTTTTAGCATTGATTTGAAAGTTTGATGGAGCCGTTCCAAGCAACCTTGGGATTGTTGGTGGTAAGCCGAAGATGTACAATGGTCCACACTGAGGTCTTTCATCACCTGTTTGAAAAGATTGCTTGTAAAATTGGTGCCCTGATCGGATTGGATCTCTTTAGGAATGCCCACTGAAGTGAAAAGGTGCCAAAGAGGTTTGATTACATTTTTTGAAGTGATGCTTTTAAGTGGAAAAGCCTCAGGATAACGTGTACTGGTATCCATAACTGTGAGCAGGAATTGATTTCCCTTCTTAGTCTTTGGTAATGGACCTACACAATCCACAACAATCTTTTCAAATGGTGTAGAAAATACTGGGATGGGCTTAATGGGAGCTGCTGGTATACTTTCATTTGGTTTTCCTACCATTTGACAAATATGACAAGATTTTAGGTACTTTGACACATCCTTCCTAAGTCCAGGCCAGTAATAGTGTTGGAGGAGCTTTTTATATGTTTTCAGGATTCCCAAATGTACTGAAATACCATCATGGGCAAGGGCAATTAATGCTGGTCTGAATGAGGAGGGAATTACCACTTGATGTATTTCAGACCACGTGTCTAGATAGGTAAGCTCAGGGGGTCTATCGGCCCTTATCAAAACCCCTTCCTCATAATAAAAACACGGAAGGGTGTTAAAATCTTTACCCTCAACTGCTGCATGATGAAGTTTATTCAAAGATGGATCAGATTGTTGGGCTTTAATGAGCTCATCCTTACTAATAGTCTTATTGTACAGATCTTCTGTGGGTAGGAAGATATTGGAGGTGGTTTTAGATGAAGAGGGCCCATTTCGCACACTCTGTGACAGGGTGACAGCACAAGATGGGAAAAGGTGAGGAATAGTTTTTTCAAGGTCAGTGGTGGAGTTGACAGGTAAGGGAGAGTCGACTGTCTTTATAATGGGAACCACTAGATCTCCTACCAAGTCATTACCCAATAATAAATGAATGCCGCTCACAGGCATTGGATCTTTCCTAATGGCTATTTGCACTTCCCCAGTAATCAAGGGACATTGGAGGTGCACTTTAGCTAAGGGATAGGAAGAATGGGATGAGAGATCTGAAATTAGAACACTCATTAGTAAATGCGGTAGATATATCAGGAATGACGTTAAACAGGAGGATAGATTGTGCTGCGCCCGTATCACGTAGTATACGAATAGGGAAAGAACGAGACCCCTCTATGATTGAAATTTTTCCGTCATAGGTGAATGAAGAGAAGAGATCCTGATGGGGCCTTTCCACATTGGTGGTTGCTATTGGTTTGAATTTGGGATCCAGGGAACTACTTTTAGAAGTTCGACACTTTGGGTGTTTACAAGACTGGATCGTATGACCTGTTTTTTTACAGTAAGAACAATAAAACTTGGTTGCATCAGGGGGGGTAGGATGTGGGACCTTTCGACCTACCACTCACGCCCACAAGGTTATCATCAGAGGAGGACCTAACATGCCGGAAAGTACCACGTTCCCTACTGCCCAGTGACTCCACCAGCAAGGCGTACGCATCAGCCAGCTCAGCCGCACGCCCTAAATTAACCTCTCCACGCTCCTCCACATGCTTCAAGATGTGAAATGGTATCTTGCTCTTCCACTCCTCCAGGACTACCAAGATTAACAAATCCTGAAATGTGGAGGTCTCTGTAACCACTTCTTGAAAAACCTAAGCTTTTCTTGAGCAAACTCAACAAAGGTGTGTGAAAATGTTTTGGTTAGTTTACGAAACTTCTGCCAGTATCCATCTGGCGTGATAGCATAAGAGGTGAGGATATTCTTTTTTACGTTATCATAGTCATCAGTCTGGTCTAAACAGTTATAAACTCTACTAGCCTTACCACATAATTTAGGAACTAACACCGACACTCACTGGTCCTTTGGCCACTCATTCTTCCCGGCTATTTTCTCAAAAGTCCTAAATGACCCGTCCATATCAGATTCATCAAACTCGGGAACAAGGGAAGAAGCATTAGCAGGGTTAAAAGCAGCTAGTCTCTCTTTTAATGTCACTTCTTTTGATTTAAACTCCGATGTTAAGGTGACTTCTTTCTCTTTCACCTGTAGTTCTTTCAGCCTAACCTCCTGCTCCAACTTGGCCTGTTCCGACCCATGCTCCAACTTGGCCTGTTCCAACTCATGCTCCAACTGGAGTTCTTTCATTTTGATTTGGAACTCGAACCTAGCTCGTTCTAGTTCTAAGGCGTCTATTCTTTGTGTTTCTTCTTGAGGGCTAGCCAGACCTGAGGCAACTTCTGAGTGAGGAGGGGTGGTGGATAGTGGTTGAAGTTTCTTGGACATGGGCGTTAATCGGTCAACAGCGGATTCTTTTAAAACTTCTTGTTGAACCAACATTTCAATTACCTGATTTTTTAAATTTTCCTTAGTCAGTTGCTGTGAATATGGGATATTGTAATAGTTGGCTATTTCTTTCCATTCTTTCTTCAGGATATTAACACGTAATTTAGCTACGGAAGGATTTTCAATAAAATCCTGGAGATCAAAACCTGAGGGGGCCATTGTTAAGAAAAACTAGATAAATTAACTAATGGCCAAACATAAGATAAGTGGATTACCCTAGAAAATATCACGGCAGTGGATAACCAGAAAGTCCCGGAAACTCCCCAAGTTATACCTAGGGAAATTACACTTATGAATATTTTTCTTCTGATAAGATACTTAGATAAGGAGAAGAGACTTGGAAAGTTACTTGAAACAGGAAGGGCGTATTACGGCATTAATATAAAGATCCGGATTAACAACCCTTGAGTTACTTTATTATTGACCCCGAATGAGATAATGAGAAGAACAATAATTGAGGCTTTATAATTATGGGGTCCTGGTAGAGCGGGGCGTCCCAAGATATCACTTCACCCTAAACTAGTGACTATGGAACGGCCTACTCTGGAGCGAGGGTACGGCATTAAACAGATCCGGATTCTTCCCTACACTCGATAAGACTTACTACACGACTGCCTAGGGGCAATAACAGGTAAGCCTTATGACACTCGGAACCTAATATCCTACGTCTGTCACTTTTACTGTACGATAATACCAATATATGCACACACATATGAAGGAACTTTAAACCACCGTAAAGCAATTGTGAACAGAGGTGACTGGGAGGAACAATTAACAAGGAGTAACAAGGGGGGAAGAAATATGGCACTTAATGTTGGGTCCTGTCACGGTCGCCATTTGTTACGAGTTGGGGATTTAGAATATAGTTAAAAGTCTACCCAGATCCCAACAGGCAACAACAATAAAAAACAAAGACAATCGGACTATAAAAGGGTAGACAAAGGATGCGAGTTTTTGTTGTGTATAATAAAGTACCATAAATTCCTTAACAAAATATTCAGCTTTCTATAATTTACCCTTAACCATACTTAACCTAAACATACGCAATATTGGCTTAACAGTATATACATATTTATACAACATACAACATTTTGAAGCAAGTGGACGTGGGGAGGCAATATAGGATAACAAATACTTAAGTGCAGTGCTGAGATGGCTGACAAGTAAGGCTGAGTATTGAAGACGATGGTAGGTAGTCACTGTGCAGTAGGTTTCCAGGATAGGTGATCCTAGTGTGGTCACTTCCCAGAGTGAACTCCCTCTCCTCGATCTGGAGCTGATGAGGAAGACTTGGAGAAGGTGACGCAACAACCAGGATATGGAGAAGGGAAACCCCGGAGTGGTAACTAAGACTAGTCATGCTCGAGTTTCGTCCCTAGATGGCATTGCTCGTGGTGCTGGGTTGGTAGATCATGTCAATAGATGGCGTGGTTCGTAGTGCTGGGTAGGTAGATCATGATAATTGATGGCGTGGTTTGTAACAATATACATTATTTCTCTAGTCAGTAGCGTGTGGCAATGCCCCCGTTTCATGTCACCACACACTTAGATAAATGTGCCTGGCGACATCTAGAAGCTGCTAGTGAACCACTTACCACATGTCGCCTGAGAGGTCAGAGTGAGGTCAGTTGACCGTATAGGAGTGTAAGGACTAACTGCGCTTGTAAGCGCACTCCTGTATATTTCCGTTAATAAGAACCTACAGAACTCTACAGGTGTTTATGTTCGCCCTTGTAGTTAGAACCAAGGATCCCGAACATCTCCATGGTGCAGTGAGTATCAAGTGATGGATTAATTGGAAATAAGTGCGTTCATGTAAAACGAGGCCGGTAGACCTCCTCCGTCAACTCGGTCATCCGTCGCCATTGTCTCCCCCAAAAATTCGTTTGAATGACCAACGAGTTTTGAGGGGTGTGCAGTGACTGCAATATCCTGTGAAGTGTCTTTAAGTGCCCCTCTGTGTGTGTAGTGTTAAAGTGTGTGTCCTTGTTTTAAAGGATTCCCTAAGGTGGAAGGCTGATATAGGGCATTTGTGAAGAGTGGTGCGTCAGCACGACCATCCCAGGCTGCCTCGAGGGTAACTCACCCCCCACTGCTCACCCCCCACCGCCTCGCCTCCCTCCGCGCTCCACCGCGCCTACACACACCAACCCACGCACGAACACACTGATAGCGGTCATTTCTTCATATATATTATATATATATATATATCTATATATATGTGTGTATTCAATTACTTTTGTTGTCTCAGATCTGGTTGATACGACGGACTGACCGGTCAACACTGATTTGAGATACAATATACAGATAAAGTAATTATGCCCCGGACCTCACGCAGCGGTGTCTCTAGCGCCCAGATGAGTCAGACGGATGACAGCTCTACAGAGATGGATGACCAGTCAGTGCGCGACGCCCACCCTCTCCCAACACATCTCCCAGCCACACCCCTCGACCCTCATCCTCGTCCTCAGAGATAATTGCTCTGATGAAGCTTATGAGGGAGGAGAGGCGTCTGGACGAAGCGAAAAGATGTGCTGAGGACCACCAACGGAGATTGGAAGATAACGAAAGGTTTGCAGCTTTGATATCTAGCCTCAATGCTAATCAAACCCTTGGCCCTTCCACTACTCCGGTACTGACTGGCTCAGATTCACCGTCAATGCTCTCTACCAAAGTGGTTGTCCAACCCCCACCCACCTTGAAGCCTGATGAGACTTTCCAGACTTTTCGTGAGAGGCGGCGACGGTGGACTGATTATGCTACAATGGTGGATCTCCAGAGCTTGCCACAGACCAAACAACTCATTCATCTACGTATGTGCCTGTCTTTGGGAATGCAGCATGTGTTGGAAGACACGTTGCAAGTGCCCCCGACGCCTTTGTTTTCTGTAGAGGAGTACTGGATGTTCTAGAACGGCACATCAAAGGTCAGCGGAATGAAGCTCTCCGCAGGAGGGAAGTGTTTAGCTATAGACAGATGGAGGGCGAGACTTTTGACGATTTCCATGTACGACTCAAGAGAGCCTCGGAAGAGATAGACATATGTCCCGGTAATCACCAGCAGTGCGAGGAGACCCAGTTGAAGCAGGTGATCCTGATGGGTGTTAAGGACGAGGAGCTTGTCCAACGCCCTCGACTCTTTCTCCTCTCTTAAGGATGTATTGACAGTATGCCGCTCCGATGAGGTTGAAAGGTGTGCTACATCTGCCATCCGCACTCCCCCTACAGCCGTACGGGCTATGTCCCAATACAAGAAAGACAAGAAGTCTGCCCCAACGCCTACGCCCACCACGCCCGGCTCCGTTTGCAACAGCTGTGGTAGGCAGCAGGAACACAGGTATGTCCAGCCGCTGAGTCTACCTGCGACAGTTGTGACCGCAAGGGCCACTGGTCACTTACAGTACGGTGCCCAGCCAAACACGTCCAGTGCAATGTGTGTGGCCGTCTGGGCCACTACGACAAGTGTTGTCCGACCAACAAACCTAAGGGACAGCGTCGGCAGAAGCAGCTGCGCCCTTCCACCAGTGAGGGCCGCCAACAGTCGCCAAATCAGAGGCACGACGACCCTGGACAACGCCCGACCCATATTAGGAAGGTGTACTCCCCCTCGCGTCCCAGGACCAAAGTTCCCCAGCACGTCAGCGTCATCGTGACCTACGGCAGTGTGTCATCCTGTCTCGAGATGCTGCCCGACACCGGCGCTGATGCTACAGTCATCGGCCGCCAGCATTTGCAATGTTTGGGGCTCTCTCCAAGCGATCTAGGGCCGCCTCCCACGGACCTCCACTTCACTGCAGATGGTTCACAGATGGTCCCTGCCCTAGATTCACTCCAAGCACAGATCACCTTTGGCAACAGGTCGTGTCAAGCCTGGATTGACGTACATAATGGTGTCCCAACTCCTTTGCTGTCCTACAGACATTGCCAAGAGTTGGCCATCATCTCCCAGGGCTTCCCCAAACCTATTCTCGAGGTAATACACCCAACAGGGTGCACGAAGGGAGCAGCAACTACCCTGCTTTAGCCCTACCCCTACCTCTTGCCAGTGACACCTCTCCTTCGGAAGCTCGGAAGTATTTCCTGAAGGAATTCAGCGACGTTCTGGTGACCAAGTCCGCTCTGGAATCCAAGCCCCTCAAGAAGATGGTAGGCCCCCCCATGAGGATCCACTTGAGGGACGACGCGAAGCCCTTCGCCATCTATACCCCTCGACTGGTCCCCCTGGCCTTCCGTGATGCGGTCAAAAACGAGCTGGACTCCATGGTCGCCCAAGAAATCATTGCACCAGCCGGTGATGACCCGTGTCCATGGTGTCACCCTATGGTAGTCGTCGCAAAACCCAAAGGTGGTGTTCGGATAACCACCGACCTTTCCAAGCTCAACAGCCAGGTGTCTCGTCCTGCGCACCCTTCTCCCGCGCCCTTTACAGCTATCCGCAGTGTCACCCCGAAGGCGCGCTTCTTCACAACAATGGACGCCCTGTGTGGATACTGGCAGATAGAGCTTGCCGAAGAAGACCGACCACTTACAACTTTCATGACCCCGCATTGACGTTACAGATATTGCCGTGGCCCCATGGGATTCGCCGCTACAGGAGATGCCTTCTGCCTTCGAGGTGATATGGCTCTACAAGGTCTGGCAAACTGCGTGAAAGTGGTCGACGACATACTCGTGTACGACGAGGACTACATGGATCACCTCTGCCGTATCTACGAGGTACTCAACAGGTGCCAGAAGCACGGCATCACCCTAAATGCCGACAAGTTTGTTCTGGCCGGCTCTTCAGTGAACTTCTGTGGGTACACCCTCTCAGGGAATGGTATTGCGGCCGACCCGGACAAGGTCCGTGCTATCACGGATTTCCCCACCCCTCTAACCTCAACCAGTTAGCAGAGTCTTATCCGGACATCTTCGCAGCCGCTCAACCACTCCGCCCCCTGATGAGCCCCAAGAGGACATTCCTGTGAATTTCCGACCACGACGAGGCCTTCCAGCAAGTAAAACAGGCCCTGTCTAGTCCACCTGTCCTAGCCACGTTTGACCCAGCCCTGCCGACGGTTCTGCAGACAGTTGCCTCATGCTTGTATGGCGTGGGATACGCCCTACTGCAGGATCATGGTGGAGGGCAGTTCCGGCTCGTCCAGTGTGGCTCGCGTTTCCTCTCTGACACCGAAACGCGCTATGCCACTATTGAGCTGGAGCTGTTGGCCGTGGTTTGGGGGACGTCCAAGTGCAGGTTTTACCTCATAGGCCTAGGGACCGACCATCGCCCGCTTGTCCCGATCCTCACCCACTACACGCTCGACGCCGTTGAGAACCCTCGCCTCCAGCGTCTGAAGGAGAAGCTCTCGGCGTACATCTTCACAGTAGTGTGGCGTGCTGGTAAGGAGCTCTGCATCCCTGATGCCTTATCCCGCTCCCCTGTCAGCCGCCCTACTCCGGAAGACCAGGTGCTCGACGCTGACCTCGCTCTTTCCGTCAGGACTGTGGTCACCCTACACGCCGTCCAATCCCTTCGTTTGGACCTGTCACCAGATGACGACAAGGCAATGGAATATCTTCGAACAGCGGCCCGAGATGACCCTTCCTACGTCGAGTGTGTGAGGAACGGATTCCCTAGCAACCGCTACTACCTTCACAACACCCTGCTCCCGTATTGGAATCTCCGCGATGAACTCTACTGCGACGGGGACCTTGTTCTGTACGGAGCACGTGTAATTGTCTCTGCTACCTCACGTCCCCACGTCTTGGCTCGCCTTCACGACAGTCACGGCAGAGCTGAGGCCACCAAACGACGTGCAAGACAGACTGTGTTCTGGCCTGGCATCGACTCCGACATCTCCAATGCTGTCCATGCGTGTGAGCCCTGCCAAGTTCTACAACCCAGCCAACAGCATGAACCCTTCATGAGTGACGACAACCCCACCCGCCCCTTTGAGTCTGTGTCGGCCGACTTCTTCTGTGTGTCAGGAAAGTCCTTCCTTGTCATAGTTGACCGTCTCTCTGGTTGGCCGGTTGTCATCAAGTGCGGTAATGATACGACGTCTACCGCCACCATCAGCAAGTTCCGCCACTACTTCCGTGACGTGGGCGTTCCTGTGCACCTGCAAACCGACGGAGGGCCCCAGTTCACAAGCCGGGACTTTGCTGCGTTCCTCGACCGTTGGGGAGTCCGGCATGCGTTGTCATCGCCCCATTACCCGCAGTCCAACGGCCACGCTGAGGCTGCTGTCAAATCCTTGAAGCACCTCATGCTCAAAGTGGCCCCTTCTGGGAATATTGACTGCGAGGCCTTCGACCGGGGTCTCCTTGAGCTCCGCAACACACCCAATTACACCTCTTTCCGGCGGCCGCCCATGCCATGAAGAATAGAATCCTCTTTGGGGAGGTGCCACTCCTACTCTTGGATTACATGACAATCTTCGGAGTGGAATTTATCAAACATTTGAAGTTCGATAAACATCTCAACAACTACGGCAGCAAGGCCTCACTCAGGGTATAGTATCTGCCCTAAGTAGGCTAACTAGATTCCTGAATCACAGTGGGATTTTGACGTTCTATAAGGCTCAGATAGGGTCTTATTTAGAGTACTCATCCCTGTCGTGGATGTCCAGCGCTGCTTCCTATATTGAAAAACTGGACAAGATACGGAGGCAAGCCATGTGACTGCAAATTCTGTCCCACACCTTCCCTATGGCATCGTCACCACCGTGGACTCTCTGGAGCACCGGGAAGATGTGGCAGCCAAGACAGTGTTCCACAAGACCCAGGTCCAAGAGGTGCCTCACCTGGCGGGACTCAGGATGCCCCTACGAGCTGCGCAAAGGCGCTCGAGAACGGCGAAAACGGCGCTATTGAGCATCCAGGTGATGGAGGTACCGAGGTCACGAGCCAGTCAGCATTAGAGGACCTTCATGGCTGGAGTTTCACGAATGTGGAACTTCTTCAAGGCGGCCATACGGATGTCGGGAAGATGACTACCCAATAGGTCAGGATGGCCGCTCTTACATGGCGAGCGACAGTCTCAACTCCCATAGTTATTTTACGAACCTGACTTACTCTCTGTCCACAGCACGTCATTTGAGGTCTACAATTTTTACTGTGTATTAATATGTATTTTTTTCTAAAATATTATTTACTATATCTACATTAGTATATTTTTAGTGGCTTTAATTAACCCACTGTCCTTAATTATGTACTGTATGATAATTTATTGTAACAAACCTGGGGAAGGTTTATCAGATAGGATAGTTTTTACCCAAATTGTCCTTTAAACCAGATATCATGTGATTAGGCTAGAATCTTGTAAGTGATCCCCATGTAATCAACTGCTTAAATAAAAAACAAGAGAGGAGGCTGAAGGGAAAGGGAGAGGAGAGAGTGGAGGAAATGGAAGAAGGGGAATAGAAGGAAAAGAGAAAGGAAGGAGAGTAAGTGAGAACGAATAAGAGGAAAGGAGAGGAGGGAGAAGGATGGTAAGGATGGGAATGAAGGGAGAGGGTTGGTGAGCATAGGAGAGGAGGAATGGTGTGTAAGAACATGATTTTTGAGATATCAGAGGAAGAAATAAGAAGATGGGCGGAGGAAGAAAGGGGGAATAAGGGAAGGATAGCGAGAGATAGAGAGTGAGAGAGAGGAGTGAGAAGTAGAGGAGACAGAGAGAGAGTGAGAAAGTAAGGAAAAGGACGACGGGGAAGATAGGGATAGGAGCACACCGGAATAAGAGCTAGCTAGGTATAGTCACTTCCTCTCTTTCACATCCTCTTACAACTACAACTGGTCCTGACTGAGTACTGGTTTCTAAAGCTGGCCCTGACTGAATCCTGATCTCTAAAATTAGCCATGACCGAAACCCTAGTGTAATAATAATAATAATAATAATAATAATAATAATAATAATAATAATAATAATAATAATAATAATAATAATAATAATAATAATAATAATAATAATAATAATAATAATAATAATAATAATAATAATAATAATAATATAATAATAATAATAATAATAATGAATAATAATAATAATAATAATAACAATAATAATAATAATAATAATAATAATAATAATAATAATAGTGATAATAATAATAGTGATAATAATAATAATAATAATAATGATTATAATAGTGATGATGATAATAATAATAATAATAATAATAATAATAATAATAATAATAATAATAATAATAATGATAATAATAATAATAATAATGATTATAGTGATAAAAATAATAATAATAATAATAATAATAATAATAATAATAATAATAATAATAATAATAATAATAATAATAATAATAATAATGATAATAATAATAATAATAATAATAATTGCTGGGTGATGATGGTAGTATGAAGTGACATATAATGCAAATAGATATTGCTACCATTCATATGGTGGCACTTTCACAGTATAGCGTAGAATACCACTAAACACACACACTCACACGCACACACACACACACACACACACACACACACACTACTAACACTACTACTACTACAACTACTACTACTACAACTCTGCTGTCACTCGGAATCGAGTATGACGATCATCCAGCTGTGATACAATTATATGAGATATTAAGGATATCACCTAGGTTGGTGATTTTTAAGATGACTAAAGATGCCGATACGGAACCGGCAGAGCCTTTCACAGATGTTACACATGTGGATGGCTC
Organism: Homarus americanus; assembly: GCF_018991925.1. NCBI lineage: Eukaryota > Metazoa > Arthropoda > Malacostraca > Decapoda > Nephropidae > Homarus > Homarus americanus. The sequence goes on along the minus strand of NW_024749779.1, from coordinate 11,454,479 downwards.
TATCTAGTGCGGGAGAAAAGGCGGCAGCGTATTTCCGGCGCTGGCGCTTGTCTGCCTCGGTTTGCAGTCGAGCTAATTCGAAAGTATTGACACCTTCTCGTGTGGTGATCCTCCAAGCATTGCTGTGTGGAATGATCGTCTACCAGATGAGCGGGTCGTTGTGGCACTTTTTCAGGTTTGTCTTAAGACTCTCCTTATAAATTTTCAGTTACCCGCCAGCATTACGTTTACTATTCGTTAGATGACTGCAAAGTAGCTGCTTCGGCAGTCTACTGTCGTTCATTCGGGTAACATGGCCAGTACAACATATTTGTTCATGGATAATGGTAGCCTCGATGCTCCTACGGTTGGTGTCAGCGAGAATATTGGCATTTGTTCTCTTGTCTTCCCAGAGAACTCAGAGGATGGAACGTACACTATGTTGGTGAAAGTTTTCATGTGCCTTGAGGTGCCTCCTGTATGTAATCCATGTCTCTCTGCCATATAGCAGGGTGGGAAGGATCACTGCTCGTTATACGTGCACCTTTGTAGAAATTTCATCTCCCTACAGCTGAAGACATGGGTACAGAATCTGCCAAGGGCATGAGATGCACATCTGATCTGATGTAGAATCTCTTCATCGATGTCCTCGGTTGTGGACAGGTGGGAGCCGAGATACTGAAAATGGGTAACATTAGAGAGGATAGTACAATTAAGCTGGATGGATGATGGAGATGTGGCTGAACCAGGGACAGGCTGAAAGAAGATGTGAGTCATAAGCACATTCACCCCAAGGCCGAAGTGTACATACACATCTGCATAGGTGCTCAGGATCTCCTGTAGGTCGCATTCAGTAAGAGCGAAAAGGATGCGGTCGTCTGCATACTGAAATTCAGTAATGGAAGCTGCTGACACCTCTGTTCCTGCCTGGAGTCATATTATTTTGCATATATCCTTCATCGGATACTTTATATCCCCCCGCCGGCTAAATTGGTAGTAGCACGAATTTTTAAAGAGAGTTGGAGTCAGTATTCATTGTTGTAAAAACCCCATTTTAATGGGGAAGAACTCTGACTGGGTGCCATTGTGCATGGCAATGTCGTTCATGCCGTCATGAAGCTGCCTCACAATGGCGATGAATTTTGGTGGGTAGCCAAACCTGCTGAGGGTCCGCCAGAGGGCTTCCCCTTTGACCCACTCGAAAGCCTTGGTTAAGTCAATGAAGGCCATGTACAGATCATGACGCTGTTCTCGGCACTTTTCCTGTATCTGGCGGGCAGCAAAGATCAAGTCAGTGGTGCCACGTGATGGTCTAAAGCTACACTGAGATTCTGGGAGGACGTTTTCTGCTTCAGGTGGTAGTCTGTTTAGGAGGACTAGGGCGATAATCTTGCCAGCTACGGACAGTAGCGAGATGCCACGGTAGTTGTCACAGTCTGACCGGTGTCCCTTGTTCTTATAATTATTGACGGTGGAGGCGTCTTTAGGAGCTTGGGGACTTTCCTCCTTTCCCCTTATATTCTCGAGGAAAGAGTACAGACGGCTGGTAAGCATAGGTCCTCTTGCTTCATACACCTCAGCTGGGATTTCATCAGGCCCTGAGTCTTTGTTATTTTTCATCTGTTTGATGGCAGTAGCTATCTCATCCAGGGATGAAGGATAGCTGAGATGGGTCGGCTCTGGATGCTGAGGGACCTGCTGGAAAGTCACGACATCCACATCGGTGTTTCGGTTGAGCAGCGAATGCTAGTGCTCCTTCCAGCGCTGATGGATGCCTTCTTCATCTTTAATTAGGGATCGGAAGGGGGCTGTAACATGAGTGATTGGCCCATAAAATGTTTTAGTGGAGTTGAAAAATTCGCCCATCGTGTGTTGATCTGCAAGTTTTTGCATTTCACATGCTTTATTTTTAAACCAGTCATTCTTTAGTTTGCGAAGTTCTCGCTGGGCTGCCGCTTTCTTCTTGAGGAAGGTATCAGCTTTGGCCATAGACTGAAGGTTGTTCTACCAGTCAGTTAAAGCAGACGTTTATCATCGACGAGTACATTGATTTCCGGGTAATTTTCATCAAAAAAGTTCTGGTGTTTTCTTTCGACCTGCCGGCATACACACAGAAAATCTAAAATTTGGTGAGAAGCTTCGGCACCATCCTCGACACCAGTTCTTATTTCTACCTGTGATTCCTCGTCTACGAATTGCTGTTAGACACCACAACCACATCCAGCCCATACGAGCATGTACCGGTCGCTATAAGAACAGCCCAGTCTTGCGGAAAGTTTCAGCTTTCGTCATAGACTGAGGGTTGTTCTGCGAGTCAGTTAAAGCAGTGCGTTTATTATCGGCGAATACATTGATTTCCGGGTCGTTTTCATCAAACCCGTCCTGGTATATTCTTTCGACCTGCCCGAGGGACTCTTTGCAAGTTTTTGTCATGACGGCAACGAGAATACTCCATTCGGCACTGAGACACACACACACACACACATCTGCAAATTTGGTGAGAAGCTTCTGCGCCATCCTCCACACAGGTTCCTACTTCCACCCGAGATCCCTCGTCTGCAAATTGCTGTTCGACACCACAACCACATCCAGCCCATACGAGCACGTACTAGTCTGTATAAAATTAGCGTATTCACTCCCAGTCCATCCCACCTTGTTGCACTGTCACTATGTTGAAATAAGATAATGTTATGTAGTTTTAGCAGTTGGTTGTTTTATGGGTTAAGTCAGCTCCAGCTAACAACAACTACATCATCACTGTACACACATCCTTATATTTAACATTAACAAATACAATGCGTGTTGACCACTATTTACCTCTTAATCGTATATTGACTCACCAAAGACGACACAATAACACTTCACTGTACTTGTTAACCCGGCAACAGCAACAACGTTACTGACCACCACAGGTCATGACACTGATTCATAAAACATCTCAAAGCAGGTGTCGGAGCTTCATGGGACTGAATGAACCTTTCTCATTACTGAGAGAAGAGTTCGTTTTATCTCTCTCTTTGAATTTACGAAATACCTGATTCATTGATCTACGACCCATGTGATAGAGGTTCACTTATGTAGACCACTGAGATGATGGAGGGTCACTTATGTGGCTCACTGAGGTGATGGGGGGTCACTTATGTGGCTCATTGAGATGATGGAGGGTCACTTATGTGGCCCACTGAGGTGATGGAGGGTCACTTATGTGGCTCATTGAGATAATGAAGGGTCACTTATGTGGTTCACCAAGGTGATGGAGGGCCACTTATGTGGCTCACTGAGATGATGGAGGGTCACTTATGTGGTTAATTGGGTTTGATGGAGGGTCACATATGTGGCTCGCTGAGATGATAGAAGGGCACTTATGTGGCTGACTGAGGTGATGGAGGGCCACTTATGTGGCTCTCTGAGATGATGGACAGTCACTTATGTGGACCACTGAGTTGATGGAGGGTCACTTATGTGGACCACTGAGATGATGGCTTGTTTCTTAAGTGGACCACTGAGTTGATGGAGGGCAACTTATATAGACCACTGAATTGATGGAGGGTCACTTATGTGGACCACTGATAAGATGGAGGGTAACCTATGTGGACCACTGATATCATGGAGAGTCATTTATGTGGACCTCTGATATGATTGAGAGTTATTTATGTGGACCACTGATATGATGGAGGGTCACCTATGTGGACCACTGATATGATGGAGGGTCACCTATGTGGACCACTGTTATGATGGAGTCATTTATGTGGACCACTGATATTATGGAGAGTCACATGTGTGGACCACTGGTGTGATGGAGGGTCACCTATGTGGACCACTGATATGATGGAGAGTCATTTATGTGGACCCCTGATATGATGGAGGGTCACTTATATGGACCACTGATATGATGGAGGGTCACTTATGTGGACCACTGATATGATGGAGGGTCACTTATGTGGTCCACTGATATGATGGAGGGTCACCTATATGGACCACTGATATGATGGCGAGTCATTTATGTGGACCACTGATATGATGGCGAGTCATTTATGTGGACCACTGATATGATGGATGGTCACTTATGTGGACCACTGATGTGATGGAGGGTCACTTATGTGGACCACTGATGTGATGGAGGGTCATCTATGTGGACGACTTAAATGATGGAGATTCATTTATGTGGACCACTGATTTCTCTACTTAACCTCTGCAGAGGCCTCCTTACACGCACACACACACACACACACACACACACTAGCCGCTGCTCGTGCTGAGCAGCGGCCTTCCTTGGCCATGTCGGCCCATTCCTGAAGTCCCTCCCCCCGGCCCATCTTCACCACCGGGGGCTATCAACATAATCAAAAGTGACAATTTCGTTTAAGAAAGAAGTGGGATCATTGTTGAACAGTGATGAACAGTATTTAAGCCAGTGAATTCGGCACTAGACAGTACCAATGAGAGCCGTGACCCACCACTGACATAAGCACCCCTGGGAACCATCCTCTGACCACATGGTGTTAATCCGCCACCCTGGGAACAACAGCGGGCTGGCTTTACACCTGATTACGAGATAATACAACACCACCAAGCAGAGTGAGGTACTGTGACACCACCTTACACTACAAGGTGTCCCCTTGACCACATGAGGTCCTTCATATCAACACCCGAGGACGAGTCTACTATACCACGTGAACACCACACTACCATATGTCTCCATGACCTCGTGAAGTCCTTCATGTCAGCACCCGAGGACGAGTTACTGCACCACGTGAACACCTCACCACCCAGTGTCCCCATGACCACGTGAGGTCCTTCATATCAATACCCGAGGACGAGTCAGTACACCACATGAACATCACACCACCTGGGATCTCCATGACCACGTGAAGTCTTTCATATCAACACCCTAGGACGAGTCACTACACCACGAGAACACCACACGACCCGGTGTCTACGTGAGGTCCTTCATATCAACACCCAAGGACGAGTTACTACACCACGTGAACACCACACCACGATCTCAATGACCAGCCCAGGCCCGGGCCATCAACTATAAGCTATAATAATTTGTATGTTCAGTCATTGTTCCTTCTTCTTTCAGTAATGAGAGCTTTTGTTAAACGATCCACCTACCCCATGTCTTTGCATGTAATAAGTCATTTTTGTCCAATGTATATTTTCAGCCTTCTGGTTGCAGAACTTTTTCAATAAACCGTTAATTATTAGTATTATTACACACACACACACACACACTGCATTAGATGGCCAACAACACACTGTGATCGTTCAACTGTAAAAACCACAGCCCCTCTCCAAACACAATTTAATTTATCAGACCCGATAGTTAACTTGCATATTTACCACATGTTATTTCCTCTTTTTGTACTGAAAGCTTATGTTAAATGTGCCACTCACCAATACCTCCTTGTGTTATTTACATAATTTATATTCATTATGTATTTTCATCCCTTGGCTCTAATTTTCTCTCAATAGACCGTTAATTATTATTATTATTATTATTACAATTTCAGTTCCTAGATAGTAAAATTCTTTTAAAGGACTCTAAACATTATGCCAGTGAATATAAAGCACCCACTGTTTCCTTACGCAGAATTAATGTGGATTATCGATGATGGGTGTTTGTGGTACCAGGCGGAGGATAGCGTTATGGTCGGTCGTCCTTTTAGAGTATTGTGTAGTCATCTTTGGTGGTACGTGGTCGTTGTGACCACGTACCACCAAAGATGACGGTTCCTTGTCGTTGTGGCAGGATTGATGAAGGCGTTGTGTAGTCGTCCTTTGTAGTGCGTAGTCGTTGTGACATTATAAGTAAAGGCATCGTTTACTCGTCCTTAGAGATACGTGTAGTGATTACATTGGGCGGTCGTCCTTAGCGGTACGTGATGACCGTGGTAGTATTTGTGAATCCATTGTGTGGTTGTCCTTGGAGATAATGTACGAGGTTATTGTGCCAGTAATGTTAGAGATACTGCATTACTTATACGAACTCTGAACATTGAATCTTACAATTACTAATTCAATTTGGTGAGTGTGTGTTATACAGTATACCTCTCTCGATGTCCCTCTCTCCTTTTATCTATCTAACTATCTATCTATCTATCTATCTATCTATTTATCTATCTATCTATCTATCTCGCTCTATCTATCTATCTATCTATCTATCTATCTATTTATCTGTCTGTCTGTCTTTCTGCCTGTCTGTCTGTGTGTCTGTCTGTCTGTCTGTCTTACTCTATCTCCCCCTCTCTTTTTCTTTCTGTCTCTCCATTAATCACCTCTACAGTGTTTCCAGCTCATAATCTGTGGACAAAGGTTGCCTTTCTAGGTCATTAATAGGTGAAGCCCCTTACCTGCGTCTTCAGAGTAATTAATTAATGAGGTACTGCCTGCTCCTTAGACATTGATTCTAAGCCTATCAACGTTTTTTATGGGCGTATATATATATATATATATATATATATATATATATATATATATATATATATATATATATATATATATATATATATATATATATAAACGCCCATAAAACGGAATCGCCTCCCTCCGGGCGGCTCTTTCGTTAGGCCACTGTAGGACGCCACCATCCGGGAGGCCCCATATTGTCTCACTGTAGTGCATTAATGTAGACCACATTTCTGGTTTTGCCATTAGCAGCAAGTATGTACAGATTTTTGCCAGTTCCCACTCTGGAGCATGCAACACAGAACTGTCCATGACAGAAGCAAGGAAACACCAGGTTTAGGCCACCCATCTTTAGGGACTGTCCCTGCTGGGTTTTGTAGATGGTCATGGCAAAGCTCACTTTAACCGGGAACTGAAGTCGCTTGAACTCAAATGGCAGGTCAATTTCTCAAACTATTGACCGACAATCAGGATGGCTACTTCATAAACTACAGGAGCATTGAATCTTCTTTCATGTTCTCCCTAAGGGGTCATGTCTGCTTTGATCCTGACTTTGTACTCGTCAGAAGGCATGTTTTCCAGAACATTTTTAAATGACTGTACATACGTGTTGCGCTCATGCAGCATTTCTTGGATAGATTGGACAATGTCATGTCTGACACCTTGAATATTGCCACACCTGATAGTAGTCTGATTTTCATGATCTCCCATGAAGTAGATTTGGAGGAACTTTGCCTGCTCGTCTTCCAGTGGTAAGAGGGATCCTGCTTTGTGATAGACTTGACCCTGGACTTTGAATGTGGGCATGTATCCTTGCTCACGAACTACTCTGGTAGCTCCAAAGGATGTCATCTGGAAGCATGAATTGTACTTCAGTATATTTTCCAAGATGTGTTTTGACTCTGGTGTTGTTCCCAGTATGAGAGTCTTCAATGGTTGTGGTGGTTTTATCAAAATTTGGCAGTCGTACATTCCCATGAGTCCAGAACAGTCCAACAGATTCTCCTTTATACTTATTTGCACCGCAGTGTTCACATTTCTTATCCATGTTGCCAATGACAACAGAGGGATACTTTTCATATTCTATCTCATTGTCATAGTTAAATGCTGCTCTTGTAAGTGGATGCCACTGTGTATTCTTTCTTAGAATTCTGGATCCCGCACGTCTCTCTCTATTAGCATTCAAACGAATTTCATGCGCTTGATCATTTTCTAGAGAAAGCCTTTCTGCGGTTTGCTATCTGTCAGCATTAAGACGGAATTCCCTTTCCTGATCTGTTTCCTGTGACCGACTGTGCGCTGTTCGCGCTCTCTGAGCATTAGGACGGGATTCCTTTTCCTGATCTGTTTCCCGTGACCGACTGTCCGCTGTTCACTTTCTGTTAACATTAAGACGGGATTCCCTTTCGTAATCTGTGTCCTGTGACCGACTGTCCGCTGTCTGCTCCGGACTGCTCATCCTCTAGGCCACAGTAGGACGCAACCCTCCGGGAGGCTCCACATTGTTTCACTGTTCAGTCCCTAAAACTTCTTCTTACATCAATAGTTCATTAACGGTGTATGTAAGTTCCACCATGTTTTTCACTACAACGGTACAGCAAAGTATATTTTTTTATTATTAAATTGTTATTATTTTATTGTCTAATCATCACAACATATAACATCATCCATCATCACTACATATAACATCCATCATCACTACCTATAACACCATCCATCATCACTACATATAACACCATCCATCATTACTACATATAACACCATCCATCATCACTACATATAACACCACCTATCATCACTGCATATAACATCATCCATCATCACTTCATATGACACCATCCATCATCACTACATATAACACCACCCATCATCACTACATATAACAACATCCATCATCACTACATATAACATCATCCATCATCACTACATATAACACCATCCATCCTCACTACAGATCGGTAAAGTAGTTTCCGAGATTCTCGTGCGGACACACACACACAAACAAACACACAGACATACTTCTTTGTTATATATATATATATATATATATATATATATATATATATATATATATATATATATATATATATATATATATATATATATATATATATATATATATATATATATATATATTTTGGTGTGATATTGAGACACAGAAATGCAATATTGGCGTCACAATGAGTCATCCTAGGTTACGTAAGAGGGTGACTAGCGGTGGTGCGCCGGTTACATAAGAGGGCAATTGAGCAGAGGTGGCGCTGCCCATACTGGGTGTGAGGTTTTGGAACCAGACCTATACGATCTTAAATGTGATTTTCCGAATCGTTATCGACGCGAATCATGAAATGAAATGACAATTATTAAATTAAAAATTATATTAAATCGTTTCTCAATCTAAATATGTTACGTATGCCCCAATTAAGCTATTAGTTGTACTGAAAATAAGTCACTCGGATAAGAAGAACGCATTGAAGGAACGTGCCAGGGGCTCAGTTGCATTTGAGCGGTCAAGCAGACCCGACCCCAGCGTTGGCCAGGAGAAAACGGTCAAGTGATCTGGTCCCTTGATTACATCAGTTAACAAGTAAGTTTTATTCGATCTCAGACAGGGCTTAGATAGGGCGGAGGAGAAGTTAACAATAGCCAACAGAGGGTTTATTGCAGGGTTTCTGTAGAGCCCACGCATCCTGAGCGGTCGAAGTTGAGCCCGACATTGAGCAGTTTTAGGGTTGAAGCTGAGCCAGCTGTCTGTGTTGACAGCTAATTAAGTGGGAAGAACGTGAGCCCTCGTTGACGATCGTTTGGGGTCACCAGATCTCTTCCACCTCGGTTCACAATACCACCTCTCTTCAGGCAGTTTAGTGGAAACCTCTTACTAATGGGAAAAGAGAACTCCCCTCAACTGAACAGGTTTCTGTTGGCTGACTGGCCCCCACTCCCTTCCGTTTCATGGATGTACTGAGTGTAAACTGAGGCTATCTGAGTGAATGAACGGTCACATAATGAGACCAGGAGTCTAGTGGGTACTTAGAGAAACATTTTATCTCTCTTTAGTATGGGTGTATGCAGAGTTTGTGTGATGCATGTTATGCGAACTAAAATGTAAGGTGTGTTAAGCATTTCTTTTAGTCCAGGTGTGAGAACAACGCTCCTCATGGTTGATTTTTCACAATATGAGACGTAAGAAATCATATCCAAAGTTGTGAAGGGCTTTTTAGAGCCTTAAGAAAAATAAGGGTGTATGCCGAACCTATGGGTGTGGTTAAGGATAATGATTCACGGGTATTGGTGGAGAAAAACATTCACGACTCTTAAGTTCTAGAGAAAATACTGACAAAAGTAAAACCAGGAAACACCTGCATTCCTGAGGGGTCATGAGTGACTTTCTCGGGCTCTTGTAAAACCCCAGCCTTCTTGGCGGCTAGTAATTACACCCTTCGGGTTATTTGGCCAGTTGGGATTGTAGTAGTTTTGGGTCATTCCAGACAGGCGATGATTGATCCATGTATGTAGCTAATAATTTCTTACTTTTTCATGCCATTTCCCCAGAGCTTGATAGTACATGTCATGTAATCTAATGATTATACCAGAGTATGTGAGATAACGAGGAACTGTTTTCAGATGAGTTCCTCATTCTGGTGTAAGTAGCACGGTTAACTTAGCAGTGTTGCAAAAGGCATTTAATATTTTCTACCTAATTTTGAATTTCTTGTATAACCTTTGTTCCCCAGTGTAGTGTTTTTACCGAGGCTAAGAGGTGCGCATATGTTGGTTTACCATTAATGTTTGTGGCTGTAGTGTTGGAGGGAATAGAAGTGTTAAATTTTTCAGTGCGTCTCATTCACCCCAATTACAGGTGCTATCTTTCCTCGGGTCACGGAGAATATAAAGTAATTGTGTTTGTGCTGGTTCGGGTTTTTTCTCCAAGGATCGCTTCTATTGAATTACCATCCAAACATAAATAAAGACCCCAAGTCAAGTGAGATAGAGATTCCGTACCGGTTACACATATATCTAGGATATCTTCTTATGTATTAGGATATTTAATTTTAAGGTAATAAAATGGCGGCGAAGGTGTGGCTATTAAGTGAGGATGGAGCCACGTTTAAGAAAAAAAAAGGAGTAGTAGTAGTTCTACGCTTGAGGTCGCCTCCCACAAGTAACGGTCATTTCATGTAGTGTCAGCCGACCAAGGGAGTATATATAACTAATCTTACATTAGTGCGACCATAGAAATAGTAGTTATTTCTTCCAAGGATATATAAACAAGTGTTAGGTGTGACAATTCTTGCTCCCAGTGTATCACTTTAATGTGTGGATTGTCATCCTCAGGGGGATGGCCTACACACCCACACGCTCATGTACTAGACAGAGTCACCCAAAAAACACACATCTACCCACGAAAGCCATCCACCCATTCATCCACCAGACCACTCACCCACCAGAGTAATATTCATATACTGTACATTATATACAGGGGGAACTAGGTAAAAAAAAAAGAAATATATATATACATATTGTTACGAACCACGCCATCTATGGTCATGATCTACCTACCCAGAACCACGAGCAACGCCATCTAGGGACAAAACCCGAGTATGACTAGTCTTAGTTACCACTCCGGGGTTTCCCTTCTCCATATCCTGGTTGTTGCGTCACCTCCTCCAAGTCTTCCTCATCAGCTCCAGATCGAGGAGAGTTCAGTTCACTCTGGGAAGTGACCACACTAGGATCACCTATCCTGGAAACCTACAGCACAGTGACTACCTACCATCTTCTTCAATACTCAGCCTTACTCGTCAGACATCTCAGCTCTGCACTTAAGCATTTGTTATCCTATATTGCCTCCCCCGCGTCCACTTGCTTCAAATTGTTGTATGTTGTATAAATATGTATATACTGTTAAGCCAATGTTGCGTATGTTTAGGTTAAGTATGGTTAAGGGTAAATTATAGAAAGCTGAATATTTTGTTAAGGAATTTATGGTACTTTATTATACACAACAAAAACTCGCTTCCTTTGTCTACCCTTTTATAGTCCGATTGTCTTTGTTTATTTTATTGTTGTTGCCTGTTGGGATCTGGGTAGACTTTTAACTATATTCTAAATCCCCAACTCGTAATAATATATATATATATATATATATATATATATATATATATATATATATATATATATATATATATATATATATATATATATATATATATATATATATATTTGCTTTTGTATGTAGGTCTCGTCATTTTTGTCAGTTTTGAATTGGATTGCTCTTTTAAATTTTTAAAGTTTATCGAAGGTAAATATTTCATATAATATTATGTTTTTTATTGCATATCACCTGTATTTTTTAAACTTTTTCAAAACTTTGTGTTTTAGGCTCTGATGATGGAAAACGATTATTTCCGAAACGTTAGCGATTAAAAAGAAGCCCACATGGTCAAGATGTTTGTGCTCACCCTAATTCTCCTCTTCATTATATATATATATATATATATATATATATATATATATATATATATATATATATATATATATATATATATATATATAATATATATATATATATATATATATATATATAACTATATATATATATATATATATATATATATATATATATAACTATATATATATATATATAAATATATATATATATAAATATATAACTATATATATATATATATATATATATATATATATATATATATAACTATATATATATATATATATATATATATATATATATATATATATATATATATATAGTTTTATATATATATATATATATATATATATATATTTTATATATATATATATATATATATATATATATATATATAAATATATATATATATATATATATATATAGTTATATATAAATATATATATATATATATATAGTTGTATATAAATATATATATATATATATATATATATATATATATATATATAGTTGTATATAAAATATATATATATATATATATATATATATATATATATATATATATATTTATATAATATATATATATATATATATATATATATATATAGTTATATATATATATATATATATATATATATAGTTATATATATATATAGTTATATATATATATATATATATATATATATATATATATATATATATATATATATGTTTAAAACAGAGAAATCTGTCTGTTTATTTGTGTGTCCGCACGAGAATCTCGGAAACTAATTTACCGATCTGTAGTGATGATGGATGGTGTTATATGTATTGATGATGGATGGTATTACATGTATTAATGATGGATGATGTTATATGTAGTGATGATGGATGTTGTTATATGTAGTGATGATGGGTGGTGTTGCATGTAGTGATGATGGATGGTGTTATATGTAGCGATGATGGATGTTGTTATATATAATGAAGATGGGTTGTGTTATATGTAGTGATGATGGATGGTGTTATTTGTAGTGATGATGGATGGTGTTATATGTAGTGATGATGGATGGTGTTATATGTAGTGATGATGGATGATGTTATATGTTGTGATGATAGGTGGTGTTATATGTAGTGATGATTAGGCAATAAAATAATAGCAGTTAAATGCCCAAAAAAATATACTTTGGTGTACCATTGTAGTGAAACGCATGGTGGAACTTAAATACACTGTTAATGAACTATTGATGGAAGAAGAATTTTTGGGGACTGAACAGTGAGACAATGTGGAGCCTCCCGGAGGGTGGCGTACTACCGTGGCCTAGCGAATGAGGTGTTTCTGCCAGTATATATATATATATATATATATATATATATATATATATATATATATATATATATATATATATATATATATATATATATATATATATATATATATATATATATGTATATATGTATATATATATGTATATATTTTTATATATATATATATATATATATATATATATATATACATATTTCATTTTTAGTCCATATAACACGCTGACTTTGAACATATAATCAAGGACCTCACCAGCCAGGACTCAAACCCTCGACCTAATGCATGGGACCAGGGACCGCTACCGACCATACCACAAGAGCACTAAAAGCAGTTCTAGACTATGTGATATTTCACACAAAGCCTGTTCCTCGAGCTGATGGCCTCATGAACCTCTCATTGGGAAGTGCCTGTGCTGCTTATGTGGATGTCAGTAGCATTTTACCGAATAAAGCTGGAATGAAACAAGAGGTACCATGTATACTTGATTTTTAGTCCATATAACACTCGGACTTTGAACATATAATCAACGACCTCCAACCGACCGTTGCTGTGCTTTTTAAAGATTAGTAGGGTCATTACCTAATACCTGACCATTGTGGACCTGATCTCACCCTCTTCTGTATATATATACCTTGTTTTGTACTTCTCCTTAGTCTGTACTCACCCCTGAAGATGTGAATTACACGAAAGCGCTTGGGAACTTCGTGTTTTCTTCTTTCCTTGTGGTTATCAGCATCTACCTGGATCACGCGCACCCATAGTGATTTACTTGCATAATGGATTCCACGCGTCACATCTTCCACTTCTCTACAAGCTGTCCTGGACTGTCTCCTTTCGTTACTGAATACTCCTCTTCGATGATCAAGGCCCACAAATTGAAAATACGCTTTAAATTTCTCCAGACATGCCTTAGTGAAAAAGTTATGCCTAGATCAATCCTCCCACAACGTGTCCTGAAGATGTCTGACCGCCCCTTTGATGATTTCCAAGAAATCATACTAAAGAAACATTTTGAAATAAAGAAAATTGAAGTGGATGAAGCTTTCCGTATTGTAAGACAAAAAAAAACCGTGTTTTAGATATTACCATGCCGAGTTATTAGAAAAAGATCATGTTGGATTACTGTCCTGATAAACTGAGACGTGAGCGTTCTGATCTTCAAGCTAAGATAGACCACAAATTGGCACTCCTTATTAGAAATAGTGATTGGACTACGGATGCCAATCACAACTGTGTAGTGAATCTCTCCTCTAAACAACTAGACAATGATACCTTGTGTGCCCTCGGCTATGGTTTAAGTTTTGATGGCTCTAGCAAGGAGTCGACAGTTTTAAAATAGCCATAGCATTTTGCAATTTGGAGAAATTCAGTAATTTGACAAGTGAAGAAGTGAACATGTGTAAAGGTGTTGTGCATGCATCTATGTCTAAGCCTTGTGTTCCAAACTGTCCAGAAAGATTCACCAAAGCAATCCAAGCCCTTAAGAAAAATAAGGATCTACATGTCACTAAAGCAGGTAAAGCCAACACAGTAGTGATTTTAAACAAGGATGATTATATTTCTAAAATGAATGACTTTTTATGCGATGCTGCAACATATTCTAAGCTTATAAATAATCCTCTCAACACAGTTAACACCCAGTTCAACAAAAAACTAAAGTTTCTATTGAGAGGCAAAGCTACTCTCAATAAACATCTTACTTCAACGTCCCCTCCACTGCCATACATGTACGGTGTAATCAAGACCCACAAGCCTAATAACCCAGCAAGACCCATCATCAGCTCAGTTGGGTCAGTCTCTTATAAATTATCTTAATGGTTAGTTTCTTTACTAAATCCCCTAGTTGGCAACATTTCTAACTCTAATATTAAGAATAATATGAATCTGGTTGATAAACTCAATAACTTACACATTAAATATGATTTTAAACTCGTCAGTATGGATGTAACATCACTCTTTACAAAGGTCCCAGTTGATGATTTACTGGAGTTCCTCATAGATTCCCTGGATAATAGTAAATTGCCCGTCTCGAAAGACGACTTCATCGAACTCATCAAACTATGTATTAAGGATTGTAAATTTGAATTCAATGGAGAATATTATGCTCAAAAATTTGGTATGGCAATGGGTGTTGTTGTAGGTTATGTATATAAGCTACTGTGCGAGTAGCTAAATTTGCACATAAGCTACTGTGCCGAGTAGCATTTATATATATTAGGGTGTGTCATAGGAGGGAAGATCAGCTAAAACTAATAGCCCATCACTTTTTGGAGATTTTAGTGTATATAAACAGAAAATAATTTCAGTTTCAATATTTTGGTAACCTTTTGCTAGGTAAATTTTAGCGTGAAATTTATCGAAAATCTAACGTACAGCTGCATTAGTGCATTACAATTAAAAGTGAACATTGCTTTCTGACTTCATTCTTAACAACCCAACTAACAATATTTTTTTTTGTTTCAGATTCTGATGCATTTATAAGTTGATAATATTTGCGATGCTTGCTTGTGCAGGACGAAAACCAAAAATCCAGCCATCTCAGTCACTATCTTGGGTTTGGGAGAGAGCTCCTGAAGTCGGAGTTGCCTACTGAGAGATGCTTGAGATACGGTGTTTAATCAGGCAAATCAGTGAAAAGAACCAAAGAACTTACACAAACAAAGACATTGCCAGTGATATGACCAAAGCTGTCTTGGCACAGTACCTGGCTAACGCTCAGTTCAAGCCCAGTCATACAAGTCAGGAAGATTGAGATCAAGCAGCCAGTTGGGGAAAAGGCGAGATTCTCTTTGGGAGAGGAAAACTTGCAGTTAAGGACAGTTTAACAACTGGACCAGTTATTTGACATAATTACTGCAAGTGCCAATTGTTCTCTGTCCTGAGTTTGGATGCGATCGTGACTATAAATCCGAGGCCCACATCTCCTGTATTTGCAAGCGTGAACTGAAGATTCCTGTGATCGAACTGCATTTGTCAGCACAGAGAGAGAAGATCATATATAGGGGTTCTCATGATTTCTAGCCAAGATATTCCGGGTCCAAGAGGACAGAGGCTGCCACAGAGAGACAGAAGAGGAGAAGAGTTGCCGAGAAAAGAGACTTGAGAAGGCCCAGGTGAGGTAAAAGGCCGATGATTGGAGTCAAGCTGATTCAGAGTTTAATGACTTCCCATGGCTGATCCAAGGACAGGAGAATGGTGACTTTGTCCCTAACCAGAAAATAATGATCCCAAACCTTCAGGCATAAGATTCGAAATAGGAAAGATATCGACATAGCTCTGGCCAGCATGCGACACCACACTGGTCTCAGAGAAACTGCAGAGATAGCAACAGCTGCCTGGATTGACGGTGGTTTGATAACCCTGATGATGTTCACCTGGTAGATCATAACAAAGTAAGGAGAGCTCAGGAGAAACTTGTCAGTAACCTAGAAGAGGAGTTTGATAAGGGATAAGAAAATGGAATCAATTGTTTGTTCTTTGATGGGAAGGGATGACACTAAAGTGTTCATGAAAGTTGGAATTCTGACAAGTTGTTCCCTGCCATGGTGAAGGAGGAACACTACTCCTGCTGCAGTGAACCAGGAGGAAGTATTTGGCATTCACTCCAGAGAAAGATGACATCGAAACCAGCTGAGATAGTGGCAGATAACATTGTGGACTGGCTCAGAGAGAGGAACGTAGACCAGACCTGCAGGCCATTGGAGGGACAGCACCAACACGAACACAGGGTGGCAGGGGGGTCATACAGTGGATAGAGCGGAAGATTGGGAGGAAGCTGGTCTGGATTGTTTGTGACCTCCACACCAACGAGGTTGCCACTCCAGACATCTGATCCAGGAGCTGGATGGCAAGACTCTTTCAAACAACAGATGGTCTGGTCCTCTTGGCAAGATGCTGGACTCTGCCACTGAGTTAGAAATAAATCCGAGCTTTGAAAAAATCACAGTTGGCCCTCCACTCGTTGAGCTTGCACATTCTGTCATTGACGACCTGAGTACTGACCAGTACTATGGTTTACATGATTTGCAGTGCCATCAAAACTGGGGTCATGCCTGATAGACTTGCTTACCTGCAGATAGGTCCAGTCTCACATTCTAGGTGGCTCACAACGGCTCTCAGGTTCTGCAGAATTTGGGTCGCTCATCATAACTGAAAGGGAACCTTCACAACCTGGACTTATTGTCCAATTCATCGTAGTGTGTCTACTTGCCAAATTGGTTCAACACCAAGGTCAAGTCATCGTTCT
>NW_024749779.1:11427481-11436994 GCF_018991925.1 Homarus americanus | reverse complement strand
CGCCGTGAACCTCAATGGGAAACTGCCCGTGCCTCTTATGTGGTGTCAGTAGCATTTTACCGAATCCAGCTGGTATGAAACGCGAGGTACATATATATACTTCATTTTTAGTCCATATAACACGCGGACTTTGAACATATAATCAACGACCTCACCAGCAAGGAATCGAACCCTCGACTACGGAACGCTTACCGGCTAGGCCACAAGGACACTAAAAGCAGTTCTAGACTCTGTTATATTTCACACAAAGCCTGTTCATCGAGCTGATGGCGCCGTGAACCTCATTGGGAAACTGCCATTGCCTCTTATGTGGTGTCAGTAGCATTTTACCGAATCCAGCTGGTATGAAACGCGAGGGACATATATATACTTCATTTTTAGTCCATATAACACGCGGACTTTGAATATATAATCAACGACCTCACCAGCAAGGAATCGAACCCTCGACCTACTGGGTGTGACTAGGGAACGCTTACCGGCTAGGCCACAAGGACACTATAAGCAGTTCTAGACTCTTTTATATTTCACACAAAGCCTGTTCATCGAGCTGATGGCGCCGTGAACCTCATTGGGAAACTGCCCGTGCCTCTTATGTGGTGTCAGTAGCATTTTACCGAATCCAGCTGGTATGAAACGCGAGGTACATATATATACTTCATTTTTAGTCCATATAACACGGACTTTGAACATATAATCAACGACCTCACCAGCAAGGAATCAATTACTCGACCTACTAGTTCGGTAAAATGCTACTGACACCACATAAGAGGCACGGGCAGTTTCCCATTGAGGTTCACGGCGCCATCAGCTCGATGATCAGGCTTTGTGTGAAATATAACAGAGTCTAGAACTGCTTTTAGTGTCCTTGTGGCCTAGCCGGTAAGCGTTCCCTAGTCACACCCAGTAGGTCGAGGGTTCGATTCCTTGCTGGTGAGGTCGTTGATTATATGTTCAAAGTCAGCGTGTTATATGGACTAAAAATGAAGTATATATATGTACCTCGCGTTTCATACCAGCTGGATTCGGTAAAATGCTACTGACACCACATAAGAGGCACGGGCAGTTTCCCAATGAGGTTCACGGCGCCATCAGCTCGATGAACAGGCTTTGTGTGAAATATAACAGAGTCTAGAACTGCTTTTAGTGTCCTTGTGGCCTAGCCGGTAAGCGTTCCCTAGTCACACCCAGTAGGTCGAGGGTTCGATTCCTTGCTGGTGAGGTCGCTGATTATATGTTCAAAGTCCGCGAGTTATATGGACTAAAAATGAAGTATATATATGTACCTCGCGTTTCATACCAGCTGGATTCAGTAAAATGCTACTGACACCACATAAGAGGCACAGGCAGTTTGCCAATGAGGTTCACAGCGCCATCAGCTCGATGAACAGGCTTTGTGTGAAATATAACAGAGTCTAGAACTGCTTTTAGTGTCTGTGGCCTGCTTGATGGCGTTCCTAGTCACACCAGTAGGTCGGGGTTAGATTCCTTGCTGGTGAGTCGTTGATTATATATTCAAAGTCCGCATGTTATATGGACTAAAATGAAGTATATATATATTGTGTATACATATATATATATATATATATATATATATATATATATATATATATATATTGTATATACATATTTATATATATATATATATATATATATATATATATATATATATATATATATATTATATACATATATATATATATATATATATATATATATATATATATATTATATACATATATATATATATATATATATATATAGCCTATATATATATATATATATATATATATATATATATATATATATATATATATATATATATATATATATATATATATATATATATATATATATATATATATATATATATATATATATATATATATATATATATATATATATATATATATTATTCCTGTAATGAAGTGTTATATTTACTCTTATATAATCTAGTCACCTTACTCTGTGCTGTTAGGGTTTTAACTGTTATTATTTGTTCAAGCCCATCTTATTTCTTCATTTATTATTGTAACAAGTATTCTTTGTTTCTCTAACGACCATCTGCATCGTTAAACGACCCATGTTTCACAGGAGTGTCGCACTGGCCGTAACCTACCCTATATATACTACCCCACCAGCAGACGGAGTTGAGTCCAGTCCTCTTGTCATCAGTTCACGTTCTTTTGAGTGACACCCGTCACCTGTTATTTATACTTTATTTTATTTCTGTGCTGTTCGTGTCGCCACCAATGTGGTATATCTATGTGAGTACCTATTTATGTCTCTTATGTGTCCATCAGTGATTGCTTAGTTACATTTAAGTAACTCAGTGTTGTTTCACTATAGTTTATTTCAGTGTTAGTTATTTTATATGTTTATGCAGTTCTTTTCATGTTTCGATGTTTTAGAATCATTTGTGTCTTAAAAGTTTCGACAATGAATCAATTTGTTGTGACAGCCTACGGGGCTCTTTATTGTGTTAGTATTTAATTTAATTATATTCTTAAAGGTTTACTTTATTTATTTTTATTCCCTTTTGATTTTCTTTACTTTTTTTTGGTTTGGTTATGCCTAGAACCTGGATATTAAATTAAATTAAGAGTACTTAATATATATATATATATATATATATATATATATATATATATATATATATATATATATATATATATATATATATATATATATATATATACTTCATTTTTATTCCATATAACACGCGGACTTTGAACATATAATCAACGACCTCACCACCCAGGAATAGAACCCTCGACCTACTTGGTGGGACATAGGAAAAATGGAAACAATAGAGCACCTTAGCTTTCGTCTTTATTCAAGAAATCTTCAGAGGCAACTGAATTACAAGGACTGAGAGAGGCTTATGTACACAGGCTCAGGTCAAAAACATGACATCCACTAATCCACACACCAACACACCTTAAACATAAAAAAGCTTATAAGAAAGGGCGACGTAACTAGTCAGGTAAAAAATATGAGACCCACTAATCAATTATCCTACATCTACCTCGAATGCTTTCAAAGCATTTTTAAGCTTGGACCAATGACAAATAAATTTGTGTATCATATTATCAGTTTTTGGGAAAACAGTTTCGAAGCGTATAAATCATCATGTTTTCGTCACTGAGGTCTATATTTAATGTTGTGGAATGACTAGGGACGACCATAGCAAGGAGATGGGTTTGAGGTGATCAGATGACAGATGACAGATGTCAGTGTTAGTGAGTGATATAGTGACATAGCAGCTGCTGACGAGTACTCGACCACCTCTCACGTTCTCCAGCTTTGTCTTGCCTTGCAAGACCGACTGGAGAAGGTTGAGAAGGAGGTCCAGAGTCTCAAGGGCGAAAACTTAGCCTTGAAGCTAGTTTTAGAGGAGAAGAAAACCTTTGCCAGTGTCGTGAAGGACGGTGAAGTTGAAGTGGATTCATGGAAAGTAGTTGCTGCTAGTGCTACAAAATGCACTCTAAAAAGGCACTCAGCTGTAGACCTAAACAACAGGTTAGCAAGTGACGAGTGTGAGGAAGGTGCTAGTAACACCACGAGTGCTACTCCCTCTGTTAGTGTGGAGAGAGGGAGTAGCGCAGGTAAGAAATCACCACACTCAGGTAAGGTCAAATGTGTTTCTGTCATGGGAGACTCGATGGTGAAGTATTTAGGTAACAATCTCTGCACTAAAGTTAGGAACCTCGAGTGTCTCCCCGGGGCAGGGATAGGTAGAGTACTGGAGAGAGTGGAGAACGTCATTGATGACTGTGGAGACAACCCCATAGTCTTACTCAGTGCAGGAGGCAATGACGTAGGTAAGCTTACCAGTGTCGAACTGCGTAAGCTGTATAGGGAAGCTCTAGATAAGATTAGGGTGAAGGGTGGAACTCCTATTGCTTGCTCTATCCTACCTAGACGTGGTGCCAGTCGTGAATGGATGTCCCGTGCAATCGGTTTCAATTGCTGGTTGGAAGAACAGTGTAAAGAGCTGTCGACGCCATTCATTGATAATTAATTGGAGCCTGTACTATGGTAATGATAGTTTGTATGCAAGGGATGGGGTGCATTTAAGTAGGAAGGGGGTGGCCGTGCTAGCAAAGATAGTTGACAGGGTAGTAAAGGTGGAGTTTTAATATGTCCAAATCCCATCAATGGTAAAGAGAGGAAAATACCATGTGAAAATAACAGCAGTGAAACAGAAGTAGGTAATGCTGAAAATATAGTTAGTCATAATAACAAACATCAAAGTAATAAATGTAAAACAGATAGAAACGGAAGAAATATATTGAGTGTTTATTATACTAATAGTAGAAGCTTGTGTAACAAAATGGACCAGCTCAGAGCCATTGTTAGTAAAGAGAACATAGATATAATTGCAATAACGGAAACATGGATAAATTCAAACAGCAAACATTTTTAAGCAGAATTTCATATTCCAGGATATAACCTATTTAAATTTGACAGAGTAGGAAGGAGAGGGGGCGGTGTAGCAGTGTATATCAGGGTGTCATTAAAAAGCTGCAATAAATCAAACATTAAAACAAATAGCAACAATGAAAGTATTTGGGTAGAGATTGGTGAGGGCAGTGAATCCGTAGTCATTGGTGTTATATATAGACCACCTAATTTGAGTAGGAACGATGGTAAATTGCTATGGGAGGAAATAAAGAAGGTATCTGATAGAAACAATGTATGCATTCTAGGCGATTTCAACTTTTCAGGCTTAGATTGGAAAAATCAACTTAGCGATAATGAATCTGAAGATTTTCTAGAAGTAGTACAAGATAGTTTTTTATATCAATTCATAAACTCGCCCACTAGAGGAAATAATATCCTCGATTTAGTTCTCAGTAATAATGAAAATCTAGTAAAAGATGTTCGGATTGGAGACGAACTAGGAAACAGTGATCATAAAGCCATATATTTTAACATAATATGGAATGGCAGGAAGAAGGAAAATTCGGCCTTGATCCCCGATTTTAGGAAGGCTAATTACGGTAGCTTAAGGAGAGACCTAAGGGATGACCCTATGGTCAAAAGATTAATCCCCCCCACACCTCCGGAATCTGTCAACTTAGGACGGGAGAACCCAGAATTTAATTTAGCAGCTACTTATGAACAATTTATTACGACAATCCATAATGCTCAAAATAAACACATCCCTAAAAGAAAATTCAGATCGATACGGAACCAACCAAAATGGATGAATAATAGACTCTTAGATCTTCTAGGGAAAAAGAAAGGAGTATATAGAAAAGTTAAGAAAGGCGAAAATCACTTACTGGTTACTATCATAACCTAACAAGACAGGTAAAAACAGAAATTAGGAAAGCAAAGAGAAATTATGAAATCAAGAGAGCAAACGAATCGAAAAATAACCCCAAAGCTTTTTATCAACTGTATAAATCAAAGGTTAGAGATACAATAGGTCCCCTTAAAACTCGACGGAGAAATGACTGATGATGAGTTAGAAATGTGTGATACGTTAAATGAGTCATTTTCGCTCCGTATTCCTGAAATGAAAACCTAGCACAGTTTCCAGGAAGTTCATAAGGTATATAACGACAGTATAGAAATATGTTGATGAATATCAATATTACTAGTAACGTGGCGGGGAATTTAACGAAACTGGCCTCATCCTTGCAGTTAGAAAGCAGGCTGCTAAATAATAAAAATGGCAAAATAGTTTAATATCCCTTAACAATTTATTCTCAAAATCATTGAATGGGGCTGATTTGAGCTTGGAAACTTGCAAATGTAGTTCCGATTTTCAAAAAAGGTGATAAATCAATTGCATCAAATTACCATCCCATTAGTCTCACGTCAATCATAGGCAAGTTGCTAGAGTCAATTATTGCTACGAAAATCAGAAGCCACCTTGAAACATTCAACTTAATTCATTCTTTTCAGCACGGGTTCACCCAGGGACGTTCTTGTCTCACAAATTTGCTTAGCTTTTTCTCAGAAGTAAAGCATTCGATAGAGTCTCTCATGAGAGATTGATAAGGAAGGTAGAAGCACATGGAATAGGTGGATCATTATTAAAATGGATTAGGTCATGGTTAACTGGTAGGAAACAAAGAGTCAGCATAAATGGATTTAAGTCAGACTGAGGTGCGGTCAAAAGCGGAGTTCCCCAGGGATCTGTATTAGGCCCTCTGCTGTTTGTTATATTCATTAATGATCTTGATTTAGGTATAACTAGTAGGATTAGTAAATTTGCAGATGATACCAAAATGGGGAGAGTGATAAATTCAGACAGTGACTTTGAACACCTTCAAAGAGATCTAGATACCTTACATGAGTGGTCAGTAGACTGGCAAATGAATTTTAATACTGATAAATGCAAAGTACTACAGATAGGGAAGACGAATACAAACGTTAAGTATAAACTAGGTAACACGGAAATAGAAAACTCAGATTGTGAAAAAGATCTAGGTGTTTTTGTTAGCAACGACTTGAAACCTAGAAAACAATGTATTAGCGTTCGCAACAAGGCAAACAGGATTCTTGGGTTCATATCTAGGAGTGTGAGTAACAGAACTGCTGACGTTATCTTGAAACTTTACCTAGCATTAGTGAGGCCACACATGGATTATGCGGTTCAATTCTGGTGTCCTTATTATAGAATGGACATAGATTCTTTAGAGAGAGTACAAAGAAGAATGACAAAAATGATCCATAATATTAGAATCCTTCCATATGAAGAAAGACTGAAAAGCTTAGGCTTGCATTCATTAGAGAGGCGTAGAGTTAGGGGAGATATGATAGAGGTGTTCAAGTGGGTAAGTGGGATTAACAAGGGTAAAATGGAAGATGTTCTGAAGCTCAGAAATAACTAGAACAAATGGCTTTAAATTAGATAAATTCCGATTCAGAAGGGATATAGGCAAGCACTGGTTTGGTAATAGAGTTGTGGATATGTGGAATAGGCTACCGAGTGCTATAGTAGGATCGGGGACGCTAGGGAGCTTCAAGACGAAGTTGGATAGGCACATGGAAGTGCTGGGATGGGTGTGAAAGGGATCTGCCCTGTATGGGCCAGTCGGCCTCCTGCAGTATCCCACTTTCTTATGTTCTTATGTTCTTATGTTCTTATGTAATTTAACGTGCTTCATAGCTGGATGGCCGAGTTCTTGATAATACTCTACAATCATAAAGACATCTACTTTTGGTAAATCTCTTTTATCTGCATGGCGAATCCTGGGTAGATTTGTCCATCCTTCACGACTGATCGGCAATGTAAATAAATATTATTAGATAATTAATTGTGATTTACTGTGCAACACAGTAATACTATAAACATTAGTAAGCATATTAACTAATTCAATGGATATTAGCTGCCCCTACTACAAATTTCATAGTATAAGTATTCCAAACAATAATGGTATGATTCTCATTTTGTTTATCTGGGTAACCTTAAGATTCTAACTATGGGATTAAGTACTTTAAATAATAAGACACATTATCTCTACGGGATTTCTGGTGCAAAACATTTTTGATAGCATAAGAAAATACAGGCCATATGTTAGGTTATGGTAGGTTAGGTTAAGTTCTATTATAAGTTTTAAGATTAGCCTAACATACACCGGTAGTTGGGGGAGAAGTAGTAATTCAAAACTAGTGATTTCCGATAGAAATGAAGGTCTCAATCGTTCATAACACATCACAAACCATCAGAAAAACATAGTCTACATGTCTAAGTACAGGGATGGCCAAAACTTAAAATTTACCCAATATATCCTATCTCGAATCTAAACATCCAAATACTTATGGTAGTTAAAATAAAATTTTACCCATTAATTAATATAAATGGTGATACATCCCCGTGGTTCATTAGTGAATCATCAAAACAATAACAGTACTATGTTGTTATATTTACCTAGCATCAGGCATTTTCAAAACAAAGTCCAGGCAATGTTATTGCTTCAGTACCGACCTGACTTAGCCTGGAGAAGGAAGTGCCCCTAAATGCTCGTGTTAGTGACCATAGGAAATGGCCGCCGTGGATCGTTGTGTTGTTGGGGAAGTGGGACGGTGTGTGAGGAGACACGACCTCCTGGCCACTCTGTTAAGTCAACTGGAGCAGTTGCGAAGAGAGATAGACGTTTTAAAGGGGAGAACGAAGCCCTCAGGACTGAACTCCTTCAGGTGGGTGTCCTGCTTAGCAGGACACCTGCGAAGGAGGGTCAGGAGGAGCAGGGGTGGAGAGTGGTTGTCTCCAAGGGGACTAGGGTCAGGAGGAGCAGGGGTGGAGAGTGGTTGTCTCCAAGGGGACTAGGGTCAGACGCAGGAAAGCTGACCAGGGTGTGGAGTGCAGTAACCCCTACCAAGTGCTGGAGGAAGCTGGCGAGGAAGAGAAGAGGCAGGACGGTGTGGTGCCAGGAGAGAAACGGACAGTTGGTCAAACCCTGCTCAGTGGTAAGGTCGTGGTAGTTTGGGACAGCCATGTAAGGTTCCTAGAAAGGACTTTTTTATACAAGAGATAGGAAACATTGGACTAGGGTGTGTTTTCCTGGGGCTGGGATAGGGCATGCAGCTGAGAGGATTGATAGGGTTTTGACAGGGGAGGGTTCCAAGCCAGTAGTGTGTGTTAGTGTAGGAGGTAACGACATAGGAAAGGTTACTAGTGAGGAACTTTTGAAGATGTATAGGGATTCGCTGAAGAAGGTTAGAGATAGGGGAGGGATCCCGATAGTATGTGGTTTCTTGCCAAGAAGAGGAGTTGGTGTTGAATGGCTGTCCATGGCAATTGCTATATATTGCCGACTGGAAAAAAAATGTGCAAGCAATGGTTGGGCGTTCATTGATATCTGGCAGCAAAAAAACAAGCAGGTCCTGGGGAGTAAAATTGGTTACTCAGGACAAGGGGTAAAACAGGACCAGGGAAGGATAGGTGTAAATGTATACTATACAAACAGTAGGAGCGTTAGAAATAAAATAGACTTGCTGAGAACTGTTGTATGTACCAAGAATGTAAACGTCATAGCAATCACCGAAACGTGGATGAATTTGGCGAGCAAGAACTTTGTAACAGAATATCACATAGAAGGGTACATCCTTTTTCACAAGTACAGGGAAGGTAGGACGGGGGGAGGGGTCGCACTCTTCGTCAGGGACACATTAAAATGTTGTATTAATAATTCAATAAAGGCTGAAATAGGAACCGAGACTGTATCAGTAGAATTGGCGGAAGGAAGAGAAAAATTAATTATGGGAGTGATTTACAGGCCCCCCAAGTCTTGGGGGTACTGAGGTGGAGCCCCTGGCTAGGGATTAGGGAAGGTTACGTTTCGTTAAGTTGTTAGGTTGGGTACGTTAGGTTAGGTTAGGTTAGATGGCTCGTTTTCGTGTTCTCCCCCAACCAAAAACCCCGATTTCACAGCTCTCCCTCATTATTGTTTGGAGGTCGGGGTGGGGAAAAAACGAATAATTTCCGCCAAAAATGAAGGTCAAATTCGCTTAAAACACACCAAAATACAGTGGAAAAACATATTGGTCAACCCC